>NC_133424.1:35735000-36043333 GCF_049350105.2 Macaca mulatta
TTCTCTTTGTTATCGGAGGATATTTCCTTTGGCCCTATAGTCTTCAAAGGGATCGGAAATATCTGTTCTCAGATTCCACAGAAATAAGGCTAGCAAAGAGATCCACGAAATACAGATTTAACTCTGTGAGATGAATTAACAGAACACTAAGCAGTTTCTCACAAAGCTTCTTTCCAGATTTCATCTGAGGATATTTCCTTTTTCACTACAGCCCTCTATGGGCTTCCAAATATCACTTTGCCAATTCCACAAGAACTGTCTTAGCGAAAGGCTTCTTGAGGGGAAAGCTGTAACTCTGTGAGATGATTTCACAGAACACAAAGAAGTTTCTCAGAAAGCTTCTTTCTCTTTGTTATCGGAGGACATTTCCTTTGGCCCTATAGTCTTCAATGGGATCCGAAATATCTGTTCTCAGATTCCAAAGAAATAAGGCTAGCAAAGAGATCCACGAAATACAGATGGAACTCTGTGAGATGAATTAACAGAACACTAAGCAGTTTCACAGAAAGCTTCTTTCCAGATTTCATCTGAGGATATTTCCTTTTTCATCATAGCCCTCTATGGGCTTCCAAATATCACTTTGCCAATTCCACAAGAACTGTCTTAGCGAAAGGCTTCTTGAGGGGAAAGCTGTAACTCTGTGAGATGATTTCACAGAACACAAAGAAGTTTCTCGGATAGCTTCTTTCTCTTTCTTATCGGAGGATATTTCCTTTGGCCCCATAGTGTTCAATGGGATCCGAATTATCTGTTCTCAGATTCCAAAGAAATAAGGCTAGAAAGAGATCCACGAAATACAGATGTAACTCTTTGAGATGAATTAACAGAACACTCAGCAGTTTCTCAGAAAGCTTCCTTTCAGATTTCATCTGAGGATATTTCCTTTTTCACCCTAGCCTTCTATGGGCTTCCAAATATCACTTTGCCAATTCCACAAGAACTGTCTTAGCGAAAGGCTTCTTGAGGGGAAAGCTGTAACTCTGTGAGATGATTTCACAGAACACAAAGAAGTTTCTCAGAAAGCTTCTTTCTCTTTGTTATCGGAGGATATTTCCTTTGGCCCTCTAGTCTTCAAAGGGATCCGAAATATCTGTTCTCAGATTCCACAGAAATAAGTCTAGCAAAGAGATCCACGAAATACAGATGTAACTCTGTGCGATGAATTAACAGAACACTCAGCAGTTTCTCAGAAAGCTTCTTTCCAGATTTCATCTGAGGATATTTCCTTTTTCACCATAGCCCTCTATGGGCTTCCAAATATCACTTTGCCAATTCCACAAGAACTGTCTTAGCGAAAGGCTTCTTGAGGGGAAAGCTGTAACTCTGTGAGATGATTTCACAGAACACAAAGAAGTTCCTCAGAAAGCTTCTTTCTCTTTGTTACGGAGGATATTTCCTTTGGCCCTATAGTCTTCAATGGGATCCGAAATATCTGTTCTCAGATTCCACAGAAATAAGGCTAGCAAAGAGATCCACGAAATACAGATGTAACTCGGTGAGATGAATTAACAGAACATTCAGCAGTTTTTCAGAAAGCTTCTTTCCAGATTTCATCTGAGGATATTTCCTTTTTCACCATAGCCCTCTATGGGCTTCCAAATATCGCTTTGCCAATTCCACAAGAACTGTCTTAGCGAAAGGCTTCTTGAGGGGAAAGCTGTAACTCTGTGAGATGATTTCACAGAACACAAAGAAGTTTCTCGGATAGCTTCTTTCTCTTTGTTATCGGAGGCTATTTCCTTTGGCCCTATAGTCTTCAATGGGATCCGAAATATCTGTTCTCAGATTCCACAGAAATAAGGCTAGCAAAGAGATCCACGAAATACAGATGTAATTCTGTGAGATGAATTAACAGAACACTCAGCAGTTTCTCAGAAAGCTTCCTTCCAGATTTCATCTGAGGATATTTCCTTTTTCACCATAGCCCTCTATGGGCTTCCAAATATCACTTTGCCAATTCCACAAGAACTGTCTTAGCTAAAGGCTTCTTCAGGGGAAAGCTGTAACTCTGTGAGATGATTTCACAGAACACAAATAAGTTTCTCAGAAAGCTTCTTTCTCTTTGTTATCGGAGGATATTTCCTTTGGCCCTATAGTCTTCAATGGGATCCGAAATATCTGTTCTCAGATTCCACAGAAATAAGGCTAGCAAAGAGATCCACGAAATACAGATGTAACTCGGTGAGATGAATTAACAGAACACTAAGCAGTTTCTCAGAAAGCTTCTTTCCAGATTTCATCTGAGGATATTTCCTTTTTCACCATAGCCCTCTATGGGCTTCCCAATATCACTTTGCCAATTCCACAAGTACAGTCTTAGCGAAAGGCCTCTTGAGGGGAAAGCTTTAACTCTGTGAGATGATTTCACAGAACACAAAGAAGTTTCTCAGAATGGTTCTTTCTCTTTGTTATCGGAGGATATTTCCTTTGGCCCTATAGTCTTCAAAGGGATCGGAAATATCTGTTCTCAGATTCCACAGAAATAAGGCTAGCAAAGAGATCCACGAAATACAGATTTAACTCTGTGAGATGAATTAACAGAACACTAAGCAGTTTCTCACAAAGCTTCTTTCCAGATTTCATCTGAGGATATTTCCTTTTTCACTACAGCCCTCTATGGGCTTCCAAATATCACTTTGCCAATTCCACAAGAACTGTCTTAGCCAAAGGCTTCTTGAGGGGAAAGCTGTAACTCTGTGAGATGATTTCACAGAACACAAAGAAGTTTCTCAGAAAGCTTCTTTCTCTTTGTTATCGGAGGACATTTCCTTTGGCCCTATAGTCTTCAATGGGATTCGAAATATCTGTTCTCAGATTCCAAAGAAATAAGGCTAGCAAAGAGATCCACGAAATACAGATGTAACTCTGTGAGATGAATTAACAGAACACTAAGCAGTTTCTCAGAAGGCTTCTTTCCAGATTTTATCTGAGGATATTTCCTTTTTTACCATAGCCCTCTATGGGCTTCCAAATATCGCTTTACCAATTCCACAAGGACTGTCCTAGCGAAAGGCTTCTTGAGGGGAAAGCTGTAACTCTGTGAGATGATTTCACAGAACACAAAGAAGTTTCTCAGAAAGCTTCTTTCTCTTTGTTATGGGAGGATATTTCCTTTGGCCCTATAGTCTTCAATGGGATCCGAAATATCTGTTCTCAGATTCCACAGAAATAAGGCTAGCAAAGACATCCACGAAATACAGATGTAACTCTGTGAGATGAATTATCAGAACACTCAGCAGTTTCTCAGAAAGCTTCCTTTCAGATTTCATCTGAGGATATTTCCCTTTTCACCATAGCCCTCTATGGGCTTCCAAATATCACTTTGCCAATTCCACAAGAACTGTGTTAGCTAAAGGCTTCTTGAGAGGAAAGCTGTAACTCTGTGAGATGATTTCACAGAACACAAAGAAGTTCCTCAGAAAGCTTCTTTCTCTTTGTTACGGAGGATATTTCCTTTGGCCCTATAGTCTTCAATAGGATCCGAAATATCTGTTCTCAGATTCCACAGAAATAAGGCTAGCAAAGAGATCCACGAAATACAGATGTAACTCGGTGAGATGAATTAACAGAACATTCAGCAGTTTTTCAGAAAGCTTCTTTCCAGATTTCATCTGAGGATATTTCCTTTTTCACCATAGCCCTCTATGGGCTTCCAAATATCACTTTGCCAATTCCACAAGAACTGTCTTAGCGAAAGGCTTCTTGAGGGGAAAGCTGTAACTCTGTGAGATGATTTCACAGAACACAAAGAAGTTTCTCGGATAGCTTCTTTTTCTTTGTTATCGGAGGATATTTCCTTTGGCCCTATAGTCTTCAATGGGATCCGAAATATCTGTTCTCAGATTCCACAGAAATAAGGCTAGCAAAGAGATCCACGAAATACAGATGTAATTCTGTGAGATGAATTAACAGAACACTCAGCAGTTTCTCAGAAAGCTTCCTTCCAGATTTCATCTGAGGATATTTCCTTTTTCACCATAGCCCTCTATGGGCTTCCAAATATCACTTTGCCAATTCCACAAGAACTGTCTTAGCTAAAGGCTTCTTGAGGGGAAAGCTGTAACTCTGTGAGATGATTTCACAGAACACAAAGAAGTTTCTCAGAAAGCTTCTTTCTCTTTGTTATCGGAGGATATTTCCTTTGGCCCTATAGTCTTCAATGGGATCCGAAATATCTGTTCTCAGATTCCACAGAAATAAGGCTAGCAAAGAGATCCACGAAATACAGATTTAACTCTGTGAGATGAATTAACAGAACAATAAGCAGTTTCTCAGAAAGCTTCTTTCCAGATTTCATCTGAGGATATTTCCTTTTTCACTACAGCCCTCTATGGGCTTCCAAATATCACTTTGCCAATTCCACAAGAACTGTCTTAGCGAAAGGCTTCTTGAGGGGAAAGCTGTAACTCTGTGAGATGATTTCACAGAACACAAAGAAGTTTCTCAGAAAGCTTCTTTCTCTTTGTTATCGGAGGACATTTCCTTTGGCCCTATAGTCTTCAATGGGATCCGAAATATCTGTTCTCAGATTCCAAAGAAATAAGGCTAGCAAAGAGATCCAGGAAATACAGATGGAACTCTGTGAGATGAATTAACAGAACACTAAGCAGTTTCACAGAAAGCTTCTTTCCAGATTTCATCTGAGGATATTTCCTTTTTCACCATAGCCCTCTATGGGCTTCCAAATATCACTTTGCCAATTCCACAAGAACTGTCTTAGCGAAAGGCTTCTTGAGGGGAAAGCTGTAACTCTCTGAGATGATTTCACAGAACACAAAGAAGTTTCTCAGAAAGCTTCTTTCTCTTTGTTATCGGAGGATATTTCCTTTGGCCCTATAGTCTTCAATGGGATCCGAAATATCTGTTCTCAGATTCCAAAGAAATAAGGCTAGCAAAGAGATCCACGAAATACAGATGTAACTCTGTGAGATGAATTAACAGAACACTAAGCAGTTTCTCAGAAGGCTTCTTTCCAGATTTTATCTGAGGATATTTCCTTTTTTACCATAGCCCTCTAAGGGCTTCCAAATATCGCTTTACCAATTCCACAAGGACTGTCCTAGCGAAAGGCTTCTTGAGGGGAAAGCTGTAACTCTGTGAGATGATTTCACAGAACACAAAGAAGTTTCTCAGAAAGCTTCTTTCTCTTTGTTATGGGAGGATATTTCCTTTGGCCCTATAGTCTTCAATGGGATCCGAAATATCTGTTCTCAGATTCCACAGAAATAAGGCTAGCAAAGAGATCCACGAAATACAGATGTAACTCTGTGAGATGAATTATCAGAACACTCAGCAGTTTCTCAGAAAGCTTCCTTTCAGATTTCATCTGAGGATATTTCCTTTTTCACCATAGCCCTCTAAGGGCTTCCAAATATCACTTTGCCAATTCCACAAGAACTGTCTTAGCTAAAGGCTTCTTGAGAGGAAAGCTGTAACTCTGTGAGATGATTTCACAGAACACAAAGAAGTTCCTCAGAAAGCTTCTTTCTCTTTGTTACGGAGGATATTTCCTTTGGCCCTATAGTCTTCAATAGGATCCGAAATATCTGTTCTCAGATTCCACAGAAATAAGGCTAGCAAAGAGATCCACGAAATACAGATGTAACTCGGTGAGATGAATTAACAGAACATTCAGCAGTTTTTCAGAAAGCTTCTTTCCAGATTTCATCTGAGGATATTTCCTTTTTCACCATAGCCCTCTATGGGCTTCCAAATATCACTTTGCCAATTCCACAAGAACTGTCTTAGCGAAAGGCTTCTTGAGGGGAAAGCTGTAACTCTGTGAGATGATTTCACAGAACACAAAGAAGTTTCTCGGATAGCTTCTTTCTCTTTGTTATCGGAGGATATTTCCTTTGGCCCCATAGTGTTCAATGGGATCCGAATTATCTGTTCTCAGATTCCAAAGAAATAAGGCTAGAAAGAGATCCACGAAATACAGATGTAACTCTGTGAGATGAATTAACAGAACACTCAGCAGTTTCTCAGAAAGCTTCCTTTCAGATTTCATCTGAGGATATTTCCTTTTTCACCCTAGCCCTCTATGGGCTTCCAAATATCACTTTGCCAATTCCACAAGAACTGTCTTAGCGAAAGGCTTCTTGAGGGGAAAGCTGTAACTCTGTGAGAGGATTTCACAGAACACAAAGAAGTTTCTCAGAAAGCTTCTTTCTCTTTGTTATCGGAGGATATTTCCTTTGGCCCTCTAGACTTCAAAGGGATCCGAAATATCTGTTCTCAGATTCCACAGAAATAAGTCTAGCAAAGAGATCCACGAAATACAGATGTAACTCTGTGCGATGAATTAACAGAACACTCAGCAGGTTCTCAGAAAGCTTCTTTCCAGAGTTCATCTGAGGATATTTCCTTTTTCACCATAGCCCTCTAAGGGCTTCCAAATATCACTTTGCCAATTGCACAAGAACTGTCTTAGCGAAAGGCTTCTTGAGGGGAAAGCTGTAACTCTGTGAGATGATTTCACAGAACACAAAGAAGTTTCTCAGAAAGCTTCTTTCTCTTGGTTATCGGAGGATATTTCCTTTGGCCCTATAGTCTTCAATGGGATCCGAAATATCTGTTCTCAGATTCCACAGAAATAAGGCTAGCAAAGAGATCCACGAAATACAGATGTAACTCTGTAAGATGAATTAACAGAACACTCAGCAGTTTCTCAGAAAGCTTCCTTCCAGATTTCATCTGAGGATATTTCCTTTTTCACCATAGCCCTCTATGGGCTTCCAAATATCACTTTGCCAATTCCACAAGAACTGTCTTAGCGAAAGGCTTCTTGAGGGGAAAGCTGTAACTCTGTGAGATGATTTCACAGAACACAAAGAAGTTTCTCAGAAAGCTTCTTTCTCTTTATTATCGGAGGATATTTCCTTTGGCCCTATAGTCTTCAATGGGATCCGAAATATCTGTTCTCAGATTCCAAAGAAATAAGGCTAGCAAAGAGATCCACGAAATACAGATGTAACTCTGTGAGATGAATTAACAGAACACTAAGCAGTTTAACAGAAAGCTTCTTTCCAGATTTCATCTGAGGATATTTCCTTTTTCACCATAGCCCTCTATGGGCTTCCAAATATCACTTTGCCAATTCCACAAGAACTGTCTTACCGAAAGGCTTCTTGAGGGGAAAGCTGTAACTCTGTGAGATGATTTCACAGAACACAAAGAAGTTTCTCAGAAAGCTTCTTTCTCTTTGTTATCGGAGGATATTTCCTTTGGCCCTATAGTCTTCAATGGGATCCGAAATATCTGTTCTCAGATTCCAAGGAAATAAGGCTAGAAAAGAGATCCACGAAAAACAGATGTAACTCTGTGAGATGAATTAACAGAACACTAAGCAGTTTCTCAGAAAGCTTCTTTCCAGATTTCATCTGAGGATATTTCCTTTTTCACTATAGCCCTCTATGGGCTTCCAAATATCGGTTTGCCAATTCCACAAGAACTGTCGTAGCGAAAGGCTTCTTGAGGGGAACGCTGTAACTCTGTGAGATGATTTCACAGAACACAAAGAAGTTTCTCAGAAAGCTTCTTTCTCTTTGTTATCGGAGGATATTTCCTTTGGCCCTATAGTCTTCAAAGGGATCCGAAATATCTGTTCTCAGATTCCACAGAAATAAGGCTAGCAAGGAGATCCACGAAATACAGATGTAACTCTGTGAGATGAATTAACAGAACACTCAGCAGTTTCTCAGAAAGCTTCCTTCCAGATTTCATCTGAGGATATTTCCTTTTTCACCATAGCCCTCTATGGGCTTCCAAATATCACTTTGCCAATTCCACAAGAACTGTCTTAGCGAAAGGCTTCTTGAGGGGAAAGCTGTAACTCTGTGAGATGATTTCACAGAACACAAAGAAGTTTCTCAGAAAGCTTCTTTCTCTTTTTTATCGGAGGATATTTCCTTTGGCCCTATAGTGTTCAATGGGATCCGAATTATCTGTTCTCAGATTCCAAAGAAATAAGGCTAGCAAAGAGATCCACGAAATACAGATGTAACTCTGTGAGATGAATTAACAGAACACTCAGCAATTTCTCAGAAAGCTTCTTTCCAGATTTCATCTGAGGATATTTCCTTTTTCACCATAGCCCTCTAAGGGCTTCCAAATATCACTTTGCCAATTCCACAAGAACTGTCTTAGCGTAAGGCTTCTTGAGGGGAAAGCTGTAACTCTGTGAGATGATTTCACAGAACACAAAGAAGTTTCTCAGAAAGCTTCTTTCTCTTGGTTATCGGAGGATATTTCCTTTGGCCCTGTAGTCTTCAATGGGATCCGAAATATCTGTACTCAGATTCCACAGAAATAAGGCTAGCAAAGAGATCCACGAAATACAGATGTAACACTGGGAGATGAATTAACAGAACACTCAGCAGTTTCTCAGAAATCTTCTTTCCAGATTTCATCTGAGGATATTTCCTTTTTCACCCTAGCCCTCTATGGGCTTCCAAATATCACTTTGCCAATTCCACAAGAACTGTCTTAGCGAAAGGCTTCTTGAGGGGAAAGCTGTAACTCTGTGAGATGATTTCACAGAACACAAAGAAGTTTCTCAGAAAGCTTCTTTCTCTTTGTTATCGGAGGATATTTCCTTTGGCCCTATAGTCTTCAAAGGGATCCGAAATATCTGTTCTCAGATTCCACAGAAATAAGTCTAGCAAAGAGATCCACGAAATACAGATGTAACTCTGTGAGATGAATTAACAGAACACTAAGCAGTTTCTCAGAAAGCTTCTTTCCAGATTTCATCTGAGGATATTTCCTTTTTCACCATAGCCCTCTAAGGACTTCCAAATATCACTTTGCCAATTCCACAAGAACTGTCTTAGCGAAAGGCTTCTTGAGGGGAAAGCTGTAACTCTGTGAGATGATTTCACAGAACACAAAGAAGTTTCTCAGAAAGCTTCTTTCTCTTTGTTATCGGAGGATATTTCCTCTGGCCCTATAGTCTTCAAAGGGATCGGAAATATCTGTTCTCAGATTCCACAGAAATAAGGCTAGCAAAGAGATCCACGAAATACAGATTTAACTCTGTGAGATGAATTAACAGAACACTAAGCAGTTTCTCAGAAAGCTTCTTTTCAGATTTCATCTGAGGATATTTCCTTTTTCACCATAGCCCTCTATGGGCTTCCAAATATCGCTTTGCCAATTCCACGAGAACTGTCTTAGCGAAAGGCTTCTTGAGGGGAACGCTGTAACTCTGTGAGATGATTTCACAGAACACAAAGAAGTTTCTCAGAAAGCTTCTTTCTCTTTGTTATCGGAGGATATTTCCTTTGGCCCTATAGTGTTCAATGGGATCCGAATTATCTGTTCTCAGATTCCAAAGAAATAAGGCTAGCAAAGAGATCCACGAAATACAGATGTAACTCTGTGAGATGAATTAACAGAACACTCAGCAGTTTCTCAGAAAGCTTCTTTCCAGATTTCATCTGAGGATATTTCCTTTTTCACCATAGCCCTCTAAGGGCTTCCAAATATCACTTTGCCAATTCCACAAGAACTGTCTTAGCGAAAGGCTTCTTGAGGGGAAAGCTGTAACTCTGTGAGATGATTTCACAGAACACAAAGAAGTTTCTCAGAAAGCTTCTTTCTCTTGGTTATCGGAGGATATTTCCTTTGGCCCTATAGTCTTCAATGGGATCCGAAATATCTGTACTCAGATTCCACAGAAATAAGGCTAGCAAAGAGATCCACGAAATACAGATGTAACTCTGGGAGATGAATTAACAGAACACTCAGCAGTTTCTCAGAAATCTTCTTTCCAGATTTCATCTGAGGATATTTCCTTTTTCACCCTAGCCCTCTAAGGGCTTCCAAATATCACTTTGCCAATTCCACAAGAACTGTCTTAGCGAAAGGCTTCTTGAGGGGAAAGCTGTAACTCTGTGAGATGATTTCACAGAACACAAAGAAGTTTCTCAGAAAGCTTCTTTCTCTTTGTTATCGGAGGATAATTCCTTTGGCCCTATAGTCTTCAAAGGGATCCGAAATATCTGTTCTCAGATTCCACAGAAATAAGTCTAGCAAAGAGATCCACGAAATACAGATGTAACTCTGTGAGATGAATTAACAGAATACTCAGCAGTTTCTCACAAAGCTTCTTTCCAGATTTCATCTGAGGATATTTCCTTTTTCACCATAGCCCTCTAAGGACTTCCAAATATCACTTTGCCAATTCCACAAGAACTGTCTTAGCGAAAGGCTTCTTGAGGGGAAAGCTGTAACTCTGTGAGATGATTTCACAGAACACAAAGAAGTTTCTCAGAAAGCTTCTTTCTCTTTGTTATCGGAGGATATTTCCTTTGGCCCTATAGTCTGCAATGGGATCCGAAATATCTGTTCTCAGATTCCACAGAAATAAGGCTAGCAAAGAGATCCACGAAATACAGATGTAACTCTGTGAGATGAATTAACAGAACACTCAGCAGTTTCTCAGAAAGCTTCCTTCCAGATTTCATCTGAGGATATTTCCTTTTTCACCATAGTCCTCTATGGGCTTCCAAATATCACTTTGCCAATTCCACAAGAACTGTCTTAGCGAAAGGCTTCTTGAGGGGAAAGCTGTAACTCTGTGAGATGATTTCACAGAACACAAAGAAGTTTCTCAGAAAGCTTCTTTCTCTTTGTTATGGGAGGATATTTCCTTTGGCCCTATAGTCTTCAATGGGATCCGAAATATCTGTTCTCAGATTCCAAAGAAATAAGGCTAGCAAAGAGATCCACGAAATACAGATGTAACTCTGTGAGATGAATTAACAGAACACTAAGCAGTTTAACAGAAAGCTTCTTTCCAGATTTCATCTGAGGATATTTCCTTTTTCACCATAGCCCTCTATGGGCTTCCAAATATCACTTTGCCAATTCCACAAGAACTGTCTTAGCGAAAGGCTTCTTGAGGGGAAAGCTGTAACTCTGTGAGATGATTTCACAGAACACAAAGAAGTTTCTCAGAAAGCTTCTTTCTCTTTGTTATCGGAGGATATTTCCTTTGGCCCTGTAGTCTTCAATGGGATGCGAAATATCTGTTCTCAGATTCCAAAGAAATAAGGCTAGCAAAGAGATCCACGAAAAACAGATGTAACTCTGTGAGATGAATTAACAGAACACTAAGCAGTTTCTCAGAAAGCTTCTTTCCAGATTTCATCTGAGGATATTTCCTTTTTCACCATAGCCCTCTATGGGCTTCCAAATATCGCTTTGCCAATTCCACAAGAACTGTCTTAGCGAAAGGCTTCTTGAGGGGAAAGCTGTAACTCTGTGAGATGATTTCACAGAACACAAAGAAGTTTCTCAGAAAGCTTCTTTCTCTTTGTTATCGGAGGATATTTCCTTTGGCCCTATAGTCTTCAATGGGATCCGAAATATCTGTTCTCAGATTCCACAGAAATAAGGCTAGCAAAGAGATCCACGAAATACAGATGTAACTCTGTGAGATGAATTAACAGAACACTCAGCAGTTTCTCAGAAAGCTTCCTTCCACATTTCATCTGAGGATATTTCCTTTTTCACCATAGCCCTCTATGGGCTTCCAAATATCACTTTGCCAATTCCACAAGAACTGTCTTAGCGAAAGGCTTCTTGAGGGGAAAGCTGTAACTCTGTGAGATGATTTCACAGAACACAAAGAAGTTTCTCAGAAAGCTTCTTTCTCTTGGTTATCGGAGGATATTTCCTTTGGCCCTATAGTCTTCAATGGGATCCGAAATATCTGTTCTCAGATTCCACAGAAATAAGGCTAGCAAAGAGATCCACGAAATAGAGCTGTAACTCTGTGAGATGAATTAACAGAACACTAAGCAGTTTCTCAGAAAGCTTCTTTCCAGATTTCATCTGAGGATATTTCCTTTTTCACCATAGCCCTCTATGGGCTTCCAAATATCACTTTGCCAATTCCACAAGAACTGTCTTTGCGAAAGGCTTCTTGAGGGGAACGCTGTAACTCTGTGAGATGATTTCACAGAACACAAAGAAGTTCCTCAGAAAGCTTCTTTCTCTTTTTTACGGAGGATATTTCCTTTGGCCCTATAGTCTTCAATAGGATCCGAAATATCTGTTCTCAGATTCCACAGAAATAAGGCTAGCAAAGAGATCCACGAAATACAGATGTAACTCGGTGAGATGAATTAACAGAACATTCAGCAGTTTTTCAGAAAGCTTCTTTCCAGATTTCATCTGAGGATATTTCCTTTTTCACCATAGCCCTCTATGGGCTTCCAAATATCATTTTGCCAATTCCACAAGAACTGTCTTAGCGAAAGGCTTGTTGAGGGGAAAGCTGTAACTCTGTGAGATGATTTCACAGAACACAAAGAAGTTTCTCGGAAAGCTTCTTTCTCTTTGTTATCGGAGGATATTTCCTTTGGCCCTATAGTCTTCAATGGGATCCGAATTATCTGTTCTCAGATTCCACAGAAATAAGGCTAGCAAAGAGATCCACGAAATACAGATGTAATTCTGTGAGATGAATTAACAGAACACTCAGCAGTTTCTCAGAAAGCTTCCTTCCAGATTTCATCTGAGGATATTTCCTTTTTCACCCTAGCCCTCTATGGGCTTCCAAATATCACTTTGCCAATTAAACAAGAACTGTCTTAGCGAAATGCTTCTTGAGGGGAAAGCTGTAACTCTGTGAGATGATTTCACAGAACACAAAGAAGTTTCTCAGAAAGCTTCTTTCTCTTTGTTATCGGAGGATATTTCCTTTGGCCCTATAGTCTTCAATGGGATCCGAAATATCTGTTCTCAGATTCCACAGAAATAAGGCTAGCAAAGAGATCCAAGAAAAACAGAAGTAACTCTGTGAGATGAATTAACAGAACACTCAGCAGTTTCTCAGAAATCTTCTTTCCAGATTTCATCTGAGGATATTTCCTTTTTCACCCTAGCCCTCTATGGGCTTCCAAATATCACTTTGCCAATTCCACAAGAACTGTCTTAGCGAAAGGCTTCTTGAGGGGAAAGCTGTAACTCTGTGAGATGATTTCACAGAACACAAAGAAGTTTCTCAGAAAGCTTCTTTCTCTTTGTTATCGGAGGATATTTCCTTTGGCCCTATAGTCTTCAAAGGGATCCGAAATATCTGTTCTCAGATTCCACAGAAATAAGGCTAGCAAAGAGATCCACGAAATACAGATGTAACTCTGTGAGATGAATTAACAGAACACTCAGCAGTTTCTCAGAAATCTTCTTTCCAGATTTCATCTGAGGATATTTCCTTTTTCACCCTAGCCCTCTATGGGCTTCCAAATATCACTTTGCCAATTCCACAAGAACTGTCTTAGCGAAAGACTTCTTGAGGGGAAAGCTGTAACTCTGTGAGATGATTTCACAGAACACAAAGAAGTTTCTCAGAAAGCTTCTTTCTCTTTGTTATCGGAGGATATTTCCTTTGGCCCTATAGTCTTCAATGGGATCCGAAATATCTGTTCTCAGATTCCACAGAAATAAGGCTAGCAAAGAGATCCACGAAATACAGATGTAACTCTGTGAGATGAATTAACAGAACACTAAGCAGTTTCTCAGAAAGCTTCTTTCCAGATTTCATCTGAGGATATTTCCTTTTTCACCATAGCCCTCTATGGGCTTCCAAATATCACTTTGCCAATTCCACAAGAACTGTCTTAGCGAAAGGCTTCTTGAGGAGAAAGCTGTAACTCTGTGAGATGATTTCACAGAACACAAAGAAGTTTCTCAGAAAGCTTCTTTCTCTTTGTTATCGGAGGATATTTCCTTTGGCCCTATAGTCTTCAATGGGATCCGAAATATCTGTTCTCAGATTCCACAGAAATAAGGCTAGCAAAGAGATCCACGAAATACAGATGTAACTCTGTGAGATGAATTAACAGAACACTCAGCAGTTTCTCAGAAAGCTTTCTTCCAGATTTCATCTGAGGATATTTCCTTTTTCACCATAGTCCTCTATGGGCTTCCAAATATCACTTTGCCAATTCCACAAGAACTGTCTTAGCGAAAGGCTTCTTGAGGGGAAAGCTGTAACTCTGTGAGATGATTTCACAGAACACAAAGAAGTTTCTCAGAAAGCTTCTTTCTCTTTGTTATCGGAGGATATTTCCTTTGGCCCTATAGTCTTCAATGGGATCCGAAATATCTGTTCTCAGACTCCAAAGAAATAAGGCTAGCAAAGAGATCCACGAAATACAGATGTAACTCTGTGAGATGAATTAACAGAACACTAAGCAGTTTAACAGAAAGCTTCTTTACAGATTTCATCTGAGGATATTTCCTTTTTCACCATAGCCCTCTATGGGCTTCCAAATATCACTTTGCCAATTCCACAAGAACTGTCTTAGCGAAAGGCTTCTTGAGGGGAAAGCTGTAACTCTGTGAGATGATTTCACAGAACACAAAGAAGTTTCTCAGAAAGCTTCTTTCTCTTTGTTATCGGAGGATATTTCCTTTGGCCCTGTAGTCTTCAATGGGATCCGAAATATCTGTTCTCAGATTCCAAAGAAATAAGGCTAGCAAAGAGATCCACGAAAAACAGATGTAACTCTGTGAGATGAATTAACAGAACACTAAGCAGTTTCTCAGAAAGCTTCTTTCCAGATTTCATCTGAGGATACTTCCTTTTTCACCATAGCCCTCTATGGGCTTCCAAATATCGCTTTGCCAATTCCACAAGAACTGTCTTAGCGAAAGGCTTCTTGAGGGGAAAGCTGTAACTCTGTGAGATGATTTCACAGAACACAAAGAAGTTTCTCAGAAAGCTTCTCTCTCTTTGTTATCGGAGGATATTTCCTTTGGCCCTATAGTCTTCAATGGGATCCGAAATATCTGTTCTCAGATTCCACAGAAATAAGGCTAGCAAAGAGATCCACGAAATACAGATGTAACTCTGTGAGATGAATTAACAGAACACTCAGCAGTTTCTCAGAAAGCTTCCTTCCAGATTTCATCTGAGGATATTTCCTTTTTCACCATAGCCCTCTATGGGCTTCCAAATATCACTTTGCCAATTCCACAAGAACTGTCTTAGCGAAAGGCTTCTTGAGGGGAAAGCTGTAACTCTGTGAGATGATTTCACAGAACACAAAGAAGTTTCTCAGAAAGCTTCTTTCTCTTGGTTATCGGAGGATATTTCCTTTGGCCCTATAGTCTTCAATGGGATCCGAAATATCTGTTCTCAGATTCCACAGAAATAAGGCTAGCAAAGAGATCCACGAAATACAGATGTAACTCTGTGAGATGAATTAACAGAACACTAAGCAGTTTCTCAGAAAGCTTCTTTCCAGATTTCATCTGAGGATATTTCCTTTTTCACCATAGCCCTCTATGGGCTTCCAAATATCACTTTGCCAATTCCACAAGAACTGTCTTTGCGAAAGGCTTCTTGAGGGGAAAGCTGTAACTCTGTGAGATGATTTCACAGAACACAAAGAAGTTCCTCAGAAAGCTTCTTTCTCTTTTTTACGGAGGATATTTCCTTTGGCCCTATAGTCTTCAATAGGATCCGAAATATCTGTTCTCAGATTCCACAGAAATAAGGCTAGCAAAGAGATCCACGAAATACAGATGTAACTCGGTGAGATGAATTAACAGAACATTCAGCAGTTTTTCAGAAAGCTTCTTTCCAGATTTCATCTGAGGATATTTCCTTTTTCAGCATAGCCCTCTATGGGCTTCCAAATATCACTTTGCCAATTCCACAAGAACTGTCTTAGCGAAAGGCTTGTTGAGGGGAAAGCTGTAACTCTGTGAGATGATTTCACAGAACACAAAGAAGTTTCTCAGAAAGCTTCTTTCTCTTTGTTATCGGAGGATATTTCCTTTGGCCCTATAGTCTTCAATGGGATCCGAATTATCTGTTCTCAGATTCCACAGAAATAAGGCTAGCAAAGAGGTCCACGAAATACAGATGTAATTCTGTGAGATGAATTAACAGAACACTCAGCAGTTTCTCAGAAAGCTTCCTTCCAGATTTCATCTGAGGATATTTCCTTTTTCACCCTAGCCCTCTATGGGCTTCCAAATATCACTTTGCCAATTAAACAAGAACTGTCTTAGCGAAAGGCTTCTTGAGGGGAAAGCTGTAACTCTGTGAGATGATTTCACAGAACACAAAGAAGTTTCTCAGAAAGCTTCTTTCTCTTGGTTATCGGAGGATATTTCCTTTGGCCCTATAGTCTTCAATGGGATCCGAAATATCTGTTCTCAGATTCCACAGAAATAAGGCTAGCAAAGAGATCCACGAAATACAGATGTAACTCTGTGAGATGAATTAACAGAACACTAAGCAGTTTCTCAGAAAGCTTCTTTCCAGATTTCATCTGAGGATATTTCCTTTTTCACCATAGCCCTCTATGGGCTTCCAAATATCACTTTGCCAATTCCACAAGAACTGTCTTTGCGAAAGGCTTCTTGAGGGGAAAGCTGTAACTCTGTGAGATGATTTCACAGAACACAAAGAAGTTCCTCAGAAAGCTTCTTTCTCTTTTTTACGGAGGATATTTCCTTTGGCCCTATAGTCTTCAATAGGATCCGAAATATCTGTTCTCAGATTCCACAGAAAAAAGGCTAGCAAAGAGATCCACGAAATACAGATGTAACTCGGTGAGATGAATTAACAGAACATTCAGCAGTTTTTCAGAAAGCTTCTTTCCAGATTTCATCTGAGGATATTTCCTTTTTCACCATAGCCCTCTATGGGCTTCCAAATATCACTTTGCCAATTCCACAAGAACTGTCTTAGCGAAAGGCTTGTTGAGGGGAAAGCTGTAACTCTGTGAGATGATTTCACAGAACACAAAGAAGTTTCTCGGAAAGCTTCTTTCTCTTTGTTATCGGAGGATATTTCCTTTGGCCCTATAGTCTTCAATGGGATCCGAATTATCTGTTCTCAGATTCCACAGAAATAAGGCTAGCAAAGAGATCCACGAAATACAGATGTAATCTGTGAGATGAATTAACAGAACACTCAGCAGTTTCTCAGAAAGCCTCCTTCCAGATTTCATCTGAGGATATTTCCTTTTTCACCCTAGCCCTCTATGGGCTTCCGAATATCACTTTGCCAATTCCACAAGAACTGTCTTAGCGAAAGGCTTCTTGAGGGGAAAGCTGTAACTCTGTGAGATGATTTCACAGAACACAAAGAAGTTTCTCAGAAAGCTTCTTTCTCTTTGTTATCGGAGGATATTTCCTTTGGCCCTATAGTCTTCAAAGGGATCCGAAATATCTGTTCTCAGATTCCACAGAAATAAGGCTAGCAAAGAGATCCACGAAATACAGATGTAACTCTGTGAGATGAATTAACAGAACACTCAGCAGTTTCTCAGAAATCTTCTTTCCAGATTTCATCTGAGGATATTTCCTTTTTCACCCTAGCCCTCTATGGGCTTCCAAATATCACTTTGCCAATTCCACAAGAACTGTCTTAGCGAAAGACTTCTTGAGGGGAAAGCTGTAACTCTGTGAGATGATTTCACAGAACACAAAGAAGTTTCTCAGAAAGCTTCTTTCTCTTTGTTATCGGAGGATATTTCCTTTGGCCCTATAGTCTTCAATGGGATCCGAAATATCTGTTCTCAGATTCCACAGAAATAAGGCTAGCAAAGAGATCCACGAAATACAGATGTAACTCTGTGAGATGAATTAACAGAACACTAAGCAGTTTCTCAGAAAGCTTCTTTCCAGATTTCATCTGAGGATATTTCCTTTTTCACCATAGCCCTCTATGGGCTTCCAAATATCACTTTGCCAATTCCACAAGAACTGTCTTTGCGAAAGGCTTCTTGAGGGGAAAGCTGTAACTCTGTGAGATGATTTCACAGAACACAAAGAAGTTCCTCAGAAAGCTTCTTTCTCTTTGTTACGGAGGATATTCCCTTTGGCCCTATAGTCTTCAAAGGGATCCGAAATATCTGTTCTCAAATTCCACAGAAATAAGGCTAGCAAAGAGATCCACGAAATACAGATGTAATTCTGTGAGATGAATTAACAGAACACTCAGCAGTTTCTCAGAAAGCTTCCTTCCAGATTTCATCTGAGGATATTTCCTTTTTCACCATAGCCCTCTATGGGCTTCCAAATATCACTTTGCCAATTCCACAAGAACTGTCTTAGCTAAAGGCTTCTTGAGGGGAAAGCTGTAACTCTGTGAGATGATTTCACAGAACACAAAGAAGTTTCTCAGAAAGCTTCTTTCTCTTGGTTATCGGAGGATATTTCCTTTGGCCCTATAGTCTTCAATGGGATCCGAAATATCTGTTCTCAGATTCCACAGAAATAAGGCTAGCAAAGAGATCCACGAAATACAGATGTAACTCTGTGAGATGAATTAACGGAACACTAAGCACTTTCTCAGAAAGCTTCTTTCCAGATTTCATCTGAGGATATTTCCTTTTTCACCATAGCCCTCTATGGGCTTCCAAATATCGCTTTGCCAATTCCACGAGAACTGTCTTAGCGAAAGGCTTCTTGAGGGGAACGCTGTAACTCTGTGAGATGATTTCTCAGAACACAAAGAAGTTCCTCAGAAAGCTTCTTTCTCTTTGTTATCGGAGGATATGTCCTTTGGCCCTATAGTCTTCAATGGGATCCGAAATATCTGTTTTCAGATTCCACAGAAAGACGGCTAGCAAAGAGATCCACGAAATACAGATGTAACTCTGTGAGATGAATTAACAGAACACTCAGCAGTTTCTCAAAAAGCTTCCTTCCAGATTTCATCTGAGGATATTTCCTTTTTCACCATAGCCCTCTATGGGCTTCCAAATATCACTTTGCCAATTGCACAAGAACTGTCTTAGCGAAAGGCTTCTTGAGGGGAAAGCTGTAACTCTGTGAGATGATTTCACAGAACACAAAGAAGTTTCTCAGAAAGCTTCTTTCTCTTTGTTATCGGAGGATATTTCCTTTGGCCCTATAGTGTTCAATGGGATCCGAATTATCTGTTCTCAGATTCCAAAGAAATAAGGCTAGCAAAGAGATCCACGAAATACGGATGTAACTCTGTGAGATGAATTAAGAGAACACTCATCAGTTTCTCAGAAAGCTTCCTTCCAGATTTCATCTGAGGATATTTCCTTTTTCACCATAGCCCTCTAAGGGCTTCCAAATATCACTTTGCCAATTCCACAAGAACTGTCTTAGCGAAAGGCTTCTTGAGGGGAAAGCTGTAACTCTGTGAGATGATTTCACAGAACACAAAGAAGTTTCTCAGAAAGCTTCTTTCTCTTTGTTTTCGGAGGATATTTCCTTTGGCCCTATAGTCTTCAATAGGATCCGAAATATCTGTTCTCAGATTCCACAGAAATAAGGCTAGCAAAGAGATCCACGAAATACAGATGTAACTCGGTGAGATGAATTAACAGAACATTCAGCAGTTTTTCAGAAAGCTTCTTTCCAGATTTCATCTGAGGATATTTCCTTTTTCACCATAGCCCTCTATGGGCTTCCAAATATCACTTTGCCAATTCCACAAGAACTGTCTTAGCGAAAGGCTTCTTGAGGGGAAAGCTGTAACTCTGTGAGATGATTTCACAGAACACAAAGAAGTTTCTCGGATAGCTTCTTTCTCTTTGTTATCGGAGGATATTTCCTTTGGCCCTATAGTGTTCAATGGGATCCGAATTATCTGTTCTCAGATTCCAAAGAAATAAGGCTAGAAAGAGATCCACGAAATACAGATGTAACACTGTGAGATGAATTAACAGAACACTCAGCAGTTTCTCAGAAAGCTTCCTTTCAGATTTCATCTGAGGATATTTCCTTTTTCACAATAGCCCTCTATGGGCTTCCAAATATCACTTTGCCAATTCCACAAGAACTGTCTTAGCTAAAGGCTTCTTGAGGGGAAAGCTGTAACTCTGTGAGATGATTTCACAGAACACAAAGAAGTTTCTCAGAAAGCTTCTTTCTCTTTGTTATCGGAGGATATTTCCTTTGGCCCTATAGTCTTCAAAGGGATCCGAAATATCTGTTCTCAGATTCCACAGAAATAAGGCTAGCAAGGAGATCCACGAAATACAGATGTAACTCTGTGAGATGAATTAACAGAACACTAAGCAGTTTCTCAGAAAGCTTCCTTCCAGATTTCATCTGAGGATATTTCCTTTTTCACCATAGCCCTCTATGGGCTTCCAAATATCACTTTGCCAATTCCACAAGAACTGTCTTAGCGAAAGGCTTCTTGAGGGGAAAGCTGTAACTCTGTGAGATGATTTCACAGAACACAAAGAAGTTTCTCAGAAAGCTTCTTTCTCTTTTTTATCGGAGGATATTTCCTTTGGCCCTATAGTGTTCAATGGGATCCGAATTATCTGTTCTCAGATTCCAAAGAAATAAGGCTAGCAAAGAGATCCACGAAATACAGATGTAACTCTGTGAGATGAATTAACAGAACACTCAGCAATTTCTCAGAAAGCTTCTTTCCAGATTTCATCTGAGGATATTTCCTTTTTCACCATAGCCCTCTAAGGGCTTCCGAATATCACTTTGCCAATTCCACAAGAACTGTCTTAGCGTAAGGCTTCTTGAGGGGAAAGCTGTAACTCTGTGAGATGATTTCACAGAACACAAAGAAGTTTCTCAGAAAGCTTCTTTCTCTTGGTTATCGGAGGATATTTCCTTTGGCCCTATAGTCTTCAATGGGATCCGAAATATCTGTACTCAGATTCCACAGAAATAAGGCTAGCAAAGAGATCCACGAAATACAGATGTAACTCTGGGAGATGAATTAACAGAACACTCAGCAGTTTCTCAGAAATCTTTCCAGATTTCATCTGAGGATATTTCCTTTTTCACCCTAGCCCTCTATGGGCTTCCAAATATCACTTTGCCAATTCCACAAGAACTGTCTTAGCGAAAGGCTTCTTGAGGGGAAAGCTGTAACTCTGTGAGATGATTTCACAGAACACAAAGAAGTTTCTCAGAAAGCTTCTTTCTCTTTGTTATCGGAGGATATTTCCTTTGGCCCTATAGTCTTCAAAGGGATCCGAATTATCTGTTCTCAGATTCCTCAGAAATAAGTCTAGCAAAGAGATCCACGAAATACAGATGTAACTCTGTGAGATGAATTAACAGAACACTAAGCAGTTTCTCAGAAAGCTTCTTTCCAGATTTCATCTGAGGATATTTCCTTTTTCACCATAGCCCTCTAAGGACTTCCAAATATCACTTTGCCAATTCCACAAGAACTGTCTTAGCGAAAGGCTTCTTGAGGGGAAAGCTGTAACTCTGTGAGATGATTTCTCAGAACACAAAGAAGTTTCTCAGAAAGCTTCTTTCTCTTTGTTATCGGAGGATATTTCCTCTGGCCCTATAGTCTTCAAAGGGATCGGAAATATCTGTTCTCAGATTCCACAGAAATAAGGCTAGCAAAGAGATCCACGAAATACAGATTTAACTCTGTGAGATGAATTAACAGAACACTAAGCAGTTTCTCAGAAAGCTTCTTTCCAGATTTCATCTGAGGATATTTCCTTTTTCACTACAGCCCTCTATGGGCTTCCAAATATCACTTTGCAAATTCCACAAGAACTGTCTTAGCGAAAGGCTTCTTGAGGGGAAAGCTGTAACTCTGTGAGATGATTTCACAGAACACAAAGAAGTTTCTCAGAAAGCTTCTTTCTCTTTGTTATCGGAGGACATTTCCTTTGGCCCTATACTCTTCAATGGGATCCGAAATATCTGTTCTCAGATTCCAAAGAAATAAGGCTAGCAAAGAGATCCACGAAATACAGATGTAACTCTGTGAGATGAATTAACAGAACACTAAGCAGTTTCAGAGAAAGCTTCTTTCCAGATTTCATCTGAGGATATTTCCTTTTTCACCATAGCCCTCTAAGGGCTTCCAAATATCACTTTGCAAATTCCACAAGAACTGTCTTAGCGAAAGGCTTCTTGAGGGGAAAGCTGTAACTCTCTGAGATGATTTCACAGAACACAAAGAAGTTTCTCAGAAAGCTTCTTTCTCTTGGTTATCGGAGGATATTTTCTTTGGCCCTATAGTCTTCAATGGGATCCGAAATATCTGTTCTCAGATTCCAAAGAAATAAGGCTAGCAAAGAGATCCACGAAATACAGATGCAACTCTGTGAGATGAATTAACAGAACACTAAGCAGTTTCTCAGAAGGCTTCTTTCCAGATTTTATCTGAGGATATTTCCTTTTTTACCATAGCCCTCTATGGGCTTCCAAATATCGCTTTACCAATTCCACAAGGACTGTCCTAGCGAAAGGCTTCTTGAGGGGAAAGCTGTAACTCTGTGAGATGATTTCACAGAACACAAAGAAGTTTCTCAGAAAGCTTCTTTCTCTTTGTTATGGGAGGATATTTCCTTTGGCCCTATAGTCTTCAATGGGATCCGAAATATCTGTTCTCAGATTCCACAGAAATAAGGCTAGCAAAGACATCCACGAAATACAGATGTAACTCTGTGAGATGAATTAACAGAACACTCAGCAGTTTCTCAGAAAGCTTCCTTTCAGATTTCATCTGAGGATATTTCCTTTTCACCTTAGCCCTCTATGGGCTTCCAAATATCACTTTGCCAATTCTACAAGAACTGTCTTAGCTAAAGGCTTCTTGAGAGGAAAGCTGTAACTCTGTGAGATGATTTCACAGAACACAAAGACGTTCCTCAGAAAGCTTCTTTCTCTTTGTTACGGAGGATATTTCCTTTGGCCCTATAGTCTTCAATAGGATCCGAAATATCTGTTCTCTGATTCCACAGAAATAAGGCTAGCAAAGAGATCCACGAAATACAGATGTAACTCGGTGAGATGAATTAACAGAACATTCAGCAGTTTTTCAGAAAGCTTCTTTCCAGATTTCATCTGAGGATATTTCCTTTTTCACCATAGCCCTCTATGGGCTTCCAAATATCACTTTGCCAATTCCACAAGAACTGTCTTAGCGAAAGGCTTCTTGAGGGGAAAGCTGTAACTCTGTGAGATGATTTCACAGAACACAAAGAAGTTTCTCAGAAAGCTTCTTTCTCTTTGTTATCAGAGGATATTTCCTTTGGCCCTATAGTCTTCAAAGGGATCCGAAATATCTGTTCTCAGATTCCACAGAAATAAGTCTAGCAAAGAGATCCACGAAATACAGATGTAACTCTGTGAGATGAATTAACAGAACACTCAGCAGTTTCTCAGAAAGCTTCTTTCCAGATTTCATCTGAGGATATTTCCTTTTTCACCATAGCCCTCTAAGGGCTTCCAAATATCACTTTGCCAATTCCACAAGAACTGTCTTAGCGAAAGGCTTCTTGAGGGGAAAGCTGTAACTCTGTGAGATGATTTCACAGAACACAAAGAAGTTTCTCAGAAAGCTTCTTTCTCTTGGTTATCGGAGGATATTTCCTTTGGCCCTATAGTCTTCAATGGGATCCGAAATATCTGTTCTCAGATTCCACAGAAATAAGGCTAGCAAAGAGATCCACGAAATACAGATGTAACTCTGTGAGATGAATTAACAGAACACTCAGCAGTTTCTCAGAAAGCTTCCTTCCAGATTTCATCTGAGGATATTTCCTTTTTCACCATAGCCCTCTATGGGCTTCCAAATATCACTTTGCCAATTCCACAAGAACTGTCTTAGCGAAAGGCTTCTTGAGGGGAAATCTATAACTCTGTGAGGTGATTTCACAGAACACAAAGAAGTTTCTCAGAAAGCTTCTTTCTCTTTGTTATCGGAGGATATTTCCTTTGGCCCTATAGTCTTAAATGGGATCCGAAATATCTGTTCTCAGATTCAAAAGAAATAAGGCTAGCAAAGAGATCCACGAAATACAGATGTAACTCTGTGAGATGAATTAACAGAACACTAAGCAGTTTAACAGAAAGCTTCTTTCCAGATTTCATCTGAGGATATTTCCTTTTTCACCATAGCCCTCTATGGGCTTCCAAATATCACTTTGCCAATTCCACAAGAACTGTCTTACCGAAAGGCTTCTTAAGGGGAAAGCTGTAACTCTGTGAGATGATTTCACAGAACACAAAGAAGTTTCTCAGAAAGCTTCTTTCTCTTTGTTATCGGAGGATATTTCCTTTGGCCCTATAGTCTTCAATGGGATCCGAAATATCTGTTCTCAGATTCCAAAGAAATAAGGCTAGCAAAGAGATCCACGAAAAACAGATGTAACTCTGTGAGATGAATTAACAGAACACTAAGCAGTTTCTCAGAAAGCTTCTTTCCAGATTTCATCTGAGGATATTTCCTTTTCCACTATAGCCCTCTATGGGCTTCCAAATATCGCTTTGCCAATTCCACAAGAACTGTCTTAGCGAAAGGCTTCTTGAGGGGAAAGCTGTAACTCTGTGAGATGATTTCACAGAACACAAAGAAGTTTCTCAGAAAGCTTCTTTCTCTTTGTTATCGGAGGATATTTCCTTTGGCTCTATAGTCTTCAATGGGATCCGAAATATCTGTTCTCAGATTCCACAGAAATAAGGCTAGCAAAGAGATCCACGAAATACAGATGTAACTCTGTGAGATGAATTAACAGAACACTAAGCAGTTTCTCAGAAAGCTTCTTTCCAAATTTCATCTGAGGATATTTCCTTTTTCACCATAGCCCTCTATGGGCTTCCAAATATCGCTTTGCCAATTCCACGAGAACTGTCTTAGCGAAAGGCTTCTTGAGGGGAACGCTGTAACTCTGTGAGATGATTTCACAGAACACAAAGAAGTTTCTCAGAAAGCTTCTTTCTCTTTGTTATCGGAGGATATTTCCTTTGGCCCTATAGTGTTCAATGGGATCCGAATTATCTGTTCTCAGATTCCAAAGAAATAAGGCTAGCAAAGAGATCCACGAAATACAGATGTAACTCTGTGAGATGAATTAACAGAACACTCAGCAGTTTCTCAGAAAGCTTCTTTCCAGATTTCATCTGAGGATATTTCCTTTTTCACCATAGCCCTCTAAGGGCTTCCAAATATCACTTTGCCAATTCCACAAGAACTGTCTTAGCGAAAGGCTTCTTGAGGGGAAAGCTGTAACTCTGTGAGATGATTTCACAGAACACAAAGAAGTTTCTCAGAAAGCTTCTTTCTCTTGGTTATCGGAGGATATTTCCTTTGGCCCTATAGTCTTCAATGGGATCCGAAATATCTGTACTCAGATTCCACAGAAATAAGGCAAGCAAAGAGATCCACGAAATACAGATGTAACTCTGGGAGATGAATTAACAGAACACTCAGCAGTTTCTCAGAAATCTTCTTTCCAGATTTCATCTGAGGATATTTCCTTTTTCACCCTAGCCCTCTAAGGGCTTCCAAATATCACTTTGCCAATTCCACAAGAACTGTCTTAGCGAAAGGCTTCTTGAGGGGAAAGCTGTAACTCTGTGAGATGATTTCACAGAACACAAAGAAGTTTCTCAGAAAGCTTCTTTCTCTTTGTTATCGGAGGATATTTCCTTTGGCCCTATAGTCTTCAAAGGGATCCGAAATATCTGTTCTCAGATTCCACAGAAATAAGTCTAGCAAAGAGATCCACGAAATACAGATGTAACTCTGTGAGATGAATTAACAGAATACTCAGCAGTTTCTCACAAAGCTTCTTTCCAGATTTCATCTGAGGATATTTCCTTTTTCACCATAGCCCTCTAAGGACTTCCAAATATCACTTTGCCAATTCCACAAGAACTGTCTTAGCGAAAGGCTTCTTGAGGGGAAAGCTGTAACTGTGTGAGATGATTTCACAGAACACAAAGAAGTTTCTCAGAAAGCTTCTTTCTCTTTGTTATCGGAGGATATTTCCTTTGGCCCTATAGTCTTCAATGGGATCCGAAATATCTGTTCTCAGATTCCACAGAAATAAGGCTAGCAAAGAGATCCACGAAATACAGATGTAACTCTGTGAGATGAATTAACAGAACACTCAGCAGTTTCTCAGAAAGCTTCCTTCCAGATTTCATCTGAGGATATTTCCTTTTTCACCATAGCCCTCTATGGGCTTCCAAATATCACTTTGCCAATTCCACAAGAACTGTCTTAGCGAAAGGCTTCTTGAGGGGAAAGCTGTAACTCTGTGAGATGATTTCACAGAACACAAAGAAGTTTCTCAGAAAGCTTCTTTCTCTTTGTTATCGGAGGATATTTCCTTTGGCCCTATAGTCTTCAATGGGATCCGAAATATCTGTTCTCAGATTCCAAAGAAATAAGGCAAGCAAAGAGATCCACGAAATACAGATGTAACTCTGTGAGATGAATTAACAGAACACTAAGCAGTTTAACAGAAAGCTTCTTTCCAGATTTCATCTGAGGATATTTCCTTTTTCACCATTGCCCTCTATGGGCTTCCAAATATCACTTTGCCAATTCCACAAGAACTGTCTTAGCGAAAGGCTTCTTGAGGGGAAAGCTGTAACTCTGTGAGATGATTTCACAGAACACAAAGAAGTTTCTCAGAAAGCTTCTTTCTCTTTGTTATCGGAGGATATTTCCTTTGGCCCTGTAGTCTTCAATGGGATCCGAAATATCTGTTCTCAGATTCCAAAGAAATAAGGCTAGCAAAGAGATCCACGAAAAACAGATGTAACTCTGTGAGATGAATTAACAGAACACTAAGCAGTTTCTCAGAAAGCTTCTTTCCAGATTTCATCTGAGGATATTTCCTTTTTCACTATAGCCCTCTATGGGCTTCCAAATATCGCTTTGCCAATTCCACAAGAACTGTCTTAGCGAAAGGCTTCTTGAGGGGAAAGCTGTAACTCTGTGAGATGATTTCACAGAACACAAAGAAGTTTCTCAGAAAGCTTCTTTCTCTTTGTTATCGGAGGATATTTCCTTTGTCCCTATAGTCTTCAATGGGATCCGAAATATCTGTTCTCAGATTCCACAGAAATAAGGCTAGCAAAGAGATCCACGAAATACAGATGTAACTCTGTGAGATGAATTAACAGAACACTCAGCAGTTTCTCAGAAAGCTTCCTTCCAGATTTCATCTGAGGATATTTCCTTTTTCACCATAGCCCTCTATGGGCTTCCAAATATCACTTTGCCAATTCCACAAGAACTGTCTTAGCGAAAGGCTTCTTGAGGGGAAAGCTGTAACTCTGTGAGATGATTTCACAGAACACAAAGAAGTTTCTCAGAAAGCTTCTTTCTCTTGGTTATCGGAGGATATTTCCTTTGGCCCTATAGTCTTCAATGGGATCCGAAATATCTGTTCTCAGATTCCACAGAAATAAGGCTAGCAAAGAGATCCACGAAATACAGCTGTAACTCTGTGAGATGAACTAACAGAACACTAAGCAGTTTCTCAGAAAGCTTCTTTCCAGATTTCATCTGAGGATATTTCCTTTTTCACCATAGCCCTCTATGGGCTTCCAAATATCACTTTGCCAATTCCACAAGAAGTGTCTTTGCGAAAGGCTTCTTGAGGGGAAAGCTGTAACTCTGTGAGATGATTTCACAGAACACAAAGAAGTTCCTCAGAAAGCTTCTTTCTCTTTTTTACGGAGGATATTTCCTTTGGTCCTATAGTCTTCAATAGGATCCGAAATATCTGTTCTCAGATTCCACAGAAATAAGGCTAGCAAAGAGATCCACGAAATACAGATGTAACTCGGTGAGATGAATTAACAGAACATTCAGCAGTTTTTCAGAAAGCTTCTTTCCAGATTTCATCTGAGGATATTTCCTTTTTCACCATAGCCCTCTATGGGCTTCCAAATATCACTTTGCCAATTCCACAAGAACTGTCTTAGCGAAAGGCTTCTTGAGGGGAAAGCTGTAACTCTGTGAGATGATTTCACAGAACACAAAGAAGTTTCTCGGAAAGCTTCTTTCTCTTTGTTATCGGAGGATATTCCCTTTGGCCCTATAGTCTTCAAAGGGATCCGAAATATCTGTTCTCAAATTCCACAGAAATAAGGCTAGCAAAGAGATCCACGAAATACAGATGTAATTCTGTGAGATGAATTAACAGAACACTCAGCAGTTTCTCAGAAAGCTTCCTTCCAGATTTCATCTGAGGATATTTCCTTTTTCACCATAGCCCTCTATGGGCTTCCAAATATCACTTTGCCAATTCCACAAGAACTGTCTTAGCTAAAGGCTTCTTGAGGGGAAAGCTGTAACTCTGTGAGATGATTTCACAGAACACAAAGAAGTTTCTCAGAAAGCTTCTTTCTCTTGGTTATCGGAGGATATTTCCTTTGGCCCTGTAGTCTTCAATGGGATCCGAAATATCTGTTCTCAGATTCCACAGAAATAAGGCTAGCAAAGAGATCCACGAAATACAGATGTAACTCTGTGAGATGAATTAACGGAACACTAAGCACTTTCTCAGAAAGCTTCTTTCCAGATTTCATCTGAGGATATTTCCTTTTTCACCATAGCCCTCTATGGGCTTCCAAATATCGCTTTGCCAATTCCACGAGAACTGTCTTAGCGAAAGGCTTCTTGAGGGGAACGCTGTAACTCTGTGAGATGATTTCTCAGAACACAAAGAAGTTTCTCAGAAAGCTTCTTTCTCTTTGTTATCGGAGGATATGTCCTTTGGCCCTATAGTCTTCAATGGGATCCGAAATATCTGTTCTCAGATTCCAAAGAAATAAGGCAAGCAAAGAGATCCACGAAATACAGATGTAACTCTGTGAGATGAATTAACAGAACACTAAGCAGTTTAACAGAAAGCTTCTTTCCAGATTTCATCTGAGGATATTTCCTTTTTCACCATTGCCCTCTATGGGCTTCCAAATATCACTTTGCCAATTCCACAAGAACTGTCTTAGCGAAAGGCTTCTTGAGGGGAAAGCTGTAACTCTGTGAGATGATTTCACAGAACACAAAGAAGTTTCTCAGAAAGCTTCTTTCTCTTTGTTATCGGAGGATATTTCCTTTGGCCCTGTAGTCTTCAATGGGATCCGAAATATCTGTTCTCAGATTCCAAAGAAATAAGGCTAGCAAAGAGATCCACGAAAAACAGATGTAACTCTGTGAGATGAATTAACAGAACACTAAGCAGTTTCTCAGATAGCTTCTTTCCAGATTTCATCTGAGGATATTTCCTTTTTCACTATAGCCCTCTATGGGCTTCCAAATATCGCTTTGCCAATTCCACAAGAACTGTCTTAGCGAAAGGCTTCTTGAGGGGAAAGCTGTAACTCTGTGAGATGATTTCACAGAACACAAAGAAGTTTCTCAGAAAGCTTCCTTCTCTTTGTTATCGGAGGATATTTCCTTTGGCCCTATAGTCTTCAATGGGATCCGAAATATCTGTTCTCAGATTCCACAGAAATAAGGCTAGCAAAGAGATCCACGAAATACAGATGTAACTCTGTGAGATGAACTAACAGAACACTAAGCAGTTTCTCAGAAAGCTTCTTTCCAGATTTCATCTGAGGATATTTCCTTTTTCACCATAGCCCTCTATGGGCTTCCAAATATCACTTTGCCAATTCCACAAGAACTGTCTTTGCGAAAGGCTTCTTGAGGGGAAAGCTGTAACTCTGTGAGATGATTTCACAGAACACAAAGAAGTTTCTCGGAAAGCTTCTTTCTCTTTGTTATCGGAGGATATTTCCTTTGGCCCTATAGTCTTCAATGGGATCCGAATTATCTGTTCTCAGATTCCACAGAAATAAGGCTAGCAAAGAGATCCACGAAATACAGATGTAATTCTGTGAGATGAATTAACAGAACACTCAGCAGTTTCTCAGAAAGCTTCCTTCCAGATTTCATCTGAGGATATTTCCTTTTTCACCCTAGCCCTCTATGGGCTTCCAAATATCACTTTGCCAATTCCACAAGAACTGTCTTAGCGAAAGGCTTCTTGAGGGGAAAGCTGTAACTCTGTGAGATGATTTCACAGAACACAAAGAAGTTTCTCAGAAAGCTTCTTTCTCTTTGTTATCGGAGGATATTTCCTTTGGCCCTGTAGTCTTCAATGGGATCCGAAATATCTGTTCGCAGATTCCAAAGAAATAAGGCTAGCAAAGAGATCCACGAAAAACAGATGTAACTCTGTGAGATGAATTAACAGAACACTAAGCAGTTTCTCAGAAAGCTTCTTTCCAGATTTCATCTGAGGATATTTCCTTTTTCACTATAGCCCTCTATGGGCTTCCAAATATCGCTTTGCCAATTCCACAAGAACTGTCTTAGCGAAAGGCTTCTTGAGGGGAAAGCTGTAACTCTGTGAGATGATTTCACAGAACACAAAGAAGTTTCTCAGAAAGCTTCTTTCTCTTTGTTATCGGAGGATATTTCCTTTGGCCCTATAGTCTTCAATGGGATCCGAAATATCTGTTCTCAGATTCCACAGAAATAAGGCTAGCAAAGAGATCCACGAAATACAGATGTAACTCTGTGAGATGAATTAACAGAACACTCAGCAGTTTCTCAGAAAGCTTCCTTCCAGATTTCATCTGAGGATATTTCCTTTTTCACCATAGCCCTCTATGGGCTTCCAAATATCACTTTGCCAATTCCACAAGAACTGTCTTAGCGAAAGGCTTCTTGAGGGGAAAGCTGTAACTCTGTGAGATGATTTCACAGAACACAAAGAAGTTTCTCAGAAAGCTTCTTTCTCTTGGTTATCGGAGGATATTTCCTTTGGCCCTATAGTCTTCAATGGGATCCGAAATATCTGTTCTCAGATTCCACAGAAATAAGGCTAGCAAAGAGATCCACGAAATACAGATGTAACTCTGTGAGATGAACTAACAGAACACTAAGCAGTTTCTCAGAAAGCTTCTTTCCAGATTTCATCTGAGGATATTTCCTTTTTCACCATAGCCCTCTATGGGCTTCCAAATATCACTTTGCCAATTCCACAAGAACTGTCTTTGCGAAAGGCTTCTTGAGGGGAAAGCTGTAACTCTGTGAGATGATTTCACAGAACACAAAGAAGTTCCTCAGAAAGCTTCTTTCTCTTTTTTAGGGAGGATATTTCCTTTGGCCCTATAGTCTTCAATAGGATCCGAAATATCTGTTCTCAGATTCCACAGAAATAAGGCTAGCAAAGAGATCCACGAAATACAGATGTAACTCGGTGAGATGAATTAACAGAACATTCAGCAGTTTTTCAGAAAGCTTCTTTCCAGATTTCATCTGAGGATATTTCCTTTTTCACCATAGCCCTCTATGGGCTTCCAAATATCACTTTGCCAATTCCACAAGAACTGTCTTAGCGAAAGGCTTCTTGAGGGGAAAGCTGTAACTCTGTGAGATGATTTCACAGAACACAAAGAAGTTTCTCGGAAAGCTTCTTTCTCTTTGTTATCGGAGGATATTTCCTTTGGCCCTATAGTCTTCAATGGGATCCGAATTATCTGTTCTCAGATTCCACAGAAATAAGGCTAGCAAAGAGATCCACGAAATACAGATGTAATTCTGTGAGATGAATTAACAGAACACTCAGCAGTTTCTCAGAAAGCTTCCTTCCAGATTTCATCTGAGGATATTTCCTTTTTCACCCTAGCCCTCTATGGGCTTCCAAATATCACTTTGCCAATTAAACAAGAACTGTCTTAGCGAAAGGCTTCTTGAGGGGAAAGCTGTAACTCTGTGAGATGATTTCACAGAACACAAAGAAGTTTCTCAGAAAGCTTCTTTCTCTTTGTTATCGGAGGATATTTCCTTTGGCCCTATAGTCTTCAATGGGATCCGAAATATCTGTTCTCAGATTCCACAGAAATAAGGCTAGCAAAGAGATCCAAGAAAAACAGAAGTAACTCTGTGAGATGAATTAACAGAACACTCAGCAGTTTCTCAGAAATCTTCTTTCCAGATTTCATCTGAGGATATTTCCTTTTTCACCCTAGCCCTCTATGGGCTTCCAAATATCACTTTGCCAATTCCACAAGAACTGTCTTAGCGAAAGGCTTCTTGAGGGGAAAGCTGTAACTCTGTGAGATGATTTCACAGAACACAAAGAAGTTTCTCAGAAAGCTTCTTTCTCTTTGTTATCGGAGGATATTTCCTTTGGCCCTATAGTCTTCAAAGGGATCCGAAATATCTGTTCTCAGATTCCACAGAAATAAGGCTAGCAAAGAGATCCACGAAATACAGATGTAACTCTGTGAGATGAATTAACAGAACACTCAGCAGTTTCTCAGAAATCTTCTTTCCAGATTTCATCTGAGGATATTTCCTTTTTCACCCTAGCCCTCTATGGGCTTCCAAATATCACTTTGCCAATTCCACAAGAACTGTCTTAGCGAAAGACTTCTTGAGGGGAAAGCTGTAACTCTGTGAGATGATTTCACAGAACACAAAGAAGTTTCTCAGAAAGCTTCTTTCTCTTTGTTATCGGAGGATATTTCCTTTGGCCCTATAGTCTTCAATGGGATCCGAAATATCTGTTCTCAGATTCCACAGAAATAAGGCTAGCAAAGACATCCACGAAATACAGATGTAACTCTGTGAGATGAATTAACAGAACACTCAGCAGTTTCTCAGAAAGCTTCTTTCCAGATTTCATCTGAGGATATTTCCTTTTTCACCATAGCCCTCTATGGGCTTCCAAATATCACTTTGCCAATTCCACAAGAACTGTCTTTGCGAAAGGCTTCTTGAGGGGAAAGCTGTAACTCTGTGAGATGATTTCACAGAACTCAAAGAAGTTCCTCAGAAAGCTTCTTTCTCTTTGTTACGGAGGATATTTCCTTTGGCCCTATAGTCTTCAATAGGATCCGAAATATCTGTTCTCAGATTCCACAGAAATAAGGCTAGCAAAGAGATCCACGAAATACAGATGTAACTCGGTGAGATGAATTAACAGAACATTCAGCAGTTTTTCAGAAAGCTTCTTTCCAGATTTCATCTGAGGATATTTCCTTTTTCACCATAGCCCTCTATGGGCTTCCAAATATCACTTTGACAATTCCACAAGAACTGTCTTAGCGAAAGGCTTCTTGAGGGGAAAGCTGTAACTCTGTGAGATGATTTCACAGAACACAAAGAAGTTTCTCGGAAAGCTTCTTTCTCTTTGTTATCGGAGGATATTCCCTTTGGCCCTATAGTCTTCAAAGGGATCCGAAATATCTGTTCTCAAATTCCACAGAAATAAGGCTAGCAAAGAGATCCACGAAATACAGATGTAATTCTGTGAGATGAATTAACAGAACACTCAGCAGTTTCTCAGAAAGCTTCCTTCCAGATTTCATCTGAGTATATTTCCTTTTTCACCATAGCCCTCTATGGGCTTCCAAATATCACTTTGCCAATTCCACAAGAACTGTCTTAGCTAAAGGCTTCTTGAGGGGAAAGCTGTAACTCTGTGAGATGATTTCACAGAACACAAAGAAGTTTCTCAGAAAGCTTCTTTCTCTTGGTTATCGGAGGATATTTCCTTTGGCCCTATAGTCTTCAATGGGATCCGAAATATCTGTTCTCAGATTCCACAGAAATAAGGCTAGCAAAGAGATCCACGAAATACAGATGTAACTCTGTGAGATGAATTAACGGAACACTAAGCACTTTCTCAGAAAGCTTCTTTCCAGATTTCATCTGAGGATATTTCCTTTTTCACCATAGCCCTCTATGGGCTTCCAAATATCGCTTTGCCAATTCCACAAGAACTGTCTTAGCGAAAGGCTTCTTGAGGGGAACGCTGTAACTCTGTGAGATGATTTCTCAGAACACAAAGAAGTTTCTCAGAAAGCTTCTTTCTCTTTGTTATCGGAGGATATGTCCTTTGGCCCTATAGTCTTCAATGGGATCCGAAATATCTGTTTTCAGATTCCACAGAAAGACGGCTAGCAAAGAGATCCACGAAATACAGATGTAACTCTGTGAGATGAATTAACAGAACACTCAGCAGTTTCTCAAAAAGCTTCCTTCCAGATTTCATCTGAGGATATTTCCTTTTTCACCATAGCCCTCTATGGGCTTCCAAATATCACTTTGCCAATTCCACAAGAACTGTCTTAGCGAAAGGCTTCTTGAGGGGAAAGCTGTAACTCTGTGAGATGATTTCACAGAACACAAAGAAGTTTCTCAGAAAGCTTCTTTCTCTTTGTTATCGGAGGATATTTCCTTTGGCCCTATAGTCTTCAATGGGATCCGAAATATCTGTTCTCAGATTCCAAAGAAATAAGGCTAGCAAAGAGATCCACGAAAAACAGATGTAACTCTGTGAGATGAATTAACAGAACACTAAGCAGTTTCTCAGTAAGCTTCTTTCCAGATTTCATCTGAGGATATTTCCTTTTTCACTATAGCCCTCTATGGGCTTCCAAATATCGCTTTGCCACTTCCACAAGAACTGTCTTAGCGAAAGGCTTCTTGAGGGGAAATCTGTAACTCTGTGAGATGATTTCACAGAACACAAAGAAGTTTCTCAGAAAGCTTCTTTCTCTTTGTTATCGGAGGATATTTCCTTTGGCCCTATAGTCTTCAATGGGATCCGAAATATCTGTTCTCAGATTCCACAGAAATAAGGCTAGCAGAGAGATCCACGAAATACAGATGTAACTCTCTGAGATGAATTAACAGAACACTCAGCAGTTTCTCAGAAAGCTTCCTTCCAGATTTCATCTGAGGATATTTCCTTTTTCACCATAGCCCTCTATGGGCTTCCAAATATCACTTTGCCAATTCCACAAGAACTGTCTTAGCGAAAGGCTTCTTGAGGGGAAAGCTGTAACTCTGTGAGATGATTTCACAGAACACAAAGAAGTTTCTCAGAAAGCTTCTTTCTCTTGGTTATCGGAGGATATTTCCTTTGGCCCTATAGTCTTCAATGGAATCCGAAATATCTGTTCTCAGATTCCACAGAAATAAGGCTAGCAAAGAGATCCACGAAATACAGATGTAACTCTGTGAGATGAATTAACAGAACACTAAGCAGTTTCTCAGAAAGCTTCTTTCCAGATTTCATCTGAGGATATTTCCTTTTTCACCATAGCCCTCTAAGGGCTTCCAAATATCACTTTGCCATTTCCACAAGAACTGTCTTTGCGAAAGGCTTCTTGAGGGGAAAGCTGTAACTCTGTGAGATGATTTCACAGAACACAAAGAAGTTCCTCAGAAAGCTTCTTTCTCTTTTTTACGGAGGATATTTTCTTTGGCCCTATAGTCTTCAATAGGATCCGAAATATCTGTTCTCAGATTCCACAGAAATAAGGCTAGCAAAGAGATCCACGAAATACAGATGTAACTCGGTGAGATGAATTAACAGAACATTCAGCAGTTTTTCAGAAAGCTTCTTTCCAGATTTCATCTGAGGATATTTCCTTTTTCACCATAGCCCTCTATGGGCTTCGAAATATCACTTTGCCAATTCCACAAGAACTGTCTTAGCGAAAGGCTTCTTGAGGGGAAAGCTGTAACTCTGTGAGATGATTTCACAGAACACAAAGAAGTTTCTCGGAAAGCTTCTTTCTGTTTGTTATCGGAGGATATTTCCTTTGGCCCTATAGTCTTCAAAGGGATCCGAAATATCTGTTCTCAGATTCCACAGAAATAAGGCTAGCAAAGAGATCCACGAAATACAGATGTAACTCTGTGAGATGAATTAACAGAACACTCAGCAGTTTCTCAGAAAGCTTCTTTCCAGATTTCATCTGAGGATATTTCCTTTTTCACCATAGCCCTCTAAGGGCTTCCAAATATCACTTTGCCAATTCCACAAGGACTGTCTTAGCGAAAGGCTTCTTGAGGGGAAAGCTGTAACTCTGTGAGATGATTTCACAGAACACAAAGAAGTTTCTCGGAAAGCTTCTTTCTGTTTGTTATCGGAGGATATTTCCTTTGGCCCTATAGTCTTCAAAGGGATCCGAAATATCTGTTCTCAGATTCCACAGAAATAAGGCTAGCAAAGAGATCCACGAAATACAGATGTAACTCTGTGAGATGAATTAACAGAACACTCAGCAGTTTCTCAGAAAGCTTCTTTCCAGTTTTCATCTGAGGATATTTCCTTTTTCACCATAGCCCTCTAAGGGCTTCCAAATATCACTTTGCCAATTCCACAAGGACTGTCTTAGCGAAAGGCTTCTTGAGGGGAAAGCTGTAACTCTGTGAGATGATTTCACAGAACACAAAGAAGTTTCTCAGAAAGCTTCTTTCTCTTTGTTATCGGAGGATATTTCCTTTGGCCCTATAGTCTTCAATGGGATCCGAAATATCTGTTCTCAGATTCCACAGAAATAAGGCTAGCAAAGAGATCCACGAAATACAGATGTAACTCTGTGAGATGAATTAACAGATCACTCAGCAGTTTCTCAGAAAGCTTCCTTCCAGATTTCATCTGAGGATATTTCCTTTTTCACCATAGCCCTCTATGGGCTTCCAAATATCACTTTGCCAATTCCACAAGAACTGTCTTAGCGAAAGGCTTCTTGAGGGGAAAGCTGTAACTCTGTGAGATGATTTCACAGAACACAAAGAAGTTTCTCAGAAAGCTTCTTTCTCTTTGTTATCGGAGGATATTTCCTTTGGCCCTATAGTTTTCAATGGGATCCGAAATATCTGTTCTCAGATTCCACAGAAATAAGGCTAGCAAAGAGATCCACGAAATACAGATGTAACTCTGTGAGACGAATTAACAGAACACTAAGCAGTTTCTCAGAAAGCTTCTTTCCAGATTTCATCTGAGGATATTTCCTTTTTCACCATAGCCCTCTATGGGCTTCCAAATATCACTTTGCCAATTCCACAAGAACTGTCTTTGCGAAAGGCTTCTTGAGGGGAAAGCTGTAACTCTGTGAGATGATTTCACAGAACACAAAGAAGTTCCTCAGAAAGCTTCTTTCTCTTTGTTACGGAGGATATTTCCTTTGGCCCTATAGTCTTCAATAGGATCCGAAATATCTGTTTTCAGATTCCACAGAAATAAGGCTAGCAAAGACATCCACGAAATACAGATGTAACTCGGTGAGATGAATTAACAGAACACTCAGCAGTTTCTCAGAAAGCTTCCTTTCAGATTTCATCTGAGGATATTTCCTTTTTCACCATAGCCCTCTATGGGCTTCCAAATATCACTTTGCCAATTCCACAAGAACTGTCTTAGCTAAAGGCTTCTTGAGGGGAAAGCTGTAACTCTGTGAGATGATTTCACAGAACACAAAGAAGTTTCTCAGAAAGCTTCTTTCTCTTTGTTATCGGAGGATATTTCCTTTGGCCCTATAGTCTTCAATGGGATCCGAAATATCTGTTCTCAGATTCCACAGAAATAAGGCTAGCAAAGAGATCCACGAAATACAGATGTAACTCTGTGAGATGAATTAACGGAACACTAAGCACTTTCTCAGAAAGCTTCTTTCCAGATTTCATCTGAGGATATTTCCTTTTTCACCATAGCCCTCTATGGGCTTCCAAATATCGCTTTGCCAATTCCACGAGAACTGTCTTAGCGAAAGGCTTCTTGAGGGGAACGCTGTAACTCTGTGAGATGATTTCTCAGAACACAAAGAAGTTTCTCAGAAAGCTTCTTTCTCTTTGTTATCGGAGGATATTTCCTTTGGCCCTATAGTCTTCAATGGGATCCGAAATATCTGTTCTCAAATTCCACAGAAAGACGGCTAGCAAAGAGATCCACGAAATACAGATGTAACTCTGTGAGATGAATTAACAGAACACTCAGCAGTTTCTCAAAAAGCTTCCTTCCAGATTTCATCTGAGGATATTTCCTTTTTCACCATAGCCCTCTATGGGCTTCCAAATATCACTTTGCCAATTGCACAAGAATTGTCTTAGCGAAAGGCTTCTTGAGGGGAAAGCTGTAACTCTGTGAGATGATTTCACAGAACACAAAGAAGTTTCTCAGAAAGCTTCTTTCTCTTTGTTATCGGAGGATATTTCCTTTGGCCCTATAGTGTTCAATGGGATCCGAATTATCTGTTCTCAGATTCCACAGAAATAAGGCTAGCAAAGAGATCCACGAAATACAGATGTAACTCTGTGAGATGAATTAACAGAACACTCAGCAGTTTCTCAGAAAGCTTCTTTCCAGATTTCATCTGAGGATATTTCCTTTTTCACCATAGCCCTCTAAGGGCTTCCAAATATCACTTTGCCAATTCCACAAGAACTGTCTTAGCGAAAGGCTTCTTGAGGGGAAAGCTGTAACTCTGTGAGATGATTTCACAGAACACAAAGAAGTTTCTCAGAAAGCTTCTTTCTCTTTGTTTTCGGAGGATATTTCCTTTGGCCCTATAGTCTTCAATGGGATCCGAAATATCTGTTCTCAGATTCCACAGAAATAAGGCTAGCAAAGAGATCCACGAAATACAGATGTAACTCTGTGAGATGAATTAACAGAACACTCAGCAGTTTCTCAGAAATCTTCTTTCCAGATTTCATCTGAGGATATTTCCTTTTTCACCCTAGCCCTCTATGGGCTTCCAAATATCACTTTGCCAATTCCACAAGAACTGTCTTAGCGAAAGGCTTCTTGAGGGGAAAGCTGTAACTCTGTGTGATGATTTCACAGAACACAAAGAAGTTTCTCAGAAAGCTTCTTTCTCTTTGTTATCGGAGGATATTTCCTTTGGCCCTATAGTCTTCAAAGGGATCCGAAATATCTGTTCTCAATTTCCACAGAAATAAGGCTAGCAAAGAGATCCACGAAATACAGATGTAACTCTGTGAGATGAATTAACAGAACACTCAGCAGTTTCTCAGAAAGCTTCTTTCCAGATTTCATCTGAGGATATTTCCTTTTTCACCATAGCCCTCTAAGGGCTTCCAAATATCACTTTGCCAATTCCACAAGAACCGTCTTAGCGAAAGGCTTCTTGAGGGGAAAGCTGTAACTCTGTGAGATGATTTCACAGAACACAAAGAAGTTTCTCAGAAAGCTTCTTTCTCTTTGTTATCGGAGGATATTTCCTTTGGCCCTATAGTCTTCAATGGGATCCGAAATATCTGTTCTCAGATTCCACAGAAATAAGGCTAGCAAAGAGATCCACGAAATACAGATGTAACTCTGTGAGATGAATTAACAGAACACTCAGCAGTTTCTCAGAAAGCTTCCTTCCAGATTTCATCTGAGGATATTTCCTTTTTCACCATAGCCCTCTATGGGCTTCCAAATATCACTTTGCCAATTCCACAAGAACTGTCTTAGCGAAAGGCTTCTTGAGGGGAAAGCTGTAACTCTGTGAGATGATTTCACAGAACACAAAGAAGTTTCTCAGAAAGCTTCTTTCTCTTTGTTATCAGAGGATATTTCCTTTGGCCCTATAGTCTTCAATGGGATCCGAAATATCTGTTCTCAGATTCCACAGAAATAAGGCTAGCAAAGAGATCCACGAAATACAGATGTAACTCTGTGAGATGAATTAACAGAACACTAAGCAGTTTCTCAGAAAGCTTCTTTCCAGATTTCATCTGAGGATATTTCCTTTTTCACCATAGCCCTCTAAGGGCTTCCAAATATCACTTTGCCAATTCCACAAGAACTGTCTTTGCGAAAGGCTTCTTGAGGGGAAAGCTGTAACTCTGTGAGATGATTTCACAGAAAACAAAGAAGTTCCTCAGAAAGCTTCTTTCTCTTTGTTACGGAGGATATTTCCTTTGGCCGTATAGTCTTCAATAGGATCCGAAATATCTGTTCTCAGATTCCACAGAAATAAGGCTAGCAAAGAGATCCACGAAATACAGATGTAACTCGGTGAGATGAATTAACAGAACATTCAGCAGTTTTTCAGAAAGCTTATTTCCAGATTTCACCTGAGGATATTTCCTTTTTCACCATAGCCCTCTATAGGCTTCCAAATATCACTTTGCCAATTCCACAAGAACTGTCTTAGCGAAAGGCTTCTTGAAGGGAAAGCTGTAACTCTGTGAGATGATTTCACAGAACACAAAGAAGTTTCTAGGAAAGCTTCTTTCTCTTTGTTATCGGAGGATATTTCCTTTGGCCCTATAGTCTTCAATGGGATCCGAAATATCTGTTCTCAAATTCCACAGAAATAAGGCTAGCAAAGAGATCCACGAAATACAGATGTAATTCTGTGAGATGAATTAACAGAACACTCAGCAGTTTCTCAGAAAGCTTCCTTCCAGATTTCATCTGAGGATATTTCCTTTTTCACCCTAGCCCTCTATGGGCTTCCAAATATCACTTTGCCAATTGCACAAGAACTGTCTTAGCAAAAGGCTTCTTGAGGGGAAAGCTGTAACTCTGTGAGATGATTTCACAGAACACAAAGAAGTTTCTCAGAAAGCTTCTTTCTCTTTGTTATCGGAGGATATTTCCTTTGGCCCTATAGTTTTCAATGGGATCCGAATTATCTGTTCTCAGATTCCAAAGAAATAAGGCTAGCAAAGAGATCCACGAAATACAGATGTAACTCTGTGAGATGAATTAACAGAACACTCAGCAGTTTCTCAGAAAGCTTCTTTCCAGATTTCATCTGAGGATATTTCCTTTTTCACCCTAGCCCTCTAAGGGCTTCCAAATATCACTTTGCCAATTCCACAAGAACTGTCTTAGCGAAAGGCTTCTTGAGGGGAAAGCTGTAACTCTGTGAGATGATTTCACAGAACACAAAGAAGTTTCTCAGAAAGCTTCTTTCTCTTGGTTATCGGAGGATATTTCCTTTGGCCCTATAGTCTTCAAAGGGATCCGAAATATCTGTTCTCAGATTCCACAGAAATAAGTCTAGCAAAGAGATCCACGAAATACAGATGTAACTCTGTGAGATGAATTAACAGAACACTCAGCAGTTTCTCAGAAAGCTTCTTTCCAGATTTCATCTGAGGATATTTCCTTTTTCACCATAGCCCTCTAAGGACTTCCAAATATCACTTTGCCAATTCCACAAGAACTGTCTTAGCGAAAGGCTTCTTGAGGGGAAAGCTGTAACTCTGTGAGATGATTTCACAGAACACAAAGAAGTTTCTCAGAAAGCTTCTTTCTCTTTGTTATCGGAGGATATTTCCTTTGGCCCTATAGTCTTCAATGGGATCCGAAATATCTGTTCTCAGATTCCACAGAAATAAGGCTAGCAAAGAGATCCACGAAATACAGATGTAACTCTGTGAGATGAATTAACAGAACACTCAGCAGTTTCTCAGAAAGCTTCCTTCCAGATTTCATCTGAGGATATTTCCTTTTTCACCATAGCCCTCTATGGGCTTCCAAATATCACTTTGCCAATTCCACAAGAACTGTCTTAGCGAAAGGCTTCTTGAGGGGAAAGCTGTAACTCTGTGAGATGATTTCACAGAACACAAAGAAGTTTCTCAGGAAGCTTCTTTCTCTTTGTTATCGGAGGATATTTCCTTTGGCCCTATAGTCTTCAAAGGGATCCGAAATATCTGTTCTCAGATTCCACAGAAATAAGGCTAGCAAAGAGATCCACGAAAAACAGAAGTAACTCTGTGAGAGGAATTAACAGAACACTCAGCAGTTTCTCAGAAATCTTCTTTCCAGATTTCATCTGAGGATATTTCCTTTTTCACCCTAGCCCTCTAAGGGCTTCCAAATATCACTTTGCCAATTCCACAAGAAGTGTCTTAGCGATAGGCTTCTTGAGGGGAAAGCTGTAACTCTGTGAGATGATTTCACAGAACACAAAGAAGTTTCTCAGAAAGCTTCTTTCTCTTTGTTATCGGAGGATATTTCCTTTGGCCCTATAGTCTTCAAAGGGATCCGAAATATCTGTTCTCAGATTCCACAGAAATAAGGCTAGCAAAGAGATCCACGAAATACAGATGTAACTCTGTGAGATGAATTAACAGAACACTCAGCAGTTTCTCAGAAATCTTCTTTCCAGATTTCATCTGAGGATATTTCCTTTTTCACCCTAGCCCTCTATGGGCTTCCAAATATCACTTTGCCAATTCCACAAGAACTGTCTTAGCGAAAGGCTTCTTGAGGGGAAAGCTGTAACTCTGTGAGATGATTTCACAAAACACAAAGAAGTTTCTCAGAAAGCTTCTTTCTCTTTGTTATCGGAGGATATTTCCTTTGGCCCTATAGTCTTCAATGGGATCCGAAATATCTGTTCTCAGATTCCACAGAAATAAGGCTAGCAAAGAGATCCACGAAATACAGATGTAACTCTGTGAGATGAATTAACAGAACACTCAGCAGTTTCTCAGAAATCTTCTTTCCAGATTTCATCTGAGGATATTTCCTTTTTCACCATAGCCCTCTATGGGCTTCCAAATATCACTTTGCCAATTCCACAAGAACTGTCTTTGCGAAAGGCTTCTTGAGGGGAAAGCTGTAACTCTGTGAGATGATTTCACAGAACACAAAGAAGTTCCTCAGAAAGCTTCTTTCTCTTTGTTACGGAGGATATTTCCTTTGGCCCTATAGTCTTCAATAGGATCCGAAATATCTGTTCTCAGATTCCACAGAAATAAGGCTAGCAAAGAGATCCACGAAATACAGATGTAACTCGGTGAGATGAATTAACAGAACATTCAGCAGTTTTTCAGAAAGCTTCTTTCCAGATTTCATCTGAGGATATTTCCTTTTTCACCATAGCCCTCTATGGGCTTCCAAATATCACTTTGCCAATTCCACAAGAACTGTCTTAGCGAAAGGCTTCTTGAGGGGAAAGCTGTAACTCTGTGAGATGATTTCACAGAACACAAAGAAGTTTCTCGGAAAGCTTCTTTCTCTTGGTTATCGGAGGATATTTCCTTTGGCCCTATAGTCTTCAATGGGATCCGAAATATCTGTTCTCAGATTCCACAGAAATAAGGCTAGCAAAGAGATCCACGAAATACAGATGTAACTCTGTGAGATGAATTAACAGAACACTAAGCAGTTTCTCAGAAAGCTTCTTTCCAGATTTCATCTGAGGATATTTCCTTTTTCACCATAGCCCTCTATGGGCTTCCAAATATCACTTTGCCAATTCCACAAGAACTGTCTTTGCGAAAGGCTTCTTGAGGGGAAAGCTGTAACTCTGTGAGATGATTTCACAGAACACGAAGAAGTTCCTCAGAAAGCTTCTTTCTCTTTGTTACGGAGGATATTTCCTTTGGCCCTATAGTCTTCAATAGGATCCGAAATATCTGTTCTCAGATTCCACAGAAATAAGGCTAGCAAAGAGATCCACGAAATACAGATGTAACTCGGTGAGATGAATTAACGGAACATTCAGCAGTTTTTCAGAAAGCTTCTTTCCAGATTTCATCTGAGGATATTTCCTTTTTCACCATAGCCCTCTATGGGCTTCCAAATATCACTTTGCCAATTCCACAAGAACTGTCTTAGCGAAAGGCTTCTTGAGGGGAAAGCTGTAACTCTGTGAGATGATTTCACAGAACACAAAGAAGTTTCTCGGAAAGCTTCTTTCTCTTTGTTATCGGAGGATATTTCCTTTGGCCCTATAGTCTTCAATGGGATCCGAAATATCTGTTCTCAAATTCCACAGAAATAAGGCTAGCAAAGAGATCCACGAAATACAGATGTAATTCTGTGAGATGAATTAACAGAACACTCAGCAGTTTCTCAGAAAGCTTCCTTCCAGATTTCATCTGAGGATATTTCCTTTTTCACCCTAGCCCTCTATGGGCTTCCAAATATCACTTTGCCAATTGCACAAGAACTGTCTTAGCAAAAGGCTTCTTGAGGGGAAAGCTGTAACTCTGTGAGATGATTTCACAGAACACAAAGAAGTTTCTCAGAAAGCTTCTTTCTCTTTGTTATCGGAGGATATTTCCTTTGGCCCTATAGTGTTCAATGGGATCCGAATTATCTGTTCTCAGATTCCAAAGAAATAAGGCTAGCAAAGAGATCCACGAAATACAGATGTAACTCTGTGAGATGAATTAACAGAACACTCAGCAGTTTCTCAGAAAGCTTCTTTCCAGATTTCATCTGAGGATATTTCCTTTTTCACCATAGCCCTCTAAGGGCTTCCAAATATCACTTTGCCAATTCCACAAGAACTGTCTTAGCGAAAGGCTTCTTGAGGGGAAAGCTGTAACTCTGTGAGATGATTTCACAGAACACAAAGAAGTTTCTCAGAAAGCTTCTTTCTCTTGGTTATCGGAGGATATTTCCTTTGGCCCTATAGTCTTCAATGGGATCCGAAATATCTGTACTCAGATTCCACAGAAATAAGGCTAGCTAAGAGATCCACGAAATACAGATGTAACTCTGGGAGATGAATTAACAGAACACTCAGCAGTTTCTCAGAAATCTTCTTTCCAGATTTCATCTGAGGATATTTCCTTTTTCACCCTAGCCCTCTAAGGGCTTCCAAATATCACTTTGCCAATTCCACAAGAACTGTCTTAGCGAAAGGCTTCTTGAGGGGAAAGCTGTAACTCTGTGAGATGATTTCACAGAACACAAAGAAGTTTCTCAGAAAGCTTCTTTCTCTTTGTTATCGGAGGATATTTCCTTTGGCCCTATAGTCTTCAAAGGGATCCGAAATATCTGTTCTCAGATTCCACAGAAATAAGTCTAGGAAAGAGATCCACGAAATACAGATGTAACTCTGTGAGATGAATTAACAGAACACTCAGCAGTTTCTCAGAAAGCTTCTTTCCAGATTTCATCTGAGGATATTTCCTTTTTCACCATAGCCCTCTAAGGACTTCCAAATATCACTTTGCCAATTCCACAAGAACTGTCTTAGGGAAAGGCTTCTTGAGGGGAAAGCTGTAACTCTGTGAGATGATTTCACAGAACACAAAGAAGTTTCTCAGAAAGCTTCTTTCTCTTTGTTATCGGAGGATATTTCCTTTGGCCCTATAGTCTTCAATGGGATCCGAAATATCTGTTCTCAGATTCCACAGAAATAAGGCTAGCAAAGAGATCCACGAAATACAGATGTAACTCTGTGAGATGAATTAACGGAACACTAAGCACTTTCTCAGAAAGCTTCTTTCCAGATTTCATCTGAGGATATTTCCTTTTTCACCATAGCCCTCTAAGGGCTTCCAAATATCACTTTGCCAATTCCACAAGAACTGTCTTAGCGAAAGGCTTCTTGAGGGGAAAGCTGTAACTCTGTGAGATGATTTCACAGAACACAAAGAAGTTTCTCAGAAAGCTTCTTTCTCTTTGTTTTCGGAGGATATTTCCTTTGGCCCTATAGTCTTCAATGGGATCCGAAATATCTGTTCTCAGATTCCACAGAAATAAGGCTAGCAAAGAGATCCACGAAATACAGATGTAACTCTGTGAGATGAATTAACAGAACACTCAGCAGTTTCTCAGAAATCTTCTTTCCAGATTTCATCTGAGGATATTTCCTTTTTCACCCTAGCCCTCTATGGGCTTCCAAATATCACTTTGCCAATTGCACAAGAACTGTCTTAGCGAAAGGCTTCTTGAGGGGAAAGCTGTAACTCTGTGAGATGATTTCACAGAACACAAAGAAGTTTCTCAGAAAGCTTCTTTCTCTTTGTTATCGGAGGATATTTCCTTTGGCCCTATAGTCTTCAAACGGATCCGAAATATCTGTTCTCAGATTCCACAGAAATAAGGCTAGCAAAGAGATCCACGAAATACAGATGTAACTCTGTGAGATGAATTAACAGAACACTCAGCAGTTTCTCAGAAAGCTTCTTTCCAGATTTCATCTGAGGATATTTCCTTTTTCACCATAACCCTCTAAGGGCTTCCAAATATCACTTTGCCAATTCCACAAGAACTGTCTTTGCGAAAGGCTTCTTGAGGGGAAAGCTGTAACTCTGTGAGATGATTTCACAGAACACAAAGAAGTTCCTCAGAAAGCTTCTTTCTCTTTGTTACGGAGGATATTTCCTTTGGCCCTATAGTCTTCAATAGGATCCGAAATATCTGTTCTCAGATTCCACAGAAATAAGGCTAGCAAAGAGATCCACGAAATACAGATGTAACTCGGTGAGATGAATTAACAGAACATTCAGCAGTTTTTCAGAAAGCTTCTTTCCAGATTTCATCTGAGGATATTTCCTTTTTCACCATAGCCCTCTATGGGCTTCCAAATATCACTTTGCCAATTCCACAAGAACTGTCTTAGCGAAAGGCTTCTTGAGGGGAAAGCTGTAACTCTGTGAGATGATTTCACAGAACACAAAGAAGTTTCTCGGAAAGCTTCTTTCTCTTTGTTATCGGAGGATATTTCCTTTGGCCCTATAGTCTTCAATGGGATCCGAAATATCTGTTCTCAGATTCCACAGAAATAAGGCTAGCAAAGAGATCCACGAAATACAGATGTAATTCTGTGAGATGAATTAACAGAACACTCAGCAGTTTCTCAGAAAGCTTCCTTCCAGATTTCATCTGAGGATATTTCCTTTTTCACCCTAGCCCTCTATGGGCTTCCAAATATCACTTTGCCAATTCCACAAGAACTGTCTTAGCGAAAGGCTTCTTGAGGGGAAAGCTGTAACTCTGTGAGATGATTTCACAGAACACAAAGAAGTTTCTCAGAAAGCTTCTTTCTCTTTGTTTTCGGAGGATATTTCCTTTGGCCCTATAGTCTTCAATTGGATCCGAAATATCTGTTCTCAGATTCCACAGAAATAAGGCTAGCAAAGAGATCCACGAAATACAGATGTAACTCTGTGAGATGAATTAACAGAACACTCAGCAGTTTCTCAGAAAGCTTCTTTCCAGATTTCATCTGAGGATATTTCCTTTTTCACCATAGCCCTCTAAGGGCTTCCAAATATCACTTTGCCAATTCCACAAGAACTGTCTTAGCGAAAGGCTTCTTGAGTGGAAAGCTGTAACTCTGTGAGATGATTTCACAGAACACAAAGAAGTTTCTCAGAAAGCTTCTTTCTCTTTGTTATCGGAGGATATTTCCTTTGGCCCTATAGTCTTCAATGGGATCCGAAATATCTGTTCTCAGATTCCACAGAAATAAGGCTAGCAAAGAGATCCACGAAATACAGATGTAACTCTGTGAGATGAATTAACAGAACACTCAGCAGTTTCTCAGAAAGCTTCTTTCCAGATTTCATCTGAGGATATTTCCTTTTTCACCATAGCCCTCTAGGGGCTTCCAAATATCACTTTTCCAATTCCACAAGAACTGTCTTTGCGAAAGGCTTCTTGAGGGGAAAGCTGTAACTCTGTGAGATGATTTCACAGAACACAAAGAAGTTCCTCAGAAAGCTTCTTTCTCTTTGTTACGGAGGATATTTCCTTTGGCCCTATAGCCTTCAATAGGATCCGAAATATCTGTTCTCAGATTCCACAGAAATAAGGCTAGCAAAGAGATCCACGAAATACAGATGTAACTCGGTGAGATGAATTAACAGAACATTCAGCAGTTTTTCAGAAAGCTTCTTTCCAGATTTCATCTGAGGATATTTCCTTTTTCACCATAGCCCTCTATGGGCTTCCAAATATCACTTTGCCAATTCCACAAGAACTGTCTTAGCGAAAGGCTTCTTGAGGGGAAAGCTGTAACTCTGTGAGATGATTTCACAGAACACAAAGAAGTTTCTCGGAAAGCTTCTTTCTCTTTGTTATCGGAGGATATTTCCTTTGGCCCTATAGTCTTCAATGGGATCCGAAATATCTGTTCTCAAATTCCACAGAAATAAGGCTACCAAAGAGATCCACGAAATACAGATGTAATTCTGTGAGATGAATTAACAGAACACTCAGCAGTTTCTCAGAAAGCTTCCTTCCAGATTTCATCTGAGGATATTTCCTTTTTCACCATAGCCCTCTATGGGCTTCCAAATATCACTTTGCCAATTCCACAAGAACTGTCTTAGCTAAAGGCTTCTTGAGGGGAAAGCTGTAACTCTGTGAGATGATTTCACAGAACACAAAGAAGTTTCTCAGAAAGCTTCTTTTTCTTTGTTATCGGAGGATATTTCCTTTGGCCCTATAGTCTTCAATGGGATCCGAAATATCTGTTCTCAGATTCCACAGAAATAAGGCTAGCAAAGAGATCCACGAAATACAGATGTAACTCTGTGAGATGAATTAACGGAACACTAAGCACTTTCTCAGAAAGCTTCTTTCCAGATTTCATCTGAGGATATTTCCTTTTTCACCATAGCCCTCTATGGGCTTCCAAATATCGCTTTGCCAATTCCACGAGAACTGTCTTAGCGAAAGGCTTCTTGAGGGGAACGCTGTAACTCTGTGAGATGATTTCTCAGAACACAAAGAAGTTTCTCAGAAAGCTTCTTTCTCTTTGTTATCGGAGGATATTTCCTTTGGCCCTATAGTCTTCAATGGGATCCGAAATATCTGTTCTCAGATTCCACAGAAAGACGGCTAGCAAAGAGATCCACGAAATACAGATGTAACTCTGTGAGATGAATTAACAGAACACTCAGCCAGTTTCTCAAAAAGCTTCCTTCCAGATTTCATCTGAGGATATTTCCTTTTTCACCATAGCCCTCTATGGGCTTCCAAATATCACTTTGCCAATTGCACAAGAACTGTCTTAGCGAAAGGCTTCTTGAGGGGAAAGCTGTAACTCTGTGAGATGATTTCACAGAACACAAAGAAGTTTCTCAGAAAGCTTCTTTCTCTTTGTTATCGGAGGATATTTCCTTTGGCCCTATAGTGTTCAAAGCGATCCGAATTATCTGTTCTCAGATTCCAAAGAAATAAGGCTAGCAAAGAGATCCACGAAATACAGATGTAACTCTGTGAGATGAATTAACAGAACACTCAGCAGTTTCTCAGAAAGCTTCTTTCCAGATTTCATCTGAGGATATTTCCTTTTTCACCATAGCCCTCTAAGGGCTTCCAAATATCACTTTGCCAATTCCACAAGAACTGTCTTAGCGAAAGGCTTCTTGAGGGGAAAGCTGTAACTCTGTGAGATGATTTCACAGAACACAAAGAAGTTTCTCAGAAAGCTTCTTTCTCTTTGTTTTCGGAGGATATTTCCTTTGGCCCTATAGTCTTCAATGGGATCCGAAATATCTGTTCTCAGATTCCACAGAAATAAGGCTAGCAAAGAGATCCACGAAATACAGATGTAACTCTGTGAGATGAATTAACAGAACACTCAGCAGTTTCTCAGAAATCTTCTTTCCAGATTTCATCTGAGGATATTTCCTTTTTCACCCTAGCCCTCTATGGGATTCCAAATATCACTTTGCCAATTGCACAAGAACTGTCTTAGCGAAAGGCTTCTTGAGGGGAAAGCTGTAACTCTGTGAGATGATTTCACAGAACACAAAGAAGTTTCTCAGAAAGCTTCTTTCTCTTTGTTATCGGAGGATATTTCCTTTGGCCCTATAGTCTTCAAAGGGATCCGAAATATCTGTTCTCAGATTCCACAGAAATAAGGCTAGCAAAGAGATCCACGAAATACAGATGTAACTCTGTGAGATGAATTAACAGAACACTCAGCAGTTTCTCAGAAAGCTTCTTTCCAGATTTCATCTGAGGATATTTCCTTTTTCACCATAGCCCTCTAAGGGCTTCCAAATATCACTTTGCCAATTCCACAAGAACTGTCTTAGCGAAAGGCTTCTTGAGGGGAAAGCTGTAACTCTGTGAGATGATTTCACAGAACACAAAGAAGTTTCTCAGAAAGCTTCTTTCTCTTTGTTATCGGAGGATATTTCCTTTGGCCCTATAGTCTTCAATGGGATCCGAAATATCTGTTCTCAGATTCCACAGAAATAAGGCTAGCAAAGAGATCCACGAAATACAGATGTAACTCTGTGAGATGAATTAACAGAACACTCAGCAGTTTCTCAGAAAGCTTCCTTCCAGATTTCATCTGAGGATATTTCCTTTTTCACCATAGCCCTCTATGGGCTTCCAAATATCACTTTGCCAATTCCACAAGAACTGTCTTAGCGAAAGGCTTCTTGAGGGGAAAGCTGTAACTCTGTGAGATGGTTTCACAGAACACAAAGAAGTTTCTCAGAAAGCTTCTTTCTCTTTGTTATCGGAGGATATTTCCTTTGGCCCTATAGTCTTCAATGGGATCCGAAATATCTGTTCTCAGATTCCACAGAAATAAGGCTAGCAAAGAGATCCACGAAATACAGATGTAACTCTGTGAGATGAATTAACAGAACACTAAGCAGTTTCTCAGAAAGCTTCTTTCCAGATTTCATCTGAGGATATTTCCTTTTTCACCATAGCCCTCTAAGGGCTTCCAAATATCACTTTGCCAATTCCACAAGAACTGTCTTTGCGAAAGGCTTCTTGAGGGGAAAGCTGTAACTCTGTGAGATGATTTCACAGAACACAAAGAAGTTCCTCAGAAAGCTTCTTTCTCTTTGTTACGGAGGATATTTCCTTTGGCCCTATAGTCTTCAATAGGATCCGAAATATCTGTTCTCAGATTCCACAGAAATAAGGCTAGCAAAGAGATCCACGAAATACAGATGTAACTCGGTGAGATGAATTACCAGAACATTCAGCAGTTTTTCAGAAAGCTTCTTTCCAGATTTCATCTGAGGATATTTCCTTTTTCACCATAGCCCTCTATGGGCTTCCAAATATCACTTTGCCAATTCCACAAGAACTGTCTTAGCGAAAGGCTTCTTGAGGGGAAAGCTGTAACTCTGTGAGATGATTTCACAGAACACAAAGAAGTTTCTCGGAAAGCTTCTTTCTCTTTGTTATCGGAGGATATTTCCTTTGGCCCTATAGTCTTCAATGGGATCCGAAATATCTGTTCTCAGATTCCACAGAAATAAGGCTAGCAAAGAGATCCACGAAATACAGATGTAATTCTGTGAGATGAATTAACAGAACACTCAGCAGTTTCTCAGAAAGCTTCCTTCCAGATTTCATCTGAGGATATTTCCTTTTTCACCATAGCCCTCTATGGGCTTCCAAATATCACTTTGCCAATTCCACAAGAACTGTCTTAGCGAAAGGCTTCTTGAGGGGAAAGCTGTAACTCTGTGAGATGATTTCACAGAACACAAAGAAGTTTCTCGGAAAGCTTCTTTCTCTTTGTTATCGGAGGATATTTCCTTTGGCCCTATAGTCTTCAATGGGATCCGAAATATCTGTTCTCAGATTCCACAGAAATAAGGCTAGCAAAGAGATCCACGAAATACAGATGTAATTCAGTGAGATGAATTAACAGAACACTCAGCAGTTTCTCAGAAAGCTTCCTTCCAGATTTCATCTGAGGATATTTCCTTTTTCACCATAGCCCTCTATGGGCTTCCAAATATCACTTTGCCAATTGCACAAGAACTGTCTTAGCGAAAGGCTTCTTGAGGGGAAAGCTGTAACTCTGTGAGATGATTTCACAGAACACAAAGAAGTTTCTCAGAAAGCTTCTTTCTCTTGGTTATCGGAGGATATTTCCTTTGGCCCTATAGTCTTCAATGCGATCCGAAATATCTGTTCTCAGATTCCACAGAAATAAGGCTAGCAAAGAGATCCACGAAAAACAGATGTAACTCTGTGAGATGAATTAACAAAACACTAAGCAGTTTCTCAGAAAGCTTCTTTCCAGATTTCATCTGAGGATATTTCCTTTTTCACCATAGCCCTCTAGGGGCTTCCAAATATCGCTTTGCCAATTCCACAAGAACTGTCTTAGCGAAAGGCTTCTTGAGGGGAAAGCTGTAACTCTGTGAGATGATTTCACAGAACACAAAGAAGTTTCTCAGAAAGCTTCTTTCTCTTTGTTATCGGAGGATATTTCCTTTGGCCCTATAGTCTTCAATGGGATCCGAAATATCTGTTCTCAGATTCCACAGAAATAAGGCTAGCAAAGAGATCCACGAAATACAGATGTAACTCTGTGAGATGAATTAACAGAACACTCAGCAGTTTCTCAGAAAGCTTCCTTCCAGATTTCATCTGAGGATATTTCCTTTTTCACCATAGCCCTCTATGGGCTTCCAAATATCACTTTGCCAATTCCACAAGAACTGTCTTAGCGAAAGGCTTCTTGAAGGGAAAGCTGTAACTCTGTGAGATGATTTCACAGAACACAAAGAAGTTTCTCAGAAAGCTTCTTTCTCTTTGTTATCGGAGGATATTTCCTTTGGCCCTATAGTCTTCAATGGGATCCGAAATATCTGTTCTCAGATTCCACAGAAATAAGGCTAGCAAAGAGATCCACGAAATACAGATGTAACTCTGTGAGATGAATTAACAGAACACTAAGCAGTTTCTCAGAAAGCTTCTTTCCAGATTTCATCTGAGGATATTTCCTTTTTCACCATAGCCCTCTATGGGCTTCCAAATATCACTTTGCCAATTCCACAAGAACTGTCTTTGCGAAAGGCTTCTTGAGGGGAAAGCTGTAACTCTGTGAGATGATTTCACAGAACACAAAGAAGTTCCTCAGAAAGCTTCTTTCTCTTTGTTACGGAGGATATTTCCTTTGGCCCTATAGTCTTCAATAGGATCCGAAATATCTGTTCTCAGATTCCACAGAAATAAGGCTAGCAAAGAGATCCACGAAATACAGATGTAACTCGGTGAGATGAATTAACAGAACATTCAGCAGTTTTTCAGAAAGCTTCTTTCCAGATTTCATCTGAGGATATTTCCTTTTCACCATTGCCCTCTATGGGCTTCCAAATATCACTTTGCCAATTCCACAAGAACTGTCTTAGCGAAAGGCTTCTTGAGGGGAAAGCTGTAACTCTGTGAGATGATTTCACAGAACACAAAGAAGTTTCTCGGAAAGCTTCTTTCTCTTTGCTATCGGAGGATATTTCCTTTGGCCCTATAGTCTTCAATGGGATCCGAAATATCTGTTCTCAAATTCCACAGAAATAAGGCTAGCAAAGAGATCCACGAAATACAGATGTAATTCTGTGAGATGAATTAACAGAACACTCAGCAGTTTCCCAGAAAGCTTCCTTCCAGATTTCATCTGAGGATATTTCCTTTTTCACCATAGCCCTCTATGGGCTTTCTAATATCACTTTGCCAATTCCACAAGAACTGTCTTAGCGAAAGGCTTCTTGAGGGGAAAGCTGTAACTCTGTGAGATGATTTCACAGAACACAAAGAAGTTTCTCAGAAAGCTTCTTTCTCTTTGTTATCGCAGGATATTTCCTTTGGCCCTATAGTCTTCAAAGGGATCCGAAATATCTGTTCTCAGATTCCACAGAAATAAGGCTAGCAAAGAGATCCACGAAATACAGATGTAACTCTGTGAGATGAATTAACGGAACACTAAGCACTTTCTCAGAAAGCTTCTTTCCAGATTTCATCTGAGGATATTTCCTTTTTCACCATAGCCCTCTATGGGCTTCCAAATATCGCTTTGCCAATTCCACGAGAACTGTCTTAGCGAAAGGCTTCTTGAGGGGAACGCTGTAACTCTGTGAGATGATTTCTCAGAACACAAAGAAGTTTCTCAGAAAGCTTCTTTCTCTTTGTTATCGGAGGATATTTCCTTTGGCCCTATAGTCTTCAATGGGATCCGAAATATCTGTTCTCAGATTCCACAGAAAGACGGCTAGCAAAGAGATCCACGAAATACAGATGTAACTCTGTGAGATGAATTAACAGAACACTCAGCAGTTTCTCAAAAAGCTTCCTTCCAGATTTCATCTGAGGATATTTCCTTTTTCACCATAGCCCTCTATGGGCTTCCAAATATCACTTTGCCAATTGCACAAGAACTGTCTTAGCGAAAGGCTTCTTGAGGGGAAAGCTGTAACTCTGTGAGATGATTTCACAGAACACAAAGAAGTTTCTCGGAAAGCTTCTTTCTCTTTGTTATCGGAGGATATTTCCTTTGGCCCTATAGGCTTCAAAGGGATCCGAAATATCTGTTCTCAGATTCCACAGAAATAAGGCTAGCAAAGAGATCCACGAAATACAGATGTAATTCTGTGAGATGAATTAACAGAACACTCAGCAGTTTCTCAGAAAGCTTCCTTCCAGATTTCATCTGAGGATATTTCCTTTTTCACCATAGCCCTCTATGGGCTTCCAAATATCACTTTGCCAATTCCACAAGAACTGTCTTAGCGAAAGGCTTCTTGAGGGGAAAGCTGTAACTCTGTGAGATGATTTCACAGAACACAAAGAAGTTTCTCAGAAAGCTTCTTTCTCTTTGTTTTCGGAGGATATTTCCTTTGGCCCTATAGTCTTCAATGGGATCCGAAATATCTGTTCTCAGATTCCACAGAAATAAGGCTAGCAAAGAGATCCACGAAATACAGATGTAACTCTGTGAGATGAATTAACAGAACACTCAGCAGTTTCTCAGAAAGCTTCTTTCCAGATTTCATCTGAGGATATTTCCTTTTTCACCATCGCCCTCTAAGGGCTTCCAAATATCACTTTGCCAATTCCACAAGAACTGTCCTAGCGAAAGGCTTCTTGAGGGGAAAGCTGTAACTCTGTGAGATGATTTCACAGAACACAAAGAAGTTCCTCAGAAAGCTTCTTTCTCTTTGTTATCGGAGGATATTTCCTTTGGCCCTATAGTCTTCAATGGGATCCGAAATATCTGTTCTCAGATTCCACAGAAAGACGGCTAGCAAAGAGATCCACGAAATACAGATGTAACTCTGTGAGATGAATTAACAGAACACTCAGCCAGTTTCTCAAAAAGCTTCCTTCCAGATTTCATCTGAGGATATTTCCTTTTTCACCATAGCCCTCTATGGGCTTCCAAATATCACTTTGCCAATTGCACAAGAACTGTCTTAGCGAAAGGCTTCTTGAGGGGAAAGCTGTAACTCTGTGAGATGATTTCACAGAACACAAAGAAGTTTCTCAGAAAGCTTCTTTCTCTTTGTTATCGGAGGATATTTCCTTTGGCCCTATAGTGTTCAATGGGATCCGAATTATCTGTTCTCAGATTCCAAAGAAATAAGGCTAGCAAAGAGATCCACGAAATACAGATGTAACTCTGTGAGATGAATTAACAGAACACTCAGCAGTTTCTCAGAAAGCTTCTTTCCAGATTTCATCTGAGGATATTTCCTTTTTCACCATAGCCCTCTAAGGGCTTCCAAATATCACTTTGCCAATTCCACAAGAACTGTCTTAGCGAAAGGCTTCTTGAGGGGAAAGCTGTAACTCTGTGAGATGATTTCACAGAACACAAAGAAGTTTCTCAGAAAGCTTCTTTCTCTTTGTTTTCGGAGGATATTTCCTTTGGCCCTATAGTCTTCAATGGGATCCGAAATATCTGTTCTCAGATTCCACAGAAATAAGGCTAGCAAAGAGATCCACGAAATACAGATGTAACTCTGTGAGATGAATTAACAGAACACTCAGCAGTTTCTCCGAAATCTTCTTTCCAGATTTCATCTGAGGATATTTCCTTTTTCACCCTAGCACTCTATGGGCTTCCAAATATCACTTTTCCAATTGCACAAGAACTGTCTTAGCGAAAGGCTTCTTGAGGGGAAAGCTGTAACTCTGTGAGATGATTTCACAGAACACAAAGAAGTTTCTCAGAAAGCTTCTTTCTCTTTGTTATCGGAGGATATTTCCTTTGGCCCTATAGTCTTCAAAGGGATCCGAAATATCTGTTCTCAGATTCCACAGAAATAAGGCTAGCAAAGAGATCCACGAAATACAGATGTAACTCTGTGAGATGAATTAACAGAACACTCAGCAGTTTCTCAGAAAGCTTCTTTCCAGATTTCATCTGAGGATATTTCCTTTTTCACCATAGCCCTCTAAGGGCTTCCAAATATCACTTTGCCAATTCCACAAGAACTGTCTTAGCGAAAGGCTTCTTGAGGGGAAAGCTGTAACTCTGTGAGATGATTTCACAGAACACAAAGAAGTTTCTCAGAAAGCTTCTTTCTCTTGGTTATCGGAGGATATTTCCTTTGGCCCTATAGTCTTCAATGGGATCCGAAATATCTGTTCTCAGATTCCACAGAAATAAGGCTAGCAAAGAGATCCACGAAATACAGATGTAACTCTGTGAGATGAATTAACAGAACACTCAGCAGTTTCTCAGAAAGCTTCCTTCCAGATTTCATCTGAGGATATTTCCTTTTTCACCATAGCCCTCTATGGACTTCCAAATATCACTTTGCCAATTCCACAAGAACTGTCTTAGCGAAAGGCTTCTTGAGGGGAAAGCTGTAACTCTGTGAGATGATTTCACAGAACACAAAGAAGTTTCTCAGAAAGCTTCTTTCTCTTTGTTATCGGAGGATATTTCCTTTGGCCCTATAGTCTTCAATGGGATCCGAAATATCTGTTCTCAGATTCCACAGAAATAAGGCTAGCAAAGAGATCCACGAAATACAGATGTAACTCTGTGAGATGAATTAACAGAACACTAAGCAGTTTCTCAGAAAGCTTCTTTCCAGATTTCATCTGAGGATATTTCCTTTTTCACCATAGCCCTCTAAGGGCTTCCAAATATCACTTTGCCAATTCCACAAGAACTGTCTTTGCGAAAGGCTTCTTGAGGGGAAAGCTGTAACTCTGTGAGATGATTTCACAGAACACAAAGAAGTTCCTCAGAAAGCTTCTTTCTCTTTGTTACGGAGGATATTTCCTTTGGCCCTATAGTCTTCAATAGGATCCGAAATATCTGTTCTCAGATTCCACAGAAATAAGGCTAGCAAAGAGATCCACGAAATACAGATGTAACTCGGTGAGATGAATTAACAGAACATTCAGCAGTTTTTCAGAAAGCTTCTTTCCAGATTTCATCTGAGGATATTTCCTTTTTCACCATAGCCCTCTATGGGCTTCCAAATATCACTTTGCCAATTCCACAAGAACTGTCTTAGCGAAAGGCTTCTTGAGGGGAAAGCTGTAACTCTGTGAGATGATTTCACAGAACACAAAGAAGTTTCTCGGAAAGCTTCTTTCTCTTTGTTATCGGAGGATATTTCCTTTGGCCCTATAGTCTTCAATGGGATCCGAAATATCTGTTCTCAGATTCCAGAGAAATAAGGCTAGCAAAGAGATCCACGAAATACAGATGTAATTCTGTGAGATGAATTAACAGAACACTCAGCAGTTTCTCAGAAAGCTTCCTTCCAGATTTCATCTGAGGATATTTCCTTTTTCACCATAGCCCTCTATGGGCTTCCAAATATCACTTTGCCAATTGCACAAGAACTGTCTTAGCGAAAGGCTTCTTGAGGGGAAAGCTGTAACTCTGTGAGATGATTTCACAGAACACAAAGAAGTTTCTCAGAAAGCTTCTTTCTCTTTGTTATCGGAGGATATTTCCTTTGGCCCTATAGTCTTCAATGGGATCCGAAATATCTGTTCTCAGATTCCACAGAAATAAGGCTAGCAAAGAGATCCACGAAATACAGATGTAACTCTGTGAGATGAATTAACAGAACACTCAGCAGTTTCTCAGAAAGCTTCCTTCCAGATTTCATCTGAGGATATTTCCTTTTTCACCATAGCCCTCTATGGGCTTCCAAATATCACTTTGCCAATTCCACAAGAACTGTCTTAGCGAAAGGCTTCTTGAGGGGAAAGCTGTAACTCTGTGAGATGATTTCACAGAACACAAAGAAGTTTCTCAGAAAGCTTCTTTCTCTTTGTTATCGGAGGATATTTCCTTTGGCCCTATAGTCTTCAATGGGATCCGAAATATCTGTTCTCAGATTCCACAGAAATAAGGCTAGCAAAGAGATCCACGAAATACAGATGTAACTCTGTGAGATGAATTAACAGAACACTAAGCAGTTTCTCAGAAAGCTTCTTTCCAGATTTCATCTGAGGATATTTCCTTTTTCACCATAGCCATCTATGGGCTTCCAAATATCACTTTGCCAATTCCACAAGAACTGTCTTGCGAAAGGCTTCTTGAGGCGAAAGCTGTAACTCTGTGAGATGATTTCACAGAACACAAAGAAGTTCCTCAGAAAGCTTCTTTCTCTTTGTTACGGAGGATATTTCCTTTGGCCCTATAGTCTTCAATAGGATCCGAAATATCTGTTCTCAGATTCCACAGAAATAAGGCTAGCAAAGAGATCCACGAAATACAGATGTAACTCGGTGAGATGAATTAACAGAACATTCAGCAGTTTTTCAGAAAGCTTCTTTCCAGATTTCATCTGAGGATATTTCCTTTTTCACCATAGCCCTCTATGGGCTTCCAAATATCACTTTGCCAATTCCACAAGAACTGTCTTAGCGAAAGGCTTCTTGAGGGGAAAGCTGTAACTCTGTGAGATGATTTCACAGAACACAAAGAAGTTTCTCGGAAAGCTTCTTTCTCTTTGTTATCGGAGGATATTTCCTTTGGCCCTATAGTCTTCAATGGGATCCGAAATATCTGTTCTCAAATTCCACAGAAATAAGGCTAGCAAAGAGATCCACGAAATACAGATGTAATTCTGTGAGATGAATTAACAGAACACTCAGCAGTTTCTCAGAAAGCTTCCTTCCAGATTTCATCTGAGGATATTTCCTTTTTCACCATAGCCCTCTATGGGCTTTCTAATATCACTTTGCCAATTCCACAAGAACTGTCTTAGCTAAAGGCTTCTTGAGGGGAAAGCTGTAACTCTGTGAGATGATTTCACAGAACACAAAGAAGTTTCTCAGAAAGCTTCTTTCTCTTTGTTATCGGAGGATATTTCCTTTGGCCGTATAGTCTTCAATGGGATCCGAAATATCTGTTCTCAGATTCCACAGAAATAAGGCTAGCAAAGAGATCCACGAAATACAGATGTAACTATGTGAGATGAATTAACGGAACACTAAGCACTTTCTCAGAAAGCTTCCTTCCAGATTTCATCTGAGGATATTTCCTTTTTCACCATAGCCCTCTATGGGCTTCCAAATATCGCTTTGCCAATTCCACGAGAACTGTCTTAGCGAAAGGCTTCTTGAGGGGAACGCTGTAACTCTGTGAGATGATTTCTCAGAACACAAAGAAGTTTCTCAGAAAGCTTCTTTCTCTTTGTTATCGGAGGATATTTCCTTTGGCCCTATAGTCTTCAATGGGATCCGAAATATCTGTTCTCAGATTCCACAGAAAGACGGCTAGCAAAGAGATCCACGAAATACAGATGTAACTCTGTGAGATGAATTAACAGAACACTCAGCAGTTTCTCAAAAAGCTTCCTTCCAGATTTCATCTGAGGATATTTCCTTTTTCACCATAGCCCTCTATGGGCTTCCAAATATCACTTTGCCAATTGCACAAGAACTGTCTTAGCGAAAGGCTTCTTGAGGGGAAAGCTGTAACTCTGTGAGATGATTTCACAGAACAGAAAGAAGTTTCTCAGAAAGCTTCTTTCTCTTTGTTTTCGGAGGATATTTCCTTTGGCCCTATAGTCTTCAATGGGATCCGAAATATCTGTTCTCAGATTCCACAGAAATAAGGCTAGCAAAGAGATCCACGAAATACAGATGTAACTCTGTGAGATGAATTAACAGAACACTCAGCAGTTTCTCCGAAATCTTCTTTCCAGATTTCATCTGAGGATATTTCCTTTTTCACCATAGCCCTCTATGGGCTTCCAAATATCACTTTGCCAATTGCACAAGAACTGTCTTAGCGAAAGGCTTCTTGAGGGGAAAGCTGTAACTCTGTGAGATGATTTCACAGAACACAAAGAAGTTTCTCAGAAAGCTTCTTTCTCTTTGTTATCGGAGGATATTTCCTTTGGCCCTATAGTCTTCAAAGGGATCCGAAATATCTGTTCTCAGATTCCACAGAAATAAGGCTAGCAAAGAGATCCACGAAATACAGATGTAACTCTGTGAGATGAATTAACAGAACACTCAGCAGTTTCTCAGAAAGCTTCTTTCCAGATTTCATCTGAGGATATTTCCTTTTTCACCATAGCCCTCTATGGGCTTCCAAATATCACTTTGCCAATTCCACAAGAACTGTCTTAGCGAAAGGCTTCTTGAGGGGAAAGCTGTAACTCTGTGAGATGATTTCACAGAACACAAAGAAGTTTCTCAGAAAGCTTCTTTCTCTTTGTTATCGGAGGATATTTCCTTTGGCCCTATAGTCTTCAATGGGATCCAAAATATCTGTTCTCAGATTCCACAGAAATAAGGCTAGCAAAGAGATCCACGAAATACAGATGTAACTCTGTGAGATGAATTAACAGGACACTCAGCAGTTTCTCAGAAAGCTTCCTTCCAGATTTCATCTGAGGATATTTCCTTTTTCACCATAGCACTCTATGGGCTTCCAAATATCACTTTGCCAATTCCACCAGAACTGTCTTAGCGAAAGGCTTCTTGAGGGGAAAGCTGTAACTCTGTGAGATGATTTCACAGAACACAAAGAAGTTTCTCAGAAAGCTTCTTTCTCTTTGTTATCGGAGGATATTTCCTTTGGCCCTATAGTCTTCAATGGGATCCGAAATATCTGTTCTCAGATTCCACAGAAATAAGGCTAGCAAAGAGATCCACGAAATACAGATGTAACTCTGTGAGATGAACTAACGGAACACTCAGCAGTTTCTCAGAAAGCTTCTTTCCAGATTTCATCTGAGGATATTTCCTTTTTCACCATAGCCCTCTATGGGCTTCCAAATATCACTTTGCCAATTCCACAAGAACTGTCTTAGCGAAAGGCTTCTTGAGGGGAAAGCTGTAACTCTGTGAGATGATTTCACATAACACAAAGAAGTTTCTCAGAAAGCTTCTTTCTCTTTGTTTTCGGAGGATATTTCCTTTGGCCCTATAGTCTTCAATGGGATCCGAAATATCTGTTCTCAGATTCCACAGAAAGACGGCTAGCAAAGAGATCCACGAAATACAGATGTAACTCTGTGAGATGAATTAACAGAACACTCAGCAGTTTCTCAAAAAGCTTCCTTCCAGATTTCATCTGAGGATATTTCCTTTTTCACCATAGCCCTCTATGGGCTTCCAAATATCACTTTGCCAATTGCACAAGAACTGTCTTAGCGAAAGGCTTCTTTAGGGGAAAGCTGTAACTCTGTGAGATGATTTCACAGAACACAAAGAAGTTTCTCAGAAAGCTTCTTTCTCTTTGTTATCGGAGGATATTTCCTTTGGCCCTATAGTGTTCAATGGGATCCGAATTATCTGTTCTCAGATTCCAAAGAAATAAGGCTAGCAAAGAGATCCACGAAATACAGATGTAACTCTGTGAGATGAATTAACAGAACACTCAGCAGTTTCTCAGAAAGCTTCTTTCCAGATTTCATCTGAGGATATTTCCTTTTTCACCATAGCCCTCTAAGGGCTTCCAAATATCACTTTGCCAATTCCACAAGAACTGTCCTAGCGAAAGGCTTCTTGAGGGGAAAGCTGTAACTCTGTGAGATGATTTCACAGAACACAAAGAAGTTTCTCAGAAAGCTTCTTTCTCTTTGTTTTCGGAGGATATTTCCTTTGGCCCTATAGTCTTCAATGGGATCCGAAATATCTGTTCTCAGATTCCACAGAAATAAGGCTAGCAAAGAGATCCACGAAATACAGATGTAACTCTGTGAGATGAATAAACAGAACACTCAGCAGTTTCTCAGAAATCTTCTTTCCAGATTTCATCTGAGGATATTTCCTTTTTCACCATAGCCCTCTATGGGCTTCCAAATATCACTTTGCCAATTCCACAAGAACTGTCTTAGCGAAAGTCTTCTTGAGGGGAAAGCTGTAACTCTGTGAGATGATTTCACAGAACACAAAGAAGTTTCTCAGAAAGCTTCTTTCTCTTTGTTATCGGAGGATATTTCCTTTGGCCCTTTAGTCTTCAAAGGGATCCGAAATATCTGTTCTCAGATTCCACAGAAATAAGGCTAGCAAAGAGATCCACGAAATACAGATGTAACTCTGTGAGATGAATTAACAGAACACTCAGCAGTTTCTCAGAAAGCTTCTTTCCAGATTTCATCTGAGGATATTTCCTTTTTCACCATAGCCCTCTAAGGGCTTCCAAATATCACTTTGCCAATTCCACAAGAACTGTCTTAGCGAAAGGCTTCTTGAGGGGAAAGCTGTAACTCTGTGAGATGATTTCACAGAACACAAAGAAGTTTCTCAGAAAGCTTCTTTCTCTTTGTTATCGGAGGATATTTCCTTTGGCCCTATAGTCTTCAATGGGATCCGAAATATCTGTTCTCAGATTCCACAGAAATAAGGCTAGCAAAGAGATCCACGAAATACAGATGTAACTCTGTGAGATGAATTAACAGAACACTCAGCAGTTTCTCAGAAAGCTTCCTTCCAGATTTCATCTGAGGATATTTCCTTTTTCACCATAGCCCTCTATGGGCTTCCAAATATCACTTTGCCAATTCCACAAGAACTGTCTTAGCGAAAGGCTTCTTGAGGGGAAAGCTGTAACTCTGTGAGATGATTTCACAGAACACAAAGAAGTTTCTCAGAAAGCTTCTTTCTCTTTGTTATCGGAGGATATTTCCTTTGGCCCTATAGTCTTCAAAGGGATCCGAAATATCTGTTCTCAGATTCCACAGAAATAAGGCTAGCAAAGAGATCCACGAAATACAGATGTAACTCGGTGAGATGAATTAACAGAACATTCAGCAGTTTTTCAGAAAGCTTCTTTCCAGATTTCATCTGAGGATATTTCCTTTTTCACCATAGCCCTCTATGGGCTTCCAAATATCACTTTGCCAATTCCACAAGAACTGTCTTAGCGAAAGGCTTCTTGAGGGGAAAGCTGTAACTCTGTGAGATGATTTCACAGAACACAAAGAAGTTTCTCGGAAAGCTTCTTTCTCTTTGTTATCGGAGGATATTTCCTTTGGCCCTATAGTCTTCAATGGGATCCGAAATATCTGTTCTCAGATTCCACAGAAATAAGGCTAGCAAAGAGATCCACGAAATACAGATGTAACTCTGTGAGATGAATTAACAGAACACTAAGCAGTTTCTCAGAAAGCTTCTTTCCAGATTTCATCTGAGGATATTTCCTTTTTCACCATAGCCCTCTATGGGCTTCCAAATATCGCTTTGCCAATTCCACGAGAACTGTCTTAGCGAAAGGCTTCTTGAGGGGAACGCTGTAACTCTGTGAGATGATTTCACAGAACACAAAGAAGTTTCTCAGAAAGCTTCTTTCTCTTTGTTATCGGAGGATATTTCCTTTGGCCCTATAGTCTTCAATGGGATCCGAAATATCTGTTCTCAGATTCCACAGAAATAAGGCTAGCAAAGAGATCCACGAAATACAGATGTAACTCTGTGAGATGAATTAACAGAACACTCAGCAGTTTCTCAGAAAGCTTCTTTCCAGATTTCATCTGAGGATATTTCCTTTTTCACTGTAGCCCTCTATTTGCTTCCAAATATCACTTTGCCAATTCCACAAGAACTGTCTTAGCGAAATGCTTCTTGAGGGGAAAGCTGTAACTCTGTGAGATGATTTCACAGAACACAAAGAAGTTTCTCAGAAAGCTTCTTTCTCTTTGTTATCGAAGGATATTTCCTTTGGCCCTATAGTCTTCAAAGGGATCCGAAATATCTGTTCTCAGATTCCACAGAAATAAGGCTAGCAAAGAGATCCACGAAATACAGATGTAACTCTGTGAGATGAATTAACAGAACACTCAGCAGTTTCTCAGAAAGCTTCTTTCCAGATTTCATCTGAGGATATTTCCTTTTTCACCCTAGCACTCTATGGGCTTCCAAATATCACTTTGCCAATTCCACAAGAACTGTCTTAGCGAAAGGCTTCTTGAGGGGAAAGCTGTAACTCTGTGAGATGATTTCACAGAACACAAAGAAGTTTCTCAGAAAGCTTCTTTCTCTTTGTTATCGGAGGATATTTCCTTTGGCCCTATAGTCTTCAAAGGGATCCGAAATATCTGTTCTCAGATTCCACAGAAATAAGACTAGCAAAGAGATCCACGAAATACAGATGTAACTCTGTGAGATGAATTAACAGAACACTCAGCAGTTTCTCAGAAAGCTTCTTTCCAGATTTCATCTGAGGATATTTCCTTTTTCACCATAGCCCTCTAAGGGCTTCCAAATATCACTTTGCCAATTCCACAAGAACTGTCTTAGCGAAAGGCTTCTTGAGGGGAAAGCTGTAACTCTGTGAGATGATTTCACAGAACACAAAGAAGTTTCTCAGAAAGCTTCTTTCTCTTGGTTATCGGAGGATATTTCCTTTGGCCCTATAGTCTTCAATGGGATCCGAAATATCTGTTCTCAGATTCCACAGAAATAAGGCTAGCAAAGAGATCCACGAAATACAGATGTAACTCTGTGAGATGAATTAACAGAACACTCAGCAGTTTCTCAGAAAGCTTCCTTCCAGATTTCATCTGAGGATATTTCCTTTTTCACCATAGCCCTCTATGGACTTCCAAATATCACTTTGCCAATTCCACAAGAACTGTCTTAGCGAAAGGCTTCTTGAGGGGAAAGCTGTAACTCTGTGAGATGATTTCACAGAACACAAAGAAGTTTCTCAGAAAGCTTCTTTCTCTTTGTTATCGGAGGATATTTCCTTTGGCCCTATAGTCTTCAATGGGATCCGAAATATCTGTTCTCAGATTCCACAGAAATAAGGCTAGCAAAGAGATCCACGAAATACAGATGTAACTCTGTGAGATGAATTAACAGAACACTAAGCAGTTTCTCAGAAAGCTTCTTTCCAGATTTCATCTGAGGATATTTCCTTTTTCACCATAGCCCTCTAAGGGCTTCCAAATATCACTTTGCCAATTCCACAAGAACTGTCTTTGCGAAAGGCTTCTTGAGGGGAAAGCTGTAACTCTGTGAGATGATTTCACAGAACACAAAGAAGTTCCTCAGAAAGCTTCTTTCTCTTTGTTACGGAGGATATTTCCTTTGGCCCTATAGTCTTCAATAGGATCCGAAATATCTGTTCTCAGATTCCACAGAAATAAGGCTAGCAAAGAGATCCACGAAATACAGATGTAACTCGGTGAGATGAATTAACAGAACATTCAGCAGTTTTTCAGAAAGCTTCTTTCCAGATTTCATCTGAGGATATTTCCTTTTTCACCATAGCCCTCTATGGGCTTCCAAATATCACTTTGCCAATTCCACAAGAACTGTCTTAGCGAAAGGCTTCTTGAGGGGAAAGCTGTAACTCTGTGAGATGATTTCACAGAACACAAAGAAGTTTCTCGGAAAGCTTCTTTCTCTTTGTTATCGGAGGATATTTCCTTTGGCCCTATAGTCTTCAATGGGATCCGAAATATCTGTTCTCAGATTCCAGAGAAATAAGGCTAGCAAAGAGATCCACGAAATACAGATGTAATTCTGTGAGATGAATTAACAGAACACTCAGCAGTTTCTCAGAAAGCTTCCTTCCAGATTTCATCTGAGGATATTTCCTTTTTCACCATAGCCCTCTATGGGCTTCCAAATATCACTTTGCCAATTGCACAAGAACTGTCTTAGCGAAAGGCTTCTTGAGGGGAAAGCTGTAACTCTGTGAGATGATTTCACAGAACACAAAGAAGTTTCTCAGAAAGCTTCTTTCTCTTTGTTATCGGAGGATATTTCCTTTGGCCCTATAGTCTTCAATGGGATCCGAAATATCTGTTCTCAGATTCCACAGAAATAAGGCTAGCAAAGAGATCCACGAAATACAGATGTAACTCTGTGAGATGAATTAACAGAACACTCAGCAGTTTCTCAGAAAGCTTCCTTCCAGATTTCATCTGAGGATATTTCCTTTTTCACCATAGCCCTCTATGGGCTTCCAAATATCACTTTGCCAATTCCACAAGAACTGTCTTAGCGAAAGGCTTCTTGAGGGGAAAGCTGTAACTCTGTGAGATGATTTCACAGAACACAAAGAAGTTTCTCAGAAAGCTTCTTTCTCTTTGTTATCGGAGGATATTTCCTTTGGCCCTATAGTCTTCAATGGGATCCGAAATATCTGTTCTCAGATTCCACAGAAATAAGGCTAGCAAAGAGATCCACGAAATACAGATGTAACTCTGTGAGATGAATTAACAGAACACTAAGCAGTTTCTCAGAAAGCTTCTTTCCAGATTTCATCTGAGGATATTTCCTTTTTCACCATAGCCATCTATGGGCTTCCAAATATCACTTTGCCAATTCCACAAGAACTGTCTTTGCGAAAGGCTTCTTGAGGCGAAAGCTGTAACTCTGTGAGATGATTTCACAGAACACAAAGAAGTTCCTCAGAAAGCTTCTTTCTCTTTGTTACGGAGGATATTTCCTTTGGCCCTATAGTCTTCAATAGGATCCGAAATATCTGTTCTCAGATTCCACAGAAATAAGGCTAGCAAAGAGATCCACGAAATACAGATGTAACTCGGTGAGATGAATTAACAGAACATTCAGCAGTTTTTCAGAAAGCTTCTTTCCAGATTTCATCTGAGGATATTTCCTTTTTCACCATAGCCCTCTATGGGCTTCCAAATATCACTTTGCCAATTCCACAAGAACTGTCTTAGCGAAAGGCTTCTTGAGGGGAAAGCTGTAACTCTGTGAGATGATTTCACAGAACACAAAGAAGTTTCTCGGAAAGCTTCTTTCTCTTTGTTATCGGAGGATATTTCCTTTGGCCCTATAGTCTTCAATGGGATCCGAAATATCTGTTCTCAAATTCCACAGAAATAAGGCTAGCAAAGAGATCCACGAAATACAGATGTAATTCTGTGAGATGAATTAACAGAACACTCAGCAGTTTCTCAGAAAGCTTCCTTCCAGATTTCATCTGAGGATATTTCCTTTTTCACCATAGCCCTCTATGGGCTTTCTAATATCACTTTGCCAATTCCACAAGAACTGTCTTAGCTAAAGGCTTCTTGAGGGGAAAGCTGTAACTCTGTGAGATGATTTCACAGAACACAAAGAAGTTTCTCAGAAAGCTTCTTTCTCTTTGTTATCGGAGGATATTTCCTTTGGCCCTATAGTCTTCAATGGGATCCAAAATATCTGTTCTCAGATTCCACAGAAATAAGGCTAGCAAAGAGATCCACGAAATACAGATGTAACTCTGTGAGATGAATTAACAGAACACTCAGCAGTTTCTCAGAAAGCTTCCTTCCAGATTTCATCTGAGGATATTTCCTTTTTCACCATAGCACTCTATGGGCTTCCAAATATCACTTTGCCAATTCCACAAGAACTGTCTTAGCGAAAGGCTTCTTGAGGGGAAAGCTGTAACTCTGTGAGATGATTTCACAGAACACAAAGAAGTTTCTCAGAAAGCTTCTTTCTCTTTGTTATCGGAGGATATTTCCTTTGGCCCTATAGTCTTCAATGGGATCCGAAATATCTGTTCTCAGATTCCACAGAAATAAGGCTAGCAAAGAGATCCACGAAATACAGATGTAACTCTGTGAGATGAACTAACGGAACACTCAGCAGTTTCTCAGAAAGCTTCTTTCCAGATTTCATCTGAGGATATTTCCTTTTTCACCATAGCCCTCTATGGGCTTCCAAATATCACTTTGCCAATTCCACAAGAACTGTCTTAGCGAAAGGCTTCTTGAGGGGAAAGCTGTAACTCTGTGAGATGATTTCACATAACACAAAGAAGTTTCTCAGAAAGCTTCTTTCTCTTTGTTTTCGGAGGATATTTCCTTTGGCCCTATAGTCTTCAATGGGATCCGAAATATCTGTTCTCAGATTCCACAGAAAGACGGCTAGCAAAGAGATCCACGAAATACAGATGTAACTCTGTGAGATGAATTAACAGAACACTCAGCAGTTTCTCAAAAAGCTTCCTTCCAGATTTCATCTGAGGATATTTCCTTTTTCACCATAGCCCTCTATGGGCTTCCAAATATCACTTTGCCAATTGCACAAGAACTGTCTTAGCGAAAGGCTTCTTTAGGGGAAAGCTGTAACTCTGTGAGATGATTTCACAGAACACAAAGAAGTTTCTCAGAAAGCTTCTTTCTCTTTGTTATCGGAGGATATTTCCTTTGGCCCTATAGTGTTCAATGGGATCCGAATTATCTGTTCTCAGATTCCAAAGAAATAAGGCTAGCAAAGAGATCCACGAAATACAGATGTAACTCTGTGAGATGAATTAACAGAACACTCAGCAGTTTCTCAGAAAGCTTCTTTCCAGATTTCATCTGAGGATATTTCCTTTTTCACCATAGCCCTCTAAGGGCTTCCAAATATCACTTTGCCAATTCCACAAGAACTGTCCTAGCGAAAGGCTTCTTGAGGGGAAAGCTGTAACTCTGTGAGATGATTTCACAGAACACAAAGAAGTTTCTCAGAAAGCTTCTTTCTCTTTGTTTTCGGAGGATATTTCCTTTGGCCCTATAGTCTTCAATGGGATCCGAAATATCTGTTCTCAGATTCCACAGAAATAAGGCTAGCAAAGAGATCCACGAAATACAGATGTAACTCTGTGAGATGAATTAACAGAACACTCAGCAGTTTCTCAGAAATCTTCTTTCCAGATTTCATCTGAGGATATTTCCTTTTTCACCATAGCCCTCTATGGGCTTCCAAATATCACTTTGCCAATTCCACAAGAACTGTCTTAGCGAAAGTCTTCTTGAGGGGAAAGCTGTAACTCTGTGAGATGATTTCACAGAACACAAAGAAGTTTCTCAGAAAGCTTCTTTCTCTTTGTTATCGGAGGATATTTCCTTTGGCCCTTTAGTCTTCAAAGGGATCCGAAATATCTGTTCTCAGATTCCACAGAAATAAGGCTAGCAAAGAGATCCACGAAATACAGATGTAACTCTGTGAGATGAATTAACAGAACACTCAGCAGTTTCTCAGAAAGCTTCTTTCCAGATTTCATCTGAGGATATTTCCTTTTTCACCATAGCCCTCTAAGGGCTTCCAAATATCACTTTGCCAATTCCACAAGAACTGTCTTAGCGAAAGGCTTCTTGAGGGGAAAGCTGTAACTCTGTGAGATGATTTCACAGAACACAAAGAAGTTTCTCAGAAAGCTTCTTTCTCTTTGTTATCGGAGGATATTTCCTTTGGCCCTATAGTCTTCAATGGGATCCGAAATATCTGTTCTCAGATTCCACAGAAATAAGGCTAGCAAAGAGATCCACGAAATACAGATGTAACTCTGTGAGATGAATTAACAGAACACTCAGCAGTTTCTCAGAAAGCTTCCTTCCAGATTTCATCTGAGGATATTTCCTTTTTCACCATAGCCCTCTATGGGCTTCCAAATATCACTTTGCCAATTCCACAAGAACTGTCTTAGCGAAAGGCTTCTTGAGGGGAAAGCTGTAACTCTGTGAGATGATTTCACAGAACACAAAGAAGTTTCTCAGAAAGCTTCTTTCTCTTTGTTATCGGAGGATATTTCCTTTGGCCCTATAGTCTTCAAAGGGATCCGAAATATCTGTTCTCAGATTCCACAGAAATAAGGCTAGCAAAGAGATCCACGAAATACAGATGTAACTCGGTGAGATGAATTAACAGAACATTCAGCAGTTTTTCAGAAAGCTTCTTTCCAGATTTCATCTGAGGATATTTCCTTTTTCACCATAGCCCTCTATGGGCTTCCAAATATCACTTTGCCAATTGCACAAGAACTGTCTTAGCGAAAGGCTTCTTGAGGGGAAAGCTGTAACTCTGTGAGATGATTTCACAGAACACAAAGAAGTTTCTCGGAAAGCTTCTTTCTCTTTGTTATCGGAGGATATTTCCTTTGGCCCTATAGTCTTCAATGGGATCCGAAATATCTGTTCTCAGATTCCACAGAAATAAGGCTAGCAAAGAGATCCACGAAATACAGATGTAACTCTGTGAGATGAATTAACAGAACACTAAGCAGTTTCTCAGAAAGCTTCTTTCCAGATTTCATCTGAGGATATTTCCTTTTTCACCCTAGCCCTCTAAGGGCTTCCAAATATCACTCTGCCAATTCTACAAGAACTGTCTTTGCGAAAGGCTTCTTGAGGGGAAAGCTGTAACTCTGTGAGATGATTTCACAGAACACAAAGAAGTTCCTCAGAAAGCTTCTTTCTCTTTGTTACGGAGGATATTTCCTTTGGCCCTATAGTCTTCAATAGGATCCGAAATATCTGTTCTCAGATTCCACAGAAATAAGGCTAGCAAAGAGATCCACGAAATACAGATGTAACTCGGTGAGATGAATTAACAGAACATTCAGCAGTTTTTCAGAAAGCTTCTTTCCAGATTTCATCTGAGGATATTTCCTTTTTCACCATAGCCCTCTATGGGCTTCCAAATATCACTTTGCCAATTCCACAAGAACTGTCTTAGCGAAAGGCTTCTTGAGGGGAAAGCTGTAACTCTGTGAGATGATTTCACAGAACACAAAGAAGTTTCTCAGAAAGCTTCTTTCTCTTTGTTATCGGAGGATATTTCCTTTGGCCCTATAGTCTTCAATGGGATCCGAAATATCTGTTCTCAGATTCCACAGAAATAAGGCTAGCAAAGAGATCCACGAAATACAGATGTAACTCTGTGAGATGAATTAACAAAACACTCAGCAGTTTCTCAGAAAGCTTCTTTCCAGATTTCATCTGAGGATATTTCCTTTTTCACCGTAGCCCTCTATGGGCTTCCAAATATCACTTTGCCAATTCCACAAGAACTGTCTTAGCGAAAGGCTTCTTGAGGGGAAAGCTGTAACTCTGTGAGATGATTTCACAGAACACAAAGAAGTTTCTCAGAAAGCTTCTTTCTCTTTGTTATCGAAGGATATTGCCTTTGGCCCTACAGTCTTCAAAGGGATCCGAAATATCTGTTCTCAGATTCCACAGAAATAAGGCTAGCAAAGAGATCCACGAAATACAGATGTAACTCTGTGAGATGAATTAACAGAACACTCAGCAGTTTCTCAGAAAGCTTCTTTCCAGATTTCATCTGAGGATATTTCCTTTTTCACCATAGCCCTCTAAGGGCTTCCAAATATCACTTTGCCAATTCCACAAGAACTGTCTTAGCGAAAGGCTTCTTGAGGGGAAAGCTGAAACTCTGTGAGATGATTTCACAGAACACAAAGAAGTTTCTCAGAAAGCTTCTTTCTCTTTGTTATCGGAGGATATTTCCTTTGGCCCTATAGTCTTCAATGGGATCCGAAATATCTGTTCTCAGATTCCACAGAAATAAGGCTAGCAAAGAGATCCACGAAATACAGATGTAACTCTGTGAGATGAATTAACAGAACACTCAGCAGTTTCTCAGAAAGCTTCTTTCCAGATTTCATCTGAGGATATTTCCTTTTTCACCATAGCCCTCTATGGGCTTCCAAATATCACTTTGCCAATTCCACAAGAACTGTCTTTGCGAAAGGCTTCTTGAGGGGAAAGCTGTAACTCTGTGAGATGATTTAACAGAACACAAAGAAGTTCCTCAGAAAGCTTCTTTCTCTTTGTTACGGAGGATATTTCCTTTGGCCCTATAGTCTTCAATAGGATCCGAAATATCTGTTCTCAGATTCCACAGAAATAAGGCTAGCAAAGAGATCCACGAAATACAGATGTAACTCGGTGAGATGAATTAACAGAACATTCAGCAGTTTTTCAGAAAGCTTCTTTCCAGATTTCATCTGAGGATATTTCCTTTTTCACCATAGCCCTCTATGGGCTTCCAAATATCACTTTGCCAATTCCACAAGAACTGTCTTAGCGAAAGGCTTCTTGAGGGGAAAGCTGTAACTCTGTGAGATGATTTCACAGAACACAAAGAAGTTTCTCGGAAAGCTTCTTTCTCTTTGTTATCGGAGGATATTTCCTTTGGCCCTATAGTCTTCAATGGGATCCGAAATATCTGTTCTCAAATTCCACAGAAATAAGGCTAGCAAAGAGATCCACGAAATACAGATGTAATTCTGTGAGATGAATTAACAGAACACTCAGCAGTTTCTCAGAAAGCTTCCTTCCAGATTTCATCTGAGGATATTTCCTTTTTCACCATAGCCCTCTAAGGGCTTCCAAATATCACTTTGCCAATTCCACAAGAACTGTCTTAGCTAAAGGCTTCTTGAGGGGAAAGCTGTAACTCTGTGAGATGATTTCACAGAACACAAAGAAGTTTCTCAGAAAGCTTCTTTCTCTTTGTTATCGGGGGATATTTCCTTTGGCCCTATAGTCTTCGATGGGATCCGAAATATCTGTTCTCAGATTCCACAGAAATAAGGCTAGCAAAGAGATCCACGAAATACAGATGTAACTCTGTGAGATGAATTAACGGAACACTAAGCACTTTCTCAGAAAGCTTCTTTCCAGATTTCATCTGAGGATATTTCCTTTATCACCATAGCCCTCTATGGGCTTCCAAATATCGCTTTGCCAATTCCACGAGAACTGTCTTAGCGAAAGGCTTCTTGAGGGGAACGCTGTAACTCTGTGAGATGATTTCTCAGAAGACAAAGAAGTTTCTCAGAAAGCTTCTTTCTCTTTGTTATCGGAGGATATTTCCTTTGGCCCTATAGTCTTCAATGGGATCCGAAATATCTGTTCTCAGATTCCACAGAAAGACGGCTAGCAAAGAGATCCACGAAATACAGATGTAACTCTGTGAGATGAATTAACAGAACACTCAGCCAGTTTCTCAAAAAGCTTCCTTCCAGATTTCATCTGAGGATATTTCCTTTTTCACCATAGCCCTCTATGGGCTTCCAAATATCACTTTGCCAATTGCACAAGAACTGTCTTAGCGAAAGGCTTCTTGAGGGGAAAGCTGTAACTCTGTGAGATGATTTCACAGAACACAAAGAAGTTTCTCAGAAAGCTTCTTTCTCTTTGTTATCGGAGGATATTTCCTTTGGCCCTATAGTGTTCAATGGGATCCGAATTATCTGTTCTCAGATTCCAAAGAAATAAGGCTAGCAAAGAGATCCACGAAATACAGATGTAACTCTGTGAGATGAATTAACAGAACACTCAGCAGTTTCTCAGAAAGTTTCTTTCCAGATTTCATCTGAGGATATTTCCTTTTTCACCATAGCCCTCTAAGGGCTTCCAAATATCACTTTGCCAATTCCACAAGAACTGTCTTAGCGAAAGGCTTCTTGAGGGGAAAGCTGTAACTCTGTGAGATGATTTCACAGAACACAAAGAAGTTTCTCAGAAAGCTTCTTTCTCTTTGTTTTCGGAGGATATTTCCTTTGGCCCTATAGTCTTCAATGGGATCCGAAATATCTGTTCTCAGATTCCACAGAAATAAGGCTAGCAAAGAGATCCACGAAATACAGATGTAACTCTGTGAGATGAATTAACAGAACACTCAGCAGTTTCTCAGAAATCTTCTTTCCAGATTTCATCTGAGGATATTTCCTTTTTCACCCTAGCCCTCTATGGGCTTCCAAATATCACTTTGCCAATTGCACAAGAACTGTCTTAGCGAAAGGCTTCTTGAGGGGAAAGCTGTAACTCTGTGAGATGATTTCACAGAACACAAAGAAGTTTCTCAGAAAGCTTCTTTCTCTTTGTTATCGGAGGATATTTCCTTTGGCCCTATAGTCTTCAAAGGGATCCGAAATATCTGTTCTCAGATTCCACAGAAATAAGGCTAGCAAAGAGATCCACGAAATACAGATGTAACTCTGTGAGATGAATTAACAGAACACTCAGCAGTTTCTCAGAAAGCTTCTTTCCAGATTTCATCTGAGGATATTTCCTTTTTCACCATAGCCCTCTAAGGGCTTCCAAATATCACTTTGCCAATTCCACAAGAACTGTCTTAGCGAAAGGCTTCTTGAGAGGAAAGCTGTAACTCTGTGAGATGATTTCACAGAACACAAAGAAGTTTCTCAGAAAGCTTCTTTCTCTTTGTTATCGGAGGATATTTCCTTTGGCCCTATAGTCTTCAATGGGATCCGAAATATCTGTTCTCAGATTCCACAGAAATAAGGCTAGCAAAGAGATCCACGAAATACAGATGTAACTCTGTGAGATGAATTAACAGAACACTCAGCAGTTTCTCAGAAAGCTTCTTTCCAGATTTCATCTGAGGATATTTCCTTTTTCACCATAGCCCTCTATGGGCTTCCAAATATCACTTTGCCAATTCCACAAGAACTGTCTTAGCGAAAGGCTTCTTGAGGGGAAAGCTGTAACTCTGTGAGATGATTTCACAGAACACAAAGAAGTTTCTCAGAAAGCTTCTTTCTCTTTGTTATCGGAGGATATTTCCTTTGGCCCTATAGTCTTCAAAGGGATCCGAAATATCTGTTCTCAGATTCCACAGAAATAAGGCTAGCAAAGAGATCCACGAAATACAGATGTAACTCTGTGAGATGAATTAACAGAACACTAAGCAGTTTCTCAGAAAGCTTCTTTCCAGATTTCATCTGAGGATATTTCCTTTTTCACCATAGCCCTCTAAGGGCTTCCAAATATCACTTTGCCAATTCCACAAGAACTGTCTTTGAGAAAGGCTTCTTGAGGGGAAAGCTGTAACTCTGTGAGATGATTTCACAAAACACAAAGAAGTTCCTCAGAAAGCTTCTTTCTCTTTGTTACGGAGGATATTTCCTTTGGCCCTATAGTCTTCAATAGGATCCGAAATATCTGTTCTCAGATTCCACAGAAATAAGGCTAGCAAAGAGATCCACGAAATACAGATGTAACTCGGTGAGATGAATTAACAGAACATTCAGCAGTTTTTCAGAAAGCTTCTTTCCAGATTTCATCTGAGGATATTTCCTTTTTCACCATAGCCCTCTATGGGCTTCCAAATATCACTTTGCCAATTCCACAAGAACTGTCTTAGCGAACGGCTTCTTGAGGGGAAAGCTGTAACTCTGTGAGATGATTTCACAGAACACAAAGAAGTTTCTCGGAAAGCTTCTTTCTCTTTGTTATCGGAGGATATTTCCTTTGGCCCTATAGTCTTCAATGGGATCCGAAATATCTGTTCTCAGACTCCACAGAAATAAGGCTAGCAAAGAGATCCACGAAATACAGATGTAATTCTGTGAGATGAATTAACAGAACACTCAGCAGTTTCTCAGAAAGCTTCCTTCCAGATTTCATCTGAGGATATTTCCTTTTTCACCATAGCCCTCTATGGGCTTCCAAATATCACTTTGCCAATTGCACAAGAACTGTCTTAGCGAAAGGCTTCTTGAGGGGAAAGCTGTAACTCCGTGAGATGATTTCACAGAACACAAAGAAGTTTCTCAGAAAGCTTCTTTCTCTTTGTTATCGGAGGATATTTCCTTTGGCCCTATAGTCTTCAATGCGATCCGAAATATCTGTTCTCAGATTCCACAGAAATAAGGCTAGCAAAGAGATCCACGAAAAACAGATGTAACTCTGTGAGATGAATTAACAGAACACTAAGCAGTTTCTCAGAAAGCTTCTTTCCAGATTTCATCTGAGGATATTTCCTTTTTCACCATAGCCCTCTAGGGGCTTCCAAATATCGCTTTGCCAATTCCACAAGAACTGTCTTAGCGAAAGGCTTCTTGAGGGGAAAGCTGTAACTCTGTGAGATGATTTCACAGAACACAAAGAAGTTTCTCAGAAAGCTTCTTTCTCTTTGTTATCGGAGGATATTTCCTTTGGCCCTATAGCCTTCAATGGGATCCGAAATATCTGTTCTCAGATTCCACAGAAATAAGGCTAGCAAAGAGATCCACGAAATACAGATGTAACTCTGTGAGATGAATTAACAGAACACTCAGCAGTTTCTCAGAAAGCTTCCTTCCAGATTTCATCTGAGGATATTTCCTTTTTCACCATAGCCCTCTATGGGCTTCCAAATATCACTTTGCCAATTCCACAAGAACTGTCTTAGCGAAAGGCTTCTTGAGGGGAAAGCTGTAACTCTGTGAGATGATTTCACAGAACACAAAGAAGTTTCTCAGAAAGCTTCTTTCTCTTTGTTATCGGAGGATATTTCCTTTGGCCCTATAGTCTTCAATGGGATCCGAAATATCTGTTCTCAGATTCCACAGAAATAAGGCTAGCAAAGAGATCCACGAAATACAGATGTAACTCTGTGAGATGAATTAACAGAACACTAAGCAGTTTCTCAGAAAGCTTCTTTCCAGATTTCATCTGAGGATATTTCCTTTTTCACCATAGCCCTCTATGGGCTTCCAAATATCACTTTGCCAATTCCACAAGAACTGTCTTTGCGAAAGGCTTCTTGAGGGGAAAGCTGTAACTCTGTGAGATGATTTCACAGAACACAAAGAAGTTCCTCAGAAAGCTTCTTTCTCTTTGTTACGGAGGATATTTCCTTTGGCCCTATAGTCTTCAATAGGATCCGAAATATCTGTTCTCAGATTCCACAGAAATAAGGCTAGCAAAGAGATCCACGAAATACACATGTAACTCGGTGAGATGAATTAACAGAACATTCAGCAGTTTTTCAGAAAGCTTCTTTCCAGATTTCATCTGAGGATATTTCCTTTTTCACCATAGCCCTCCATGGGCTTCCAAATATCACTTTGCCAATTCCACAAGAACTGTCTTAGCGAAAGGCTTCTTGAGGGGAAAGCTGTAACTCTGTGAGATGATTTCACAGAACACAAAGAAGTTTCTCGGAAAGCTTCTTTCTCTTTGTTATCGGAGGATATTTCCTTTGGCCCTATAGTCTTCAATGGGATCCGAAATATCTGTTCTCAAATTCCACAGAAATAAGGCTAGCAAAGTGATCCAGGAAATACAGATGTAATTCTGTGAGATGAATTAACAGAACACTCAGCAGTTTCTCAGAAAGCTTCCTTCCAGATTTCATCTGAGGATATTTCCTTTTTCACCATAGCCCTCTATGGGCTTTCTAATATCATTTTGCCAATTCCACAAGAACTGTCTTAGCGAAAGGCTTCTTGAGGGGAAAGCTGTAACTCTGTGAGATGATTTCACAGAACACAAAGAAGTTTCTCAGAAAGCTTCTTTCTCTTTGTTATCGGAGGATATTTCCTTTGGCCCTATAGTCTTCAATGGGATCCGAAATATCTGTTCTCAGATTCCACAGAAATAAGGCTAGCAAAGAGATCCACGAAATACAGATGTAACTCTGTGAGATGAATTAACGGAACACTAAGCACTTTCTCAGAAAGCTTCTTTCCAGATTTCATCTGAGGATATTTCCTTTTTCACCATAGCCCTCTATGGGCTTCCAAATATCGCTTTGCCAATTCCACGAGAACTGTCTTAGCAAAAGGCTTCTTGAGGGGAACGCTGTAACTCTGTGAGATGATTTCACAGAACACAAAGAAGTTTCTCAGAAAGCTTCTTTCTCTTTGTTATCAGAGGATATTTCCTTTGGCCCTATAGTCTTCAATGGGATCCGAAATATCTGTTCTCAGATTCCACAGAAAGAGGGCTAGCAAAGAGATCCACGAAATACAGATGTAACTCTGTGAGATGAATTAACAGAACACTCAGCAGTTTCTCAGAAAGCTTCCTTCCAGATTTCATCTGAGGATATTTCCTTTTTCACCATAGCCCTCTATGGGCTTCCAAATATCACTTTGCCAATTGCACAAGAACTGTCTTAGCGAAAGGCTTCTTGAGGGGAAAGCTGTAACTCTGTGAGATGATTTCACAGAACACAAAGAAGTTTCTCAGAAAGCTTCTTTCTCTTTGTTTTCGGAGGATATTTCCTTTGGCCCTATAGTCTTCAATGGGATCCGAAATATCTGTTCTCAGATTCCACAGAAATAAGGCTAGCAAAGAGATCCACGAAATACAGATGTAACTCTGTGAGATGAATTAACAGAACACTCAGCAGTTTCTCCGAAATCTTCTTTCCAGATTTCATCTGAGGATATTTCCTTTTTCACCATAGCCCTCTATGGGCTTCCAAATATCACTTTGCCAATTGCACAAGAACTGTCTTAGCGAAAGGCTTCTTGACGGGAAAGCTGTAACTCTGTGAGATGATTTCACAGAACACAAAGAAGTTTCTCAGAAAGCTTCTTTCTCTTTGTTATCGGAGGATATTTCCTTTGGCCCTATAGTCTTCAATGGGATCCGAAATATCTGTTCTCAGATTCCACAGAAATAAGGCTAGCAAAGAGATCCACGAAATACAGATGTAACTCTGTGAGATGAATTAACAGAACACTCAGCAGTTTCTCAGAAAGCTTCTTTCCAGATTTCATCTGAGGATATTTCCTTTTTCACCATAGCCCTCTAAAGGCTTCCAAATATCACTTTGCCAATTCCACAAGAACTGTCTTAGCGAAAGGCTTCTTGAGGGGAAAGCTGTAACTCTGTGAGATGATTTCACAGAACACAAAGAAGTTTCTCAGAAAGCTTCTTTCTCTTTGTTATCGGAGGATATTTCCTTTGGCCCTATAGTCTTCAATGGGATCCGAAATATCTGTTCTCAGATTCCACAGAAATAAGGCTAGCAAAGAGATCCACGAAATACAGATGTAACTCTGTGAGATGAATTAACAGAACACTCAGCAGTTTCTCAGAAAGCTTCCTTCCAGATTTCATCTGAGGATATTTCCTTTTTCACCCTAGCACTCTATGGGCTTCCAAATATCACTTTGCCAATTGCACAAGAACTGTCTTAGCGAAAGGCTTCTTGAGGGGAAAGCTGTAACTCTGTGAGATGATTTCACAGAACACAAAGAAGTTTCTCAGAAAGCTTCTTTCTCTTTGTTATCGGAGGATATTTCCTTTGGCCCTATAGTCTTCAATGGGATCCGAAATATCTGTTCTCAGATTCCACAGAAATAAGGCTAGCAAAGAGATCCACGAAATACAGATGTAACTCTGTGAGATGAATTAACAGAACACTCAGCAGTTTCTCAGAAAGCTTCTTTCCAGATTTCATCTGAGGATATTTCCTTTTTCACCATAGCCCTCTAAGGGCTTCCAAATATCACTTTGCCAATTCCACAAGAACTGTCTTTGCGAAGGCTTCTTGAGGGGAAAGCTGTAACTCTGTGAGATGATTTCACAGAACACAAAGAAGTTCCTCAGAAAGCTTCTTTCTCTTTGTTACGGAGGATATTTCCTTTGGCCCTATAGTCTTCAATAGGATCCGAAATATCTGTTCTCAGATTCCACAGAAATAAGGCTAGCAAAGAGATCCACGAAATACAGATGTAACTCGGTGAGATGAATTAACAGAACATTCAGCAGTTTTTCAGAAAGCTTCTTTCCAGATTTCATCTGAGGATATTTCCTTTTTCACCATAGCCCTCTAGGGGCTTCCAAATATCACTTTGCCAATTCCACAAGAACTGTCTTAGCGAAAGGCTTCTTGAGGGGAAAGCTGTAACTCTGTGAGATGATTTCACAGAACACAAAGAAGTTTCTCGGAAAGCTTCTTTCTCTTTGTTATCGGAGGATATTTCCTTTGGCCCTACAGTCTTCAATGGGATCCGAAATATCTGTTCTCAGATTCCACAGAAATAAGGCTAGCAAAGAGATCCACGAAATACAGATGTAATTCTGTGAGATGAATTAACAGAACACTCAGCAGTTTCTCAGAAAGCTTCCTTCCAGATTTCATCTGAGGATATTTCCTTTTTCACCATAGCCCTCTATGGGCTTCCAAATATCACTTTGCCAATTGCACATGAACTGTCTTAGCGAAAGGCTTCTTGAGAGGAAAGCTGTAACTCTGTGAGATGATTTCACAGAACACAAAGAAGTTTCTCAGAAAGCTTCTTTCTCTTTGTTATCGGAGGATATTTCCTTTGGCCCTATAGTCTTCAATGCGATCCGAAATATCTGTTCTCATATTCCACAGAAATAAGGCTAGCAAAGAGATCCACGAAATACAGATGTAACTCTGTGAGATGAATTAACAGAACACTAAGCAGTTTCTCAGAAAGCTTCTTTCCAGATTTCATCTGAGGATATTTCCTTTTTCACCATAGCCCTCTATGGGCTTCCAAATATCGCTTTGCCAATTCCACGAGAACTGTCTTAGCGAAAGGCTTCTCGAGGGGAACGCTGTAACTCTGTGAGATGATTTCACAGAACACAAAGAAGTTTCTCAGAAAGCTTCTTTCTCTTTGTTATCGGAGGATATTTCCTTTGGCCCTATAGTCTTCAATGGGATCCGAAATATCTGTTCTCAGATTCCACAGAAATAAGGCTAGCAAAGAGATCCACGAAATACAGATGTAACTCTGTGAGATGAATTAACAGAACACTCAGAAGTTTCTCAGAAAGCTTCCTTCCAGATTTCATCTGAGGATATTTCCTTTTTCACCATAGCCCTCTATGGGCTTCCAAATATCACTTTGCCAATTGCACAAGAACTGTCTTAGCAAAAGGCTTCTTGAGGGGAAAGCTGTAACTCTGTGAGATGATTTCACAGAACACAAAGAAGTTTCTCAGAAAGCTTCTTTCTCTTTGTTATCGGAGGATATTTCCTTTGGCCCTATAGTGTTCAATGGGATCCGAATTATCTGTTCTCAGATTCCAAAGAAATAAGGCTAGCAAAGAGATCCACGAAATACAGATGTAACTCTGTGAGATGAACTACCGGAACACTCAGCAGTTTCTCAGAAAGCTTCTTTCCAGATTTCATCTGAGGATATTTCCTTTTTCACCATAGCCCTCTATGGGCTTCCAAATATCACTTTGCCAATTCCACAAGAACTGTCTTAGCGAAAGGCTTCTTGAGGGGAAAGCTGTAACTCTGTGAGATGATTTCACATAACACAAAGAAGTTTCTCAGAAAGCTTCTTTCTCTTTGTTTTCGGAGGATATTTCCTTTGGCCCTATAGTCTTCAATGGGATCCGAAATATCTGTTCTCAGATTCCACAGAAAGACGGCTAGCAAAGAGATCCACGAAATACAGATGTAACTCTGTGAGATGAATTAACAGAACACTCAGCAGTTTCTCAGAAAGCTTCCTTCCAGATTTCATCTGAGGATATTTCCTTTTTCACCATAGCCCTCTATGGGCTTCCAAATATCACTTTGCCAATTGCACAAGAACTGTCTTAGCGAAAGGCTTCTTGAGGGGAAAGCTGTAACTCTGTGAGATGATTTCACAGAACACAAAGAAGTTTCTCAGAAAGCTTCTTTCTCTTTGTTATCGGAGGATATTTCCTTTGGCCCTATAGTCTTCAATGGGATCCGAATTATCTGTTCTCAGATTCCAAAGAAATAAGGCTAGCAAAGAGATCCACGAAATACAGATGTAACTCTGTGAGATGAATTAACAGAACACTCAGCAGTTTCTCAGAAAGCTTCTTTCCAGATTTCATCTGAGGATATTTCCTTTTTCACCATAGCCCTCTAAGGGCTTCCAAATATCACTTTGCCAATTCCACAAGAACTGTCCTAGCGAAAGGCTTCTTGAGGGGAAAGCTGTAACTCTGTGAGATGATTTCACAGAACACAAAGAAGTTTCTCAGAAAGCTTCTTTCTCTTTGTTTTCGGAGGATATTTCCTTTGGCCCTATAGTCTTCAATGGGATCCGAAATATCTGTTCTCAGATTCCACAGAAATAAGGCTAGCAAAGAGATCCACGAAATACAGATGTAACTCTGTGAGATGAATTAACAGAACACTCAGCAGTTTCTCAGAAATCTTCTTTCCAGATTTCATCTGAGGATATTTTCTTTTTCACCATAGCCCTCTATTGGCTTCCAAATATCACTTTGCCAATTCCACAAGAACTGTCTTAGCGAAAGGCTTCTTGAGGGGAAAGCTGTAACTCTGTGAGATGATTTCACAGAACACAAAGAAGTTTCTCAGAAAGCTTCTTTCTCTTTGTTATCGGAGGATATTTCCTTTGGCCCTTTAGTCTTCAAAGGGATCCGAAATATCTGTTCTCAGATTCCACAGAAATAAGGCTAGCAAAGAGATCCACGAAATACAGATGTAACTCTGTGAGATGAATTAACAGAACACTCAGCAGTTTCTCAGAAAGCTTCTTTCCAGATTTCATCTGAGGATATTTCCTTTTTCACCATAGCCCTCTAAGGGCTTCCAAATATCACTTTGCCAATTCCACAAGAACTGTCTTAGCGAAAGGCTTCTTGAGGGGAAAGCTGTAACTCTGTGAGATGATTTCACAGAACACAAAGAAGTTTCTCAGAAAGCTTCTTTCTCTTTGTTATCGGAGGATATTTCCTTTGGCCCTATAGTCTTCAATGGGATCCGAAATATCTGTTCTCAGATTCCACAGAAATAAGGCTAGCAAAGAGATCCACGAAATACAGATGTAACTCTGTGAGATGAATTAACAGAACACTCAGCAGTTTCTCAGAAAGCTTCCTTCCAGATTTCATCTGAGGATATTTCCTTTTTCACCATAGCCCTCTAGGGGTTCCAAATATCACTTTGCCAATTCCACAAGAACTGTCTTAGCGAAAGGCTTCTTGAGGGGAAAGCTGTAACTCTGTGAGATGATTTCACAGAACACAAAGAAGTTTCTCAGAAAGCTTCTTTCTCTTTGTTATCGGAGGATATTTCCTTTGGCCCTATAGTCTTCAAAGGGATCCGAAATATCTGTTCTCAGATTCCGCAGAAATAAGGCTAGCAAAGAGATCCACGAAATACAGATGTAACTCTGTGAGATGAATTAACAGAACACTAAGCAGTTTCTCAGAAAGCTTCTTTCCAGATTTCATCTGAGGATATTTCCTTTTTCACCATAGCCCTCTAAGGGCTTCCAAATATCACTTTGCCAATTCCACAAGAACTGTCTTTGCGAAAGGCTTCTTGAGGGGAAAGCTGTAACTCTGTGAGATGATTTCACAGAACACAAAGAAGTTCCTCAGAAAGCTTCTTTCTCTTTGTTACGGAGGATATTTCCTTTGGCCCTATAGTCTTCAATAGGATCCGAAATATCTGTTCTCAGATTCCACAGAAATAAGGCTAGCAAAGAGATCCACGAAATACAGATGTAACTCTGTGAGATGAATTAACAGAACATTCAGCAGTTTTTCAGAAAGCTTCTTTCCAGATTTCATCTGAGGATATTTCCTTTTTCACCATAGCCCTCTATGGGCTTCCAAATATCACTTTGCCAATTCCACAAGAACTGTCTTAGCGAAAGGCTTCTTGAGGGGAAAGCTGTAACTCTGTGAGATGATTTCACAGAACACAAAGAAGTTTCTCGGAAAGCTTCTTTCTCTTTGTTATCGGAGGATATTTCCTTTGGCCCTATAGTCTTCAATGGGATCCGAAATATCTGTTCTCAGATTCCACAGAAATAAGGCTAGCAAAGAGATCCACGAAATACAGATGTAATTCTGTGAGATGAATTAACAGAACACTCAGCAGTTTCTCAGAAAGCTTCCTTCCAGATTTCATCTGAGGATATTTCCTTTTTCACCATAGCCCTCTATGGGCTTCCAAATATCACTTTGCCAATTCCACAAGAACTGTCTTAGCTAAAGGCTTAATGAGGGGAAAGCTGTAACTCTGTGAGATGATTTCACAGAACACAAAGAAGTTTCTCAGAAAGCTTCTTTCTCTTTGTTATCGGAGGATATTTCCTTTGGCCCTATAGTCTTCAATGGGATCCGAAATATCTGTTCTCAGATTCCACAGAAATAAGGCTAGCAAAGAGATCCACGAAATACAGATGTAACTCTGTGAGATGAATTAACAGAACACTCAGCAGTTTCTCAGAAAGCTTCTTTCCAGATTTCATCTGAGGATATTTCCTTTTTCACCATAGCCCTCTATGGGCTTCCAAATATCGCTTTGCCAATTCCACGAGAACTGTCTTAGCGAAAGGCTTCTTGAGGGGAACGCTGTAACTCTGTGAGATGATTTCACAGAACACAAAGAAGTTTCTCAGAAAGCTTCTTTCTCTTTGTTATCGGAGGATATTTCCTTTGGCCCTATAGTCTTCAACGGGATCCGAAATATCTGTTCTCAGATTCCACAGAAATAAGGCTAGCAAAGAGATCCACGAAATACAGATGTAACTCTGTGAGATGAATTAACAGAACACTCAGCAGTTTCTCAGAAAGCTTCCTTCCAGATTTCATCTGAGGATATTTCCTTTTTCACCATAGCCGTCTATGGGCTTCCAAATATCACTTTGCCAATTGCACAAGAACTGTCTTAGCGAAAGGCTTCTTGAGGGGAAAGCTGTAACTCTGTGAGATGAATTCACAGAACACAAAGGAGTTTCTCAGAAAGCTTCTTTCTCTTTGTTATCGGAGGATATTTCCTTTGGCCCTATAGTGTTCAATGGGATCCGAATTATCTGTTCTCAGATTCCAAAGAAATAAGGCTAGCAAAGAGATCCACGAAATACAGATGTAACTCTGTGAGATGAATTAACAGAACACTCAGCAGTTTCTCAGAAAGCTTCTTTCCAGATTTCATCTGAGGATATTTCCTTTTTCACCATAGCCCTCTAAGGGCTTCCAAATATCACTTTGCCAACTCCACAAGAACTGTCTTAGCGAAAGGCTTCTTGAGGGGAAAGCTGTAACTCTGTGAGATGATTTCACAGAACACAAAGAAGTTTCTCAGAAAGCTTCTTTCTCTTTGTTATCGGAGGATATTTCCTTTGGCCCTATAGTCTTCAAAGGGATCCGAAATATCTGTTCTCAGATTCCACAGAAATAAGGCTAGCAAAGAGATCCACGAAATACAGATGTAACTCTGTGAGATGAATTAACAGAACACTCAGCAGTTTCTCAGAAAGCTTCTTTCCAGATTTCATCTGAGGATATTTCCTTTTTCACCATAGCCCTCTATGGGCTTCCAAATATCACTTTGCCAATTCCACAAGAACTGTCTTTGCGAAAGGCTTCTTGAGGGGAAAGCTGTAACTCTGTGAGATGATTTCACAGAACACAAAGAAGTTCCTCAGAAAGCTTCTTTCTCTTTGTTACGGAGGATATTTCCTTTGGCCCTATAGTCTTCAATACGATCCGAAATATCTGTTCTCAGATTCCACAGAAATAAGGCTAGCAAAGAGATCCACGAAATACAGATGTAACTCTGTGAGATGAATTAACAGAACACTCAGCAGTTTCTCAGAAATCTTCCTTCCAGATTTCATCTGAGGATATTTCCTTTTTCACCAAAGCCCTCTATGGGCTTCCAAATATCAATTTGCCAATTGCACAAGAACTGTCTTAGCGAAAGGCTTCTTGAGGGGAAAGCTGTAACTCTGTGAGATGAATTCACAGAACACTAAGGAGTTTCTCAGAAAGCTTCTTTCTCTTTGTTATCGGAGGATATTTCCTTTGGCCCTATAGTGTTCAAAGGGATCCGAATTATCTGTTCTCAGATTCCAAAGAAATAAGGCTAGCAAAGAGATCCACGAAATACAGATGTAACTCTGTGAGATGAATTAACAGAACACTCAGCAGTTTCTCAGAAAGCTTCTTTCCAGATTTCATCTGAGGATATTTCCTTTTTCACCATATCCCTCTAAGGGCTTCCAAATATCACTTTGCCAACTCCACAAGAACTGTCTTAGCGAAAGGCTTCTTGTGGGGAAAGCTGTAACTCTGTGAGATGATTTCACAGAACACAAAGAAGTTTCTCAGAAAGCTTCTTTCTCTTTGTTATCGGAGGATATTTCCTTTGGCCCTATAGTGTTCAATGGGATCCGAATTATCTGTTCTCAGATTCCACAGAAATAAGGCTAGCAAAGAGATCCACGAAATACAGATGTAACTCTGTGAGATGAATTAGCAGAACACTAAGCAGTTTCTCAGAAAGCTTCTTTCCAGATTTCATCTGAGGATATTTCCTTTTTCACCATAGCCCTCTATGGGCTTCCAAATATCACTTTGCCAATTCCACAAGAACTGTCTTTGCGAAAGGCTTCTTGAGGGGAAAGCTGTAACTCTGTGAGATGATTTCACAGAACACAAAGAAGTTCCTCAGAAAGCTTCTTTCTCTTTGTTACGGAGGATATTTCCTTTGGCCCTATAGTCTTCAATAGGATCCGAAATATCTGTTCTCAGATTCCACAGAAATAAGGCTAGCAAAGAGATCCACGAAATACAGATGTAACTCGGTGAGATGAATTAACAGAACATTCAGCAGTTTTTCAGAAAGCTTCTTTCCAGATTTCATCTGAGGATATTTCCTTTTTCACCATAGCCCTCTATGGGCTTCCAAATATCACTTTGCCAATTCCACAAGAACTGTCTTAGCGAAAGGCTTCTTGAGGGGAAAGCTGTAACTCTGTGAGATGATTTCACAGAACACAAAGAAGTTTCTCAGAAAGCTTCTTTCTCTTTGTTATCGGAGGATATTTCCTTTGGCCCTATAGTCTTCAATGGGATCCGAAATATCTGTTCTCAGATTCCACAGAAATAAGGCTAGCAAAGAGATCCACGAAATACAGATGTAATTCTGTGAGATGAATTAACAGAAAACTCAGCAGTTTCTCAGAAAGCTTCCTTCCAGATTTCATCTGAGGATATTTCCTTTTTCACCATAGCCCTCTATGGGCTTCCAAATATCACTTTGCCAATTCCACAAGAACTGTCTTAGCTAAAGACTTCTTGAGGGAAAGCTGTAACTCTGTGAGATGATTTCACAGAACACAAAGAAGTTTCTCAGAAAGCTTCTTTCTCTTTGTTATCGGAGGATATTTCCTTTGGCCCTATAGTCTTCAAAGGGATCTGAAATATCTGTTCTCAGATTCCACAGAAATAAGGCTAGCAAAGAGATCCACGAAATACAGATGTAACTCTGTGAGATGAATTAACAGAACACTAAGCAGTTTCTCAGAAAGCTTCTTTCCAGATTTCATCTGAGGATATTTCCTTTTTCACCACAGCCCTGTATGGGCTTCCAAATATCGTTTTGCCAATTCCACGAGAACTGTCTTAGCGAAAGGCTTCTTGAGGGGAACGCTGTAACTCTGTGAGATGATTTCACAGAACACAAAGAAGTTTCTCAGAAGGCTTCTTTCTCTTTGTTATCGGAGGATATTTCCTTTGGCCCTATAGTCTTCAACGGGATCCGAAATATCTGTTCTGAGATTCCACAGAAATAAGGCTAGCAAAGAGATCCACGAAATACAGATGTAACTCTGTGAGATGAATTAACAGAACACTCAGCAGTTTCTCAGAAAGCTTCCTTCCAGATTTCATCTGAGGATATTTCCTTTTTCACCATAGCCCTCTATGGGCTTCCAAATATCACTTTGCCAATTGCACAAGAACTGTCTTAGCGAAAGGCTTCTTGAGGGGAAAGCTGTAACTCTGTGAGATGAATTCACAGAACACAAAGGAGTTTCTCAGAAAGCTTCTTTCTCTTTGTTATCGGAGGATATTTCCTTTGGCCCTATAGTGTTCAATGGGATCCGAATTATCTGATCTCAGATTCCAAAGAAATAAGGCTAGCAAAGAGATCCACGAAATACAGATGTAACTCTGTGAGATGAATTAACAGAACACTCAGCAGTTTCTCAGAAAGCTTCTTTCCAGATTTCATCTGAGGATATTTCCTTTTTCACCATAGCCCTCTAAGGGCTTCCAAATATCACTTTGCCAACTCCACAAGAACTGTCTTAGCGAAAGGCTTCTTGAGGGGAAAGCTGTAACTCTGTGAGATGATTTCACAGAACACGAAGAAGTTTCTCAGAAAGCTTCTTTCTCTTTGTTATCGGAGGATATTTCCTTTGGCCCTATAGTGTTCAGTGGGATCCGAATTATCTGTTCTCAGATTCCAAAGAAATAAGGCTAGCAAAGAGATCCACGAAATACAGATGTAACTCTGTGAGATGAATTAACAGAACACTCAGCAGTTTCTCAGAAAGCTTCTTTCCAGATTTCATCTGAGGATATTTCCTTTTTCACCATATCCCTCTAAGGGCTTCCAAATATCACTTTGCCAACTCCACAAGAACTGTCTTAGCGAAAGGCTTCTTGAGGGGAAAGCTGTAACTCTGTGAGATGATTTCACAGAACACAAAGAAGTTTCTCAGAAAGCTTCTTTCTCTTTGTTATCGGAGGATATTTCCTTTGGCCCTATAGTGTTCAATGGGATCCGAATTATCTGTTCTCAGATTCCACAGAAATAAGGCTAGCAAAGAGATCCACGAAATACAGATGTAACTCTGTGAGATGAATTAACAGAACACTCAGCAGTTTCTCAGAAAGCTTCTTTCCAGATTTCATCTGAGGATATTTCCTTTTTCACCATATCCCTCTAAGGGCTTCCAAATATCACTTTGCCAACTCCACAAGAACTGTCTTAGCGAAAGGCTTCTTGAGGGGAAAGCTGTAACTCTGTGAGATGATTTCACAGAACACAAAGAAGTTTCTCAGAAAGCTTCTTTCTCTTTGTTATCGGAGGATATTTCCTTTGGCCCTATAGTGTTCAATGGGATCCGAATTATCTGTTCTCAGATTCCACAGAAATAAGGCTAGCAAAGAGATCCACGAAATACAGATGTAACTCTGTGAGATGAATTAACAGAACACTCAGCAGTTTCTCAGAAAGCTTCTTTCCAGATTTCATCTGAGGATATTTCCTTTTTCACCATAGCCCTCTATGGGCTTCCAAATATCACTTTGCCAATTCCACAAGAGCTGTCTTTGCGAAAGGCTTCTTGAGGGGAAAGCTGTAACTCTGTGAGATGATTTCACAGAACACAAAGAAGTTCCTCAGAAAGCTTCTTTCTCTTTGTTACGGAGGATATTTCCTTTGGCCCTATAGTCTTCAATAGGATCCGAAATATCTGTTCTCAGATTCCACAGAAATAAGGCTAGCAAAGAGATCCACGAAATACAGATGTAACTCGGTGAGATGAATTAACAGAACATTCAGCAGTTTTTCAGAAAGCTTCTTTCCAGATTTCATCTGAGGATATTTCCTTTTTCACCATAGCCCTCTATGGGCTTCCAAATATCACTTTGCCAATTCCACAAGAACTGTCTTAGCGAAAGGCTTCTTGAGGGGAAAGCTGTAACTCTGTGAGATGATTTCACAGAACACAAAGAAGTTTCTCAGAAAGCTTCTTTCTCTTTGTTATCGGAGGATATTTCCTTTGGCCCTATAGTCTTCAATGGGATCCGAAATATCTGTTCTCAGATTCCACAGAAATAAGGCTAGCAAAGAGATCCACGAAATACAGATGTAATTCTGTGAGATGAATTAACAGAACACTCAGCAGTTTCTCAGAAAGCTTCCTTCCAGATTTCATCTGAGGATATTTCCTTTTTCACCATAGCCCTGTATGGGCTTCCAAATATCACTTTGCCAATTCCACAAGAACTGTCTTAGCTAAAGACTTCTTGAGGGAAAGCTGTAACTCTGTGAGATGATTTCACAGAACACAAAGAAGTTTCTCAGAAAGCTTCTTTCTCTTTGTTATCGGAGGATATTTCCTTTGGCCCTATAGTCTTCAAAGGGATCTGAAATATCTGTTCTCAGATTCCACAGAAATAAGGCTAGCAAAGAGATCCACGAAATACAGATGTAACTCTGTGAGATGAATTAACAGAACACTAAGCAGTTTCTCAGAAAGCTTCTTTCCAGATTTCATCTGAGGATATTTCCTTTTTCACCACAGCCCTCTATGGGCTTCCAAATATCGCTTTGCCAATTCCACGAGAACTGTCTTAGCGAAAGGCTTCTTGAGGGGAACGCTGTAACTCTGTGAGATGATTTCACAGAACACAAAGAAGTTTCTCAGAAGGCTTCTTTCTCTTTGTTATCGGAGGATATTTCCTTTGGCCCTATAGTCTTCAATGGGATCCGAAATATCTGTTCTCAGATTCCACAGAAATAAGGCTAGCAAAGAGATCCACGAAATACAGATGTAACTCTGTGAGATGAATTAACAGAACACTCAGCAGTTTCTCAGTAAGCTTCCTTCCAGATTTCATCTGAGGATATTTCCTTTTTCACCAGAGCCCTCTATGGGCTTCCAAATATCACTTTGCCAATTCCACAAGAACTGTCTTAGCTAAAGTCTTCTTGAGGGGAAAGCTGTAACTCTGTGAGATGATTTCACAGAACACAAAGAAGTTTCTCAGAAAGCTTCTTTCTCTTTGTTATCGGAGGATATTTCCTTTGGCCCTATAGTCTTCAATGGGATCCGAAATATCTGTTCTCAGATTCCACAGAAATAAGGCTAGCAAAGAGATCCACGAAATACAGATGTAACTCTGTGAGATGAATTAACAGAACACTAAGCAGTTTCTCAGAAAGCTTCTTTCCAGATTTCATCTGAGGATATTTCCTTTTTCACCATAGCCCTCTATGGGCTTCCAAATATCGCTTTGCCAATTCCACGAGAACTGTCTTAGCGAAAGGCTTCTTGAGGGGAACGCTGTAACTCTGTGAGATGATTTCACAGAACACAAAGAAGTTTCTCAGAAAGCTTCTTTCTCTTTGTTATCGGAGGATATTTCCTTTGGCCCTATAGTGTTCAATGGGATCCGAATTATCTGTTCTCAGATTCCAAAGAAATAAGGCTAGAAAAGAGATCCACGAAATACAGATGTAACTCTGTGAGATGAATTAACAGAACACTAAGCAGTTTCTCAGAAATCTTCTTTCCAGATTTCATCTGAGGATATTTCCTTTTTCACCAGAGCCCTCTATGGGCTTCCAAATATCACTTTGCCAATTCCACAAGAACTGTCTTAGCGAAAGGCTTCTTGAGGGGAACGCTGTAACTCTGTGAGATGATTTCACAGAACACAAAGAAGTTTCTCAGAAAGCTTCTTTCTCTTTGTTATCGGAGGATATTTCCTTTGGCCCTATAGTCTTCAACGGGATCCGAAATATCTGTTCTGAGATTCCACAGAAATAAGGCTAGCAAAGAGATCCACGAAATACAGATGTAACTCTGTGAGATGAATTAACAGAACACTCAGCAGTTTCTCAGAAAGCTTCTTTCCAGATTTCATCTGAGGATATTTCCTTTTTCACCATAGCCCTCTAAGGGCTTCCAAATATCACTTTGCCAACTCCACAAGAACTGTCTTAGCGAAAGGCTTCTTGAGGGGAAAGCTGTAACTCTGTGAGATGATTTCACAGAACACAAAGAAGTTTCTCAGAAAGCTTCTTTCTCTTTGTTATCGGAGGATATTTCCTTTGGCCCTATAGTCTTCAAAGGGATCTGAAATATCTGTTCTCAGATTCCACAGAAATAAGGCTAGCAAAGAGATCCACGAAATACAGATGTAACTCTGTGAGATGAATTAACAGAACACTCAGCAGTTTCTCAGAAAGCTTCTTTCCAGATTTCATCTGAGGATATTTCCTTTTTCACCATAGCCCTCTATGGGCTTCCAAATATCACTTTGCCAATTCCACAAGAACTGTCTTTGCGAAAGGCTTCTTGAGGGGAAAGCTGTAACTCTGTGAGATGATTTCACAGAACACAAAGAAGTTCCTCAGAAAGCTTCTTTCTCTTTGTTACGGAGGATATTTCCTTTGGCCCTATAGTCTTCAATAGGATCCGAAATATCTGTTCTCAGATTCCACAGAAATAAGGCTAGCAAAGAGATCCACGAAATACAGATGTAACTCTGTGAGATGAATTAACAGAACACTCAGCAGTTTCTCAGAAATCTTCCTTGCAGATTTCATCTGAGGATATTTCCTTTTTCACCATAGCCCTCGATGGGCTTCCAAATATCACTTTGCCAATTGCACAAGAACTGTCTTAGCGAAAGGCTTCTTGAGGGGAAAGCTGTAACTCTGTGAGATGAATTCACAGAACACAAAGGAGTTTCTCAGAAAGCATCTTTCTCTTTGTTATCGGAGGATATTTCCTTTGGCCCTATAGTGTTCAATGGGATCCGAATTATCTGTTCTCAGATTCCAAAGAAATAAGGCTAGCAAAGAGATCCACGAAATACAGATGTAACTCTGTGAGATGAATTAACAGAACACTCAGCAGTTTCTCAGAAAGCTTCTTTCCAGATTTCATCTGAGGATATTTCCTTTTTCACCATAGCCCTCTAAGGGCTTCCAAATATCACTTTGCCAACTCCACAAGAACTGTCTTAGCGAAAGGCTTCTTGAGGGGAAAGCTGTAACTCTGTGAGATGATTTCACAGAACACAAAGAAGTTTCTCAGAAAGCTTCTTTCTCTTTGTTATCGGAGGATATTTCCTTTGGCCCTATAGTCTTCAAAGGGATCCGAAATATCTGTTCTCAGATTCCACAGAAATAAGGCTAGCAAAGAGATCCACGAAATACAGATGTAACTCTGTGAGATGAATTAACAGAACACTCAGCAGTTTCTCAGAAAGCTTCTTTCCAGATTTCATCTGAGGATATTTCCTTTTTCACCATAGCCCTCTATGGGCTTCCAAATATCACTTTGCCAATTCCACAAGAACTGTCTTTGCGAAAGGCTTCTTGAGGGGAAAGCTGTAACTCTGTGAGATGATTTCACAGAACACAAAGAAGTTCCTCAGAAAGCTTCTTTCTCTTTGTTACGGAGGATATTTCCTTTGGCCCTATAGTCTTCAATAGGATCCGAAATATCTGTTCTCAGATTCCACAGAAATAAGGCTAGCAAAGAGATCCACGAAATACAGATGTAACTCGGTGAGATGAATTCACAGAACATTCAGCAGTTTTTCAGAAAGCTTCTTTCCAGATTTCATCTGAGGATATTTCCTTTTTCACCCTAGCCCTCTATGGGCTTCCAAATATCACTTTGCCAATTCCACAAGAACTGTCTTAGCGAAAGGCTTCTTGAGGGGAAAGCTGTAACTCTGTGAGATGATTTCACAGAACACAAAGAAGTTTCTCAGAAAGCTTCTTTCTCTTTGTTATCGGAGGATATTTCCTTTGGCCCTATAGTCTTCAATGGGATCCGAAATATCTGTTCTCAGATTCCACAGAAATAAGGCTAGCAAAGAGATCCACGAAATACAGATGTAATTCTGTGAGATGAATTAACAGAACACTCAGCAGTTTCTCAGAAAGCTTCCTTCCAGATTTCATCTGAGGATATTTCCTTTTTCACCATAGCCCTCTATGGGCTTCCAAATATCACTTTGCCCATTCCACAAGAACTGTCTTAGCTAAAGGCTTCTTGAGGGAAAGATGTAACTCTGTGAGATGATTTCACAGAACACAAAGAAGTTTCTCAGAAAGCTTCTTTCTCTTTGTTATCGGAGGATATTTCCTTTGGCCCTATAGTCTTCAATGGGATCCGAAATATCTGTTCTCAGATTCCACAGAAATAAGGCTAGCAAAGAGATCCACGAAATACAGATGTAACTCTGTGAGATGAATTAACAGAACACTAAGCAGTTTCTCAGAAAGCTTCTTTCCAGATTTCATCTGAGGATATTTCCTTTTTCACCATAGCCCTCTATGGGCTTCCAAATATCACTTTGCCAATTCCACAAGAACTGTCTTTGCGAAAGGCTTCTTGAGGGGAAAGCTGTAACTCTGTGAGATGATTTCACAGAACACAAAGAAGTTCCTCAGAAAGCTTCTTTCTCTTTGTTACGGAGGATATTTCCTTTGGCCCTATAGTCTTCAATAGGATCCGAAATATCTGTTCTCAGATTCCACAGAAATAAGGCTAGCAAAGAGATCCACGAAATACAGATGTAACTCGGTGAGCTGAATTAACAGAACATTCAGCAGTTTTTCAGAAAGCTTCTTTCCAGATTTCATCTGAGGATATTTCCTTTTTCACCATAGCCCTCTATGGGCTTCCAAATATCACTTTGCCAATTCCACAAGAACTGTCTTAGCGAAAGGCTTCTTGAGGGAAAAGCTGTAACTCTGTGAGATGATTTCACAGAACACAAAGAAGTTTCTCGGAAAGCTTCTTTCTCTTTGTTATCGGAGGATATTTCCTTTGGCCCTATTGTCTTCAATGGGATCCGAAATATCTGTTCTCAGATTCCACAGAAATAAGGCTAGCAAAGAGATCCACGAAATACAGATGTAATTCTGTGAGATGAATTAACAGAACACTCAGCAGTTTCTCAGAAAGCTTCCTTCCAGATTTCATCTGAGGATATTTCCTTTTTCACCATAGCCCTCTATGGGCTTCCAAATATCACTTTGCCAATTCCACAAGAATTGTCTTAGCTAAAGCCTTCTTGAGGGGAAAGCTGTAACTCTGTGAGATGATTTCACAGAACACAAAGAAGTTTCTCAGAAAGCTTCTTTCTCTTTGTTATCGGAGGATATTTCCTTTGGCCCTATAGTCTTCAATGAGATCCGAAATATCTGTTCTCAGATTCCACAGAAATAAGGCTAGCAAAGAGATCCACGAAATACAGATGTAACTCTGTGAGATGAATTAACAGAACACTCAGCAGTTTCTCAGAAAGCTTCCTTCCAGATTTCATCTGAGGATATTTCCTTTTTCACCATAGCCCCCTATGGGCTTCCAAATATCACTTTGCCAATTCCACAAGAACTGTCTTAGCGAAAACCTCCATGAGGGGAAAGCTGTAACTCTGTGAGATGATTTCACAGAACACAAAGAAGTTACTCAGAAAGCTTCTTTCTCTTTGTTATCGGAGGATATTTCCTTTGGCCCTATAGTCTTCAATGGGATCCGAAATATCTGTTCTCAGATTCCACAGAAATAAGGCTAGCAAAGAGATCCACGAAATACAGATGTAACTCTGTGAGATGAATTAACAGAACACTAAGCAGTTTCTCAGAAAGCTTCTTTCCAGATTTCATCTGAGGATATTTCCTTTTTCACCATAGCCCTCTATGGGCTTCCAAATATCACTTTGCCAATTCCACAAGAACTGTCTTTGCGAAAGGCTTCTTGAGGGGAAAGCTGTAACTCTGTGAGATGATTTCACAGAACACAAAGAAGTTCCTCAGAAAGCTTCTTTCTCTTTGTTACGGAGGATATTTCCTTTGGCCCTATAGTCTTCAATAGGATCCGAAATATCTGTTCTCAGATTCCACAGAAATAAGGCTAGCAAAGAGATCCACGAAATACAGATGTAACTCGGTGAGATGAATTAACAGAACATTCAGCAGTTTTTCAGAAAGCTTCTTTCCAGATTTCATCTGAGGATATTTCCTTTTTCACCATAGCCCTCTATGGGCTTCCAAATATCACTTTGCCAATTCCACAAGAACTGTCTTAGCGAAAGGCTTCTTGAGGGGAAAGCTGTAACTCTGTGAGATGATTTCACAGAACACAAAGAAGTGTCTCGGAAAGCTTCTTTCTCTTTGTTATCGGAGGATATTTCCTTTGGCCCTATAGTCTTCAAAGGGATCCGAAATATCTGTTCTCAGATTCTACAGAAATAAGGCTAGCAAAGAGATCCACGAAATACAGATGTAACTCTGTGAGATGAATTAACAGAACACTCAGCAGTTTCTCAGAAAGCTTCCTTCCAGATTTCATCTGAGGATATTTCCTTTTTCACCGTAGCCCTCTATGGGCTTCCAAATATCACTTTGCCAATTCCACAAGAACTGTCTTTGCGAAAGGCTTCTTGAGGGGAAAGCTGTAACTCTGTGAGATGATTTCACAGAACACAAAGAAGTTCCTCAGAAAGCTTCTTTCTCTTTGTTACGGAGGATATTTCCTTTGGCCCTATAGTCTTCAATGGGATCCGAAATATCTGTTCTCAGATTCCACAGAAATAAGGCCAGCAAAGAGATCCACGAAATACAGATGTAACTCTGTGAGATGAATTAACAGAACACTAAGCAGTTTCTCAGAAAGCTTCTTTCCAGATTTCATCTGAGGATATTTCCTTTTTCACCATAGCCCTCTATGGGCTTCCAAATATCGCTTTGCAAATTCCACGAGAACTGTCTTAGCGAAAGGCTTCTTGAGGGGAACGCTGTAACTCTGTGAGATGATTTCACAGAACACAAAGAAGTTTCTCAGAAAGCTTCTTTCTCTTTGTTATCGGAGAATATTTCCTTTGGCCCTTTAGTCTTCAATGGGATCCGAAATATCTGTTCTCAGATTCCACAGAAATAAGGCTAGCAAAGAGATCCACGAAATACAGATGTAACTCTGTGAGAGGAATTAACAGAACACTCAGCAATTTCTCAGAAAGCTTCCTTCCAGATTTCATCTGAGGATATTTCCTTTTTCACCATAGCCCTCTATGGGCTTCCAAATATCACTTTGCCAATTGCACAAGAACTGTCTTAGCGAAAGGCTTCTTGAGGGGAAAGCTGTAACTCTGTGAGATGATTTCACAGAACACAAAGAAGTTCCTCAGAAAGCTTCTTTCTCTTTGTTACGGAGGATATTTCCTTTGGCCCTATAGTCTTCAATAGGATCCGAAATATCTGTTTCAGATTCCACAGAAATAAGGCTAGCAAAGAGATCCACGAAATACAGATGTAACTCGGTGAGATGAATTAACAGAACATTCAGCAGTTTTTCAGAAAGCTTCTTTCCAGATTTCATCTGAGGATATTTCCTTTTTCACCATAGCCCTCTATGGGCTTCCAAATATCACTTTGCCAATTCCACAAGAACTGTCTTAGCGAAAGGCTTCTTGAGGGGAAAGCTGTAACTCGGTGAGATGATTTCACAGAACACAAAGAAGTTTCTCGGTAAGCTTCTTTCTCTTTGTTATCGGAGGATATTTCCTTTGGCCCTGTAGTCTTCAATGGGATCCGAAATATCTGTTCTCAGATTCCACAGAAATAAGGCTAGCAAAGAGATCCACGAAATACAGATGTAACTCTGTGAGATGAATTAACAGAACACTAAGCAGTTTCTCAGAAAGCTTCTTTCCAGATTTCATCTGAGGATATTTCCTTTTTCACCATAGCCCTCTATGGGCTTCCAAATATCGCTTTGCAAATTCCACGAGAACTGTCTTAGCGAAAGGCTACTTGAGGGGAACGCTGTAACTCTGTGAGATGATTTCACAGAACACAAAGAAGTTTCTCAGAAAGCTTCTTTCTCTTTGTTATCGGAGAATATTTCCTTTGGCCCTATAGTCTTCAAGGGGATCCGAAATATCTGTTCTCAGATTCCACAGAAATAAGGCTAGCAAAGAGATCCACGAAATACAGATGTAACTCTGTGAGATGAATTAACATAACACTCAGCAGTTTCTCAGAAAGCTTCCTTCCAGATTTCATCTGAGGATATTTCCTTTTTCACCGTAGCCCTCTATGGGCTTCCAAATATCACTTTGCCAATTCCACAAGAACTGTCTTTGCGAAAGGCTTCTTGAGGGGAAAGCTGTAACTCTGTGAGATGATTTCACAGAACACAAAGAAGTTCCTCAGAAAGCTTCTTTCTCTTTGTTACGGAGGATATTTCCTTTGGCCCTATAGTCTTCAATGGGATCCGAAATATCTGTTCTCAGATTCCACAGAAATAAGGCTAGCAAAGAGATCCACGAAATACAGATGTAACTCTGTGAGATGAATTAACAGAACACTAAGCAGTTTCTCAGAAAGCTTCTTTCCAGATTTCATCTGAGGATATTTCCTTTTTCACCATAGCCCTCTATGGGCTTCCAAATATCGCTTTGCAAATTCCACGAGAACTGTCTTAGCGAAAGGCTTCTTGAGGGGAACGCTGTAACTCTGTGAGATGATTTCACAGAACACAAAGAAGTTTCTCAGAAAGCTTCTTTCTCTTTGTTATCGGAGAATATTTCCTTTGGCCCTATAGTCTTCAATGGGATCCGAAATATCTGTTCTCAGATTCCACAGAAATAAGGCTAGCAAAGAGATCCACGAAATACAGATGTAACTCTGTGAGATGAATTAACAGAACACTCAGCAGTTTCTCAGAAAGCTTCCTTCCAGATTTCATCTGAGGATATTTCCTTTCTCACCATAGCCCTCTATGGGCTTCCAAATATCACTTTGCCAATTCCACAAGAACTGTCTTAGCGAAAGGCTTCTTGAGGGGAAAGCTGTAACTCTGTGAGATGATTTCACAGAACACAAAGAAGTTTCTCAGAAAGCTTCTTTCTCTTTGTTATCGGAGGATATTTCCTTTGGCCCTATAGTCTTCAATGGGATCCGAAATATCTGTTCTCAGATTCCACAGAAATAAGGCTAGCAAAGAGATCCACGAAATACAGATGTAACTCTGTGAGATGAATTAACAGAACACTAAGCAGTTTCTCAGAAAGCTTCTTTCCAGATTTCATCTGAGGATATTTCCTTTTTCACCATAGCCCTCTATGGGCTTCCAAATATCGCTTTGCAAATTCCACGAGAACTGTCTTAGCGAAAGGCTTCTTGAGGGGAACGCTGTAACTCTGTGAGATGATTTCACAGAACACAAAGAAGTTTCTCAGAAAGCTTCTTTCTCTTTGTTATCGGAGAATATTTCCTTTGGCCCTATAGTCTTCAATGGGATCCGAAATATCTGTTCTCAGATTCCACAGAAATAAGGCTAGCAAAGAGATCCACGAAATACAGATGTAACTCGGTGAGATGAATTAACAGAACACTCAGCAGTTTCTCAGAAAGCTTCCTTCCAGATTTCATCTGAGGATATTTCCTTTCTCACCATAGCCCTCTATGCGCTTCCAAATATCACTTTGCCAATTCCACAAGAACTGTCTTAGCGAAAGGCTTCTTGAGGGGAAAGCTGTAACTCTGTGAGATGATTTCACAGAACACAAAGAAGTTTCTCAGAAAGCTTCTTTCTCTTTGTTATCGGAGGATATTTCCTTTGGCCCTATAGTCTTCAATGGGATCCGAAATATCTGTTCTCAGATTCCACAGAAATAAGGCTAGCAAAGAGATCCACGAAATACAGATGTAACTCTGTGAGATGAATTAACAGAACACTAAGCAGTTTCTCAGAAAGCTTCTTTCCAGATTTCATCTGAGGATATTTCCTTTTTCACCATAGCCCTCTATGGGCTTCCAAATATCGCTTTGCCAATTCCACGAGAACTGTCTTAGCGAAAGGCATCTTGAGGGGAACGCTGTAACTCTGTGAGATGATTTCACAGAACACAAAGAAGTTTCTCAGAAAGCTTCTTTCTCTTTGTTATCGGAGGATATTTCCTTTGGCCCTATAGTCTTCAATGGGATCCGAAATATCTGTTCTCAGATTCCACAGAAATAAGGCTAGCAAAGAGATCCACGAAATACAGATGTAACTCTGTGAGAGGAATTAACAGAACACTCAGCAATTTCTCAGAAAGCTTCCTTCCAGATTTCATCTGAGGATATTTCCTTTTTCACCATAGCCCTCTATGGGCTTCCAAATATCACTTTGCCAATTGCACAAGAACTGTCTTAGCGAAAGGCTTCTTGAGGGGAAAGCTGTAACTCTGTGAGATGATTTCACAGAACACAAAGAAGTTCCTCAGAAAGCTTCTTTCTCTTTGTTACGGAGGATATTTCCTTTGGCCCTATAGTCTTCAATAGGATCCGAAATATCTGTTTCAGATTCCACAGAAATAAGGCTAGCAAAGAGATCCACGAAATACAGATGTAACTCGGTGAGATGAATTAACAGAACATTCAGCAGTTTTTCAGAAAGCTTCTTTCCAGATTTCATCTGAGGATATTTCCTTTTTCACCATAGCCCTCTATGGGCTTCCAAATATCACTTTGCCAATTCCACAAGAACTGTCTTAGCGAAAGGCTTCTTGAGGGAAAAGCTGTAACTCTGTGAGATGATTTCACAGAACACAAAGAAGTTTCTCGGAAAGCTTCTTTCTCTTTGTTATCGGAGGATATTTCCTTTGGCCCTGTAGTCTTCAATGGGATCCGAAATATCTGTTCTCAGATTCCACAGAAATAAGGCTAGCAAAGAGATCCACGAAATACAGATGTAACTCTGTGAGATGAATTAACAGAACACTAAGCAGTTTCTCAGAAAGCTTCTTTCCAGATTTCATCTGAGGATATTTCCTTTTTCACCATAGCCCTCTATGGGCTTCCAAATATCGCTTTGCAAATTCCACGAGAACTGTCTTAGCGAAAGGCTTCTTGAGGGGAACGCTGTAACTCTGTGAGATGATTTCACAGAACACAAAGAAGTTTCTCAGAAAGCTTCTTTCTCTTTGTTATCGGAGAATATTTCCTTTGGCCCTATAGTCTTCAATGGGATCCGAAATATCTGTTCTCAGATTCCACAGAAATAAGGCTAGCAAAGAGATCCACGAAATACAGATGTAACTCTGTGAGATGAATTAACAGAACACTCAGCAGTTTCTCAGAAAGCTTCCTTCCAGATTTCATCTGAGGATATTTCCTTTTTCACCGTAGCCCTCTATGGGCTTCCAAATATCACTTTGCCAATTGCACAAGAACTGTCTTAGCGAAAGGCTTCTTGAGGGGAAAGCTGTAACTCTGTGAGATGATTTCACAGAACACAAAGAAGTTTCTCAGAAAGCTTCTTTCTCTTTGTTATCGGAGGATATTTCCTTTGGCCCTATAGTGTTCAATGGGATCCGAATTATCTGTTCTCAGATTCCAAAGAAATAAGGTTAGCAAAGAGAGCCACGAAATACAGATGTAACTCTGTGAGATGAATTAACAGAACACTCAGCAGTTTCTCAGAAAGCTTCTTTCCAGATTTCATCTGAGGATATTTCCTTTTTCACCATAGCCCTCTAAGGGCTTCCAAATATCACTTTGCCAATTCCACAAGAACTGTCTTAGCTAAAGGCTTCTTGAGGGGAAAGCTGTAACTCTGTGAGATGATTTCACAGAACACAAAGAAGTTTCTCAGAAAGCTTCTTTCTCTTTGTTATCGGAGGATATTTCCTTTGGCCCTATAGTCTTCAATGGGATCCGAAATATCTGTTCTCAGATTCCACAGAAATAAGGCTAGCAAAGAGATCCACGAAATACAGATGTAACTCTGTGAGATGAATTAACAGAACACTAAGCAGTTTCTCAGAAAGCTTCTTTCCAGATTTCATCTGAGGATATTTCCTTTTTCACCATAGCCCTCTATGGGCTTCCAAATATCGCTTTGCCAATTCCACGAGAACTGTCTTAGCGAAAGGCTTCTTGAGGGGAACGCTGTAACTCTGTGAGATGATTTCACAGAACACAAAGAAGTTTCTCAGAAATCTTCTTTCTCTTTGTTATCGGAGGATATTTCCTTTGGCCCTATAGTCTTCAATGGGATCCGAAATATCTGTTCTCAGATTCCACAGATATAAGGCTAGCAAAGAGATCCACGAAATACAGATGTAACTCTGTGAGAGGAATTAACAGAACACTCAGCAATTTCTCAGAAAGCTTCCTTCCAGATTTCATCTGAGGATATTTCCTTTTTCACCATAGCCCTCTATGAGCTTCCAAATATCACTTTGCCAATTCCACAAGAACTGTCTTAGCGAAAGGCTTCTTGAGGGGAAAGCTGTAACTCTGTGAGATGATTTCACAGAACACAAAGAAGTTTCTCGGAAAGCTTCTTTCTCTTTGTTATCGGAGGATATTTCCTTTGGCCCTGTAGTCTTCAATGGGATCCGAAATATCTGTTCTCAGATTCCACAGAAATAAGGCTAGCAAAGAGATCCACGAAATACAGATGTAACTCTGTGAGATGAATTAACAGAACACTAAGCAGTTTCTCAGAAAGCTTCTTTCCAGATTTCATCTGAGGATATTTCCTTTTTCACCATAGCCCTCTATGGGCTTCCAAATATCGCTTTGCAAATTCCACGAGAACTGTCTTAGCGAAAGGCTTCTTGAGGGGAACGCTGTAACTCTGTGAGATGATTTCACAGAACACAAAGAAGTTTCTCAGAAAGCTTCTTTCTCTTTGTTATCGGAGAATATTTCCTTTGGCCCTATAGTCTTCAATGGGATCCGAAATATCTGTTCTCAGATTCCACAGAAATAAGGCTAGCAAAGAGATCCACGAAATACAGATGTAACTCTGTGAGATGAATTAACAGAACACTCAGCAGTTTCTCAGAAAGCTTCCTTCCAGATTTCATCTGAGGATATTTCCTTTTTCACCGTAGCCCTCTATGGGCTTCCAAATATCACTTTGCCAATTGCACAAGAACTGTCTTAGCGAAAGGCTTCTTGAGGGGAAAGCTGTAACTCTGTGAGATGATTTCACAGAACACAAAGAAGTTTCTCAGAAAGCTTCTTTCTCTTTGTTATCGGAGGATATTTCCTTTGGCCCTATAGTGTTCAATGGGATCCGAATTATCTGTTCTCAGATTCCAAAGAAATAAGGCTAGCAAAGAGATCCACGAAATACAGATGTAACTCTGTGAGATGAATTAACAGAACACTCAGCAGTTTCTCAGAAAGCTTCTTTCCAGATTTCATCTGAGGATATTTCCTTTTTCACCATAGCCCTCTAAGGGCTTCCAAATATCACTTTGCCAATTCCACAAGAACTGTCTTAGCGAAAGGCTTCTTGAGGGGAAAGCTGTAACTCTGTGAGATGAGTTCACAGAACACAAAGAAGTTTCTCAGAAAGCTTCTTTCTCTTTGTTATCGGAGGATATTTCCTTTGGCCCTATAGTCTGCAATGGGATCCGAAATATCTGTTCTCAGATTCCACAGAAATAAGGCTAGCAAAGAGATCCACGAAATACAGATGTAACTCTGTGAGATGAATTAACAGAACACTAAGCAGTTTCTCAGAAAGCTTCTTTCCAGATTTCATCTGAGGATATTTCCTTTTTCACCATAGCCCTCTATGGGCTTCCAAATATCTCTTTGCCAATTCCACGAGAACTGTCTTAGCGAAAGGCTTCTTGAGGGGAACGCTGTAACTCTGTGAGATGATTTCACAGAACACAAAGAAGTTTCTCAGAAATCTTCTTTCTCTTTGTTATCGGAGGATATTTCCTTTGGCCCTATAGTCTTCAATGGGATCCGAAATATCTGTTCTCAGATTCCACAGAAATAAGGCTAGCAAAGAGATCCACGAAATACAGATGTAACTCTGTGAGATGAATTAACAGAACACTAAGCAGTTTCTCAGAAAGCTTCCTTCCAGATTTCATCTGAGAATATTTCCTTTTTCACCATAGCCCTCTAAGGGCTTCCAAATATCACTTTGCCAATTCCACAAGAACTGTCTTAGCGAAAGGCTTCTTGAGGGGAAAGCTGTAACTCTGTGAGATGATTTCACAGAACACAAAGAAGTTTCTCAGAAAGCTTCTTTCTCTTTGTTATCGGAGGATATTTCCTTTGGCCCTGTAGTCTTCAATGGGATCCGAAATATCTGTTCTCAGATTCCACAGAAATAAGGCTAGCAAAGATATCCACGAAATACAGATGTAACTCTGTGAGATGAATTAACAGAACACTAAGCAGTTTCTCAGAAAGCTTCTTTCCAGATTTCATCTGAGGATATTTCCTTTTTCACCATAGCCCTCTATGGGCTTCCAAATATCACTTTGCCAATTCCACAAGAACTGTCTTTGCGAAAGGCTTCTTGAGGGGAAAGCTGTAACTCTGTGAGATGATTTCACAGAACACAAAGAAGTTCCTCAGAAAGCTTCTTTCTCTTTGTTACGGAGGATATTTCCTTTGGCCCTATAGTCTTCAATAGGATCCGAAATATCTGTTCTCAGATTCCACAGAAATAAGGCTAGCAAAGAGATCCACGAAATACAGATGTAACTCGGTGAGATGAATTAACAGAACATTCAGCAGTTTTTCAGAAAGCTTCTTTCCAGATTTCATCTGAGGATATTTCCTTTTTCACCATAGCCCTCTATGGGCTTCCAAATATCACTTTGCCAATTCCACGAGAACTGTCTTAGCGAAAGGCTTCTTGAGGGGAAAGCTGTAACTCTGTGAGATGATTTCACAGAACACAAAGAAGTTTCTCGGAAAGCTTCTTTCTCTTTGTTATCGGAGGATATTTCCTTTGGCCCTATAGTCTTCAATGGGATCCGAAATATCTGTTCTCAGATTCCACAGAAATAAGGCTAGCAAAGAGATCCACGAAATACAGATGTAATTCTGTGAGATGAATTAACAGAACACTCAGCAGTTTCTCAGAAAGCTTCCTTCCAGATTTCATCTGAGGATATTTCCTTTTTCACCCTAGCCCTCTATGGGCTTCCAAATATCACTTTGCCAATTGCACAAGAACTGTCTTAGCGAAAGGCTTCTTGAGGGGAAAGCTGTAACTCTGTGAGATGATTTCACAGAACACAAAGAAGTTTCTCAGAAAGCTTCTTTCTCTTTGTTATCGGAGGATATTTCCTTTGGCCCTATAGTGTTCAATGGGATCCGAATTATCTGTTCTCAGATTCCAAAGAAATAAGGTTAGCAAAGAGAGCCACGAAATACAGATGTAACTCTGTGAGATGAATTAACAGAACACTCAGCAGTTTCTCAGAAAGCTTCTTTCCAGATTTCATCTGAGGATATTTCCTTTTTCACCATAGCCCTCTAAGGGCTTCCAAATATCACTTTGCCAATTCCACAAGAACTGTCTTAGCGTAAGGCTTCTTGAGGGGAAAGCTGTAACTCTGTGAGATGATTTCACAGAACACAAAGAAGTTTCTCAGAAAGCTTCTTTCTCTTGGTTATCGGAGGATATTTCCTTTGTCCCTATAGTCTTCAATGGGATCCGAAATATCTGTTCTCAGATTCCACAGAAATAAGGCTAGCAAAGAGATCCACGAAATACAGATGTAACTCTGTGAGATGAATTAACAGAACACTAAGCAGTTTCTCAGAAAGCTTCTTTCCAGATTTCATCTGAGGATATTTCCTTTTTCACCATAGCCCTCTATGGGCTTCCAAATATCGCTTTGCCAATTCCACGAGAACTGTCTTAGCGAAAGGCTTCTTGAGGGGAACGCTGTAACTCTGTGAGATGATTTCACAGAACACAAAGAAGTTTCTCAGAAATCTTCTTTCTCTTTGTTATCGGAGGATATTTCCTTTGGCCCTATAGTCTTCAATGGGATCCGAAATATCTGTTCTCAGATTCCACAGATATAAGGCTAGCAAAGAGATCCACGAAATACAGATGTAACTCTGTGAGAGGAGTTAACAGAACACTCAGCAATTTCTCAGAAAGCTTCCTTCCAGATTTCATCTGAGGATATTTCCTTTTTCACCATAGCCCTCTATGAGCTTCCAAATATCACTTTGCCAATTCCACAAGAACTGTCTTAGCGAAAGGCTTCTTGAGGGGAAAGCTGTAACTCTGTGAGATGATTTCACAGAACACAAAGAAGTTTCTCGGAAAGCTTCTTTCTCTTTGTTATCGGAGGATATTTCCTTTGGCCCTGTAGTCTTCAATGGGATCCGAAATATCTGTTCTCAGATTCCACAGAAATAAGGCTAGCAAAGAGATCCACGAAATACAGATGTAACTCTGTGAGATGAATTAACAGAACACTAAGCAGTTTCTCAGAAAGCTTCTTTCCAGATTTCATCTGAGGATATTTCCTTTTTCACCATAGCCCTCTATGGGCTTCCAAATATCGCTTTGCAAATTCCACGAGAACTGTCTTAGCGAAAGGCTTCTTGAGGGGAACGCTGTAACTCTGTGAGATGATTTCACAGAACACAAAGAAGTTTCTCAGAAAGCTTCTTTCTCTTTGTTATCGGAGAATATTTCCTTTGGCCCTATAGTCTTCAATGGGATCCGAAATATCTGTTCTCAGATTCCACAGAAATAAGGCTAGCAAAGAGATCCACGAAATACAGATGTAACTCTGTGAGATGAATTAACAGAACACTCAGCAGTTTCTCAGAAAGCTTCCTTCCAGATTTCATCTGAGGATATTTCCTTTTTCACCGTAGCCCTCTATGGGCTTCCAAATATCACTTTGCCAATTGCACAAGAACTGTCTTAGCGAAAGGCTTCTTGAGGGGAAAGCTGTAACTCTGTGAGATGATTTCACAGAACACAAAGGAGTTTCTCAGAAAGCTTCTTTCTCTTTGTTATCGGAGGATATTTCCTTTGGCCCTATAGTGTTCAATGGGATCCGAATTATCTGTTCTCAGATTCCAAAGAAATAAGGCTAGCAAAGAGATCCACGAAATACAGATGTAACTCTGTGAGATGAATTAACAGAACACTCAGCAGTTTCTCAGAAAGCTTCTTTCCAGATTTCATCTGAGGATATTTCCTTTTTCACCATAGCCCTCTAAGGGCTTCCAAATATCACTTTGCCAATTCCACAAGAACTGTCTTAGCGAAAGGCTTCTTGAGGGGAAAGCTGTAACTCTGTGAGATGAGTTCACAGAACACAAAGAAGTTTCTCAGAAAGCTTCTTTCTCTTTGTTATCGGAGGATATTTCCTTTGGCCCTATAGTCTGCAATGGGATCCGAAATATCTGTTCTCAGATTCCACAGAAATAAGGCTAGCAAAGAGATCCACGAAATACAGATGTAACTCTGTGAGATGAATTAACAGAACACTAAGCAGTTTCTCAGAAAGCTTCTTTCCAGATTTCATCTGAGGATATTTCCTTTTTCACCATAGCCCTCTATGGGCTTCCAAATATCTCTTTGCCAATTCCATGAGAACTGTCTTAGCGAAAGGCTTCTTGAGGGGAACGCTGTAACTCTGTGAGATGATTTCACAGAACACAAAGAAGTTTCTCAGAAATCTTCTTTCTCTTTGTTATCGGAGGATATTTCCTTTGGCCCTATAGTCTTCAATGGGATCCGAAATATCTGTTCTCAGATTCCACAGAAATAAGGCTAGCAAAGAGATCCACGAAATACAGATGTAACTCTGTGAGATGAATTAACAGAACACTAAGCAGTTTCTCAGAAAGCTTCCTTCCAGATTTCATCTGAGAATATTTCCTTTTTCACCATAGCCCTCTAAGGGCTTCCAAATATCACTTTGCCAATTCCACAAGAACTGTCTTAGCGAAAGGCTTCTTGAGGGGAAAGCTGTAACTCTGTGAGATGATTTCACAGAACACAAAGAAGTTTCTCAGAAAGCTTCTTTCTCTTTGTTATCGGAGGATATTTCCTTTGGCCCTGTAGTCTTCAATGGGATCCGAAATATCTGTTCTCAGATTCCACAGAAATAAGGCTAGCAAAGATATCCACGAAATACAGATGTAACTCTGTGAGATGAATTAACAGAACACTAAGCAGTTTCTCAGAAAGCTTCTTTCCAGATTTCATCTGAGGATATTTCCTTTTTCACCATAGCCCTCTATGGGCTTCCAAATATCACTTTGCCAATTCCACAAGAACTGTCTTTGCGAAAGGCTTCTTGAGGGGAAAGCTGTAACTCTGTGAGATGATTTCACAGAACACAAAGAAGTTCCTCAGAAAGCTTCTTTCTCTTTGTTACGGAGGATATTTCCTTTGGCCCTATAGTCTTCAATAGGATCCGAAATATCTGTTCTCAGATTCCACAGAAATAAGGCTAGCAAAGAGATCCACGAAATACAGATGTAACTCGGTGAGATGAATTAACAGAACATTCAGCAGTTTTTCAGAAAGCTTCTTTCCAGATTTCATCTGAGGATATTTCCTTTTTCACCATAGCCCTCTATGGGCTTCCAAATATCACTTTGCCAATTCCACGAGAACTGTCTTAGCGAAAGGCTTCTTGAGGGGAAAGCTGTAACTCTGTGAGATGATTTCACAGAACACAAAGAAGTTTCTCGGAAAGCTTCTTTCTCTTTGTTATCGGAGGATATTTCCTTTGGCCCTATAGTCTTCAATGGGATCCGAAATATCTGTTCTCAGATTCCACAGAAATAAGGCTAGCAAAGAGATCCACGAAATACAGATGTAATTCTGTGAGATGAATTAACAGAACACTCAGCAGTTTCTCAGAAAGCTTCCTTCCAGATTTCATCTGAGGATATTTCCTTTTTCACCCTAGCCCTCTATGGGCTTCCAAATATCACTTTGCCAATTCCACAAGAACTGTCTTAGCGAAAGGCTTCTTGAGGGGAAAGCTGTAACTCTGTGAGATGATTTCACAGAACACAAAGAAGTTTCTCAGAAAGCTTCTTTCTCTTTGTTATCGGAGGATATTTCCTTTGGCCCTATAGTCTTCAATGGGATCCGAAATATCTGTTCTCAGATTCCACAGAAATAAGGCTAGCAAAGAGATCCACGAAATACAGATGTAACTCTGTGAGATGAATTAACAGAACACTAAGCAGTTTCTCAGAAAGCTTCTTTCCAGATTTCATCTGAGGATATTTCCTTTTTCACCATAGCCCTCTATGGGCTTCCAAATATCGCTTTGCCAATTCCACGAGAACTGTCTTAGCGAAAGGCTTCTTGAGGGGAACGCTGTAACTCTGTGAGATGATTTCACAGAACACAAAGAAGTTTCTCAGAAAGCTTCTTTCTCTTTGTTATCGGAGGATATTTCCTTTGGCCCTATAGTCTTCAAAGGGATCCGAAATATCTGTTCTCAGATTCCACAGAAATAAGGCTAGCAAAGAGATCCACGAAATACAGATGTAACTCTGTGAGATGAATTAACAGAACACTCAGCAGTTTCTCAGAAAGCTTCCTTCCAGATTTCATCTGAGGATATTTCCTTTTTCACCATAGCCCTCTATGGGCTTCCAAATATCACTTTGCCAATTGCACAAGAACTGTCTTAGCGAAAGGCTTCTTGAGGGGAAAGCTGTAACTCTGTGAGATGATTTCACAGAACACAAAGAAGTTTCTCAGAAAGCTTCTTTCTCTTTGTTATCGGAGGATATTTCCTTTGGCCCTATAGTGTTCAATGGGATCCGAATTATCTGTTCTCAGATTCCAAAGAAATAAGGCTAGCAAAGAGATCCACGAAATACAGATGTAACTCTGTGAGATGAATTAACAGAACACTCAGCAGTTTCTCAGAAAGCTTCTTTCCAGATTTCATCTGAGGATATTTCCTTTTTCACCATAGCCCTCTAAGGGCTTCCAAATATCACTTTGCCAATTCCACAAGAACTGTCTTAGCGAAAGGCTTCTTGAGGGGAAAGCTGTAACTCTGTGAGATGATTTCACAGAACACAAAGAAGTTTCTCAGAAAGCTTCTTTCTCTTTGTTATCGGAGGATATTTACTTTGGCCCTATAGTCTTCAATGGGATCCGAAATATCTGTTCTCAGATTCCACAGAAATAAGGCTAGCAAAGAGATCCACGAAATACAGATGTAACTCTGTGAGATGAATTAACAGAACACTAAGCAGTTTCTCAGAAAGCTTCTTTCCAGATTTCATCTGAGGATATTTCCTTTTTCACCATAGCCCTCTATGGGCTTCCAAATATCACTTTGCCAATTCCACAAGAACTGTCTTTGCGAAAGGCTTCTTGAAGGGAAAGCTGTAACTCTGTGAGATGATTTCACAGAACACAAAGAAGTTCCTCAGAAAGCTTCTTTCTCTTTGTTACGGAGGATATTTCCTTTGGCCCTATAGTCTTCAATAGGATCCGAAATATCTGTTCTCAGATTCCACAGAAATAAGGCTAGCAAAGAGATCCACGAAATACAGATGTAACTCGGTGAGATGAATTAACAGAACACTCAGCAGTTTTTCAGAAAGCTTCTTTCCAGATTTCATCTGAGGATATTTCCTTTTTCACCATAGCCCTCTATGGGCTTCCAAATATCACTTTGCCAATTCCACAAGAACTGTCTTAGCGAAAGGCTTCTTGAGGGGAAAGCTGTAACTCTGTGAGATGATTTCACAGAACACAAAGAAGTTTCTCGGAAAGCTTCTTTCTCTTTGTTATCGGAGGATATTTCCTTTGGCCCTATAGTCTTCAATGGGATCCGAAATATCTGTTCTCAGATTCCACAGAAATAAGGCTAGCAAAGAGATCCACGAAATACAGATGTAATTCTGTGAGATGAATTAACAGAACACTCAGCAGTTTCTCAGAAAGCTTCCTTCCAGATTTCATCTGAGGATATTTCCTTTTTCACCATAGCCCTCTATGGGCTTCCAAATATCACTTTGCCAATTCCACAAGAACTGTCTTTGCTAAAGGCTTCTTGAGGGGAAAGCTGTAACTCTGTGAGATGATTTCACAGAACACAAAGAAGTTTCTCAGAAAGCTTCTTTCTCTTTGTTATCGGAGGATATTTCCTTAGGCCCTATAGTCTTCAATGGGATCCGAAATATCTGTTCTCAGATTCCACAGAAATAAGGCTAGCAAAGAGATCCACGAAATACAGATGTAACTCTGTGAGATGAATTAACAGAACACTAAGCAGTTTCTCAGAAAGCTTCTTTCCAGATTTCACCTGAGGATATTTCCTTTTTCACCATAGCCCTCTAAGGGCTTCCAAATATCACTTTGCCAATTCCACAAGAACTGTCTTAGCGAAAGGCTTCTTGAGGGGAAAGCTGTAACTCTGTGAGATGATTTCACAGAACACAAAGAAGTTTCTCAGAAAGCTTCTTTCTCTTTGTTATCGGAGGATATTTCCTTTGGCCCTATAGTCTTCAATGGGATCCGAAATATCTGTTCTCAGATTCCACAGAAATAAGGCTAGCAAAGAGATCCACGAAATACAGATGTAACTCTGTGAGATGAATTAACAGAACACTCAGCAGTTTCTCAGAAATCTTCTTTCCATATTTCATCTGAGGATATTTCGTTTTTCACCCTAGCCCTCTATGGGCTTCCAAATATCACTTTGCCAATTCCACAAGAACTGTCTTAGCGAAAGGCTTCTTGAGGGGAAAGCTGTAACTCTGTGAGATGATTTCACAGAACACAAAGAAGTTTCTCAGAAAGCTTCTTTCTCTTTGTTATCGGAGGATATTTCCTTTGGCCCTATAGTCTTCAAAGGGATCCGAAATATCTGTTCTCAGATTCCACAGAAATAAGGCTAGCAAAGAGATCCACGAAATACAGATGTAACTCTGTGAGATGAATTAACAGAACACTCAGCAGTTTCTCAGAAAGCTTCTTTCCAGATTTCATCTGAGGATATTTCCTTTTTCACCATAGCCCTCTAAGGGCTTCCAAATATCACTTTGCCAATTCCACAAGAACTGTCTTAGCGAAAGGCTTCTTGAGGGGAAAGCTGTAACTCTGTGAGATGATTTCACAGAACACAAAGAAGTTTCTCAGAAAGCTTCTTTCTCTTTGTTATCGGAGGATATTTCCTTTGGCCCTATAGTCTTCAATGGGATCCGAAATATCTGTTCTCAGATTCCACAGAAATAAGGCTAGCAAAGAGATCCACGAAATACAGATGTAACTCTGTGAGATGAATTAACAGAACACTCAGCAGTTTCTCAGAAAGCTTCCTTCCAGATTTCATCTGAGGATATTTCCTTTTTCACCCTAGCCCTCTATGGGCTTCCAAATATCACTTTGCCAATTGCACAAGAACTGTCTTAGCTAAAGGCTTCTTGAGGGGAAAGGGGTAACTCTGTGAGATGATTTCACAGAACACAAAGAAGTTTCTCAGAAAGCTTCTTTCTCTTTGTTATCGGAGGATATTTCCTTTGGCCCTATAGTCTTCAATGGGATCCGAATTATCTGTTCTCAGATTCCAAAGAAATAAGGCTAGCAAAGAGATCCACGAAATACAGATGTAACTCTGTGAGATGAATTAACAGAACACTCAGCAGTTTCTCAGAAAGCTTCTTTCCAGATTTCATCTGAGGATATTTCCTTTTTCACCATAGCCCTCTAAGGGCTTCCAAATATCACTTTGCCAATTCCACAAGAACTGTCTTAGCGAAAGGCTTCTTGAGGGGAAAGCTGTAACTCTGTGAGATGATTTCACAGAACACAAAGAAGTTTCTCAGAAAGCTTCTTTCTCTTTGTTATCGGAGGATATTTCCTTTGGCCCTATAGTCTTCAATGGGATCCGAAATATCTGTTCTCAGATTCCACAGAAATAAGGCTAGCAAAGAGATCCACGAAATACAGATGTAACTCTGTGAGATGAATTAACAGAACACTAAGCAGTTTCTCAGAAAGCTTCTTTCCAGATTTCATCTGAGGATATTTCCTTTTTCACCATAGCCCTCTAAGGGCTTCCAAATATCGCTTTGCCAATTCCACGAGAACTGTCTTAGCGAAAGGCTTCTTGAGGGGAACGCTGTAACTCTGTGAGATGATTTCACAGAACACAAAGAAGTTTCTCAGAAAGCTTCTTTCTCTTTGTTATCGGAGGATATTTCCTTTGGCCCTATAGTCTTCAAAGGGATCCGAAATATCTGTTCTCAGATTCCACAGAAATAAGGCTAGCAAAGAGATCCACGAAATAAAGATGTAACTCTGTGAGATGAATTAACAGAACACTCAGCAGTTTCTCAGAAAGCTTCCTTCCAGATTTCATCTGAGGATATTTCCTTTTTCACCATAGCCCTCTGTGGGCTTCCAAATATCACTTTGCCAATTGCACAAGAACTGTCTTAGCGAAAGGCTTCTTGAGGGGAAAGCTGTAACTCTGTGAGATGATTTCACAGAACACAAAGAAGTTTCTCAGAAAGCTTCTTTCTCTTTGTTATCGGAGGATATTTCCTTTGGCCCTATAGTGTTCAATGGGATCCGAATTATCTGTTCTCAGATTCCAAAGAAATAAGGCTAGCAAAGAGATCCACGAAATACAGATGTAACTCTGTGAGATGAATTAACAGAACACTCAGCAGTTTCTCAGAAAGCTTCTTTCCAGATTTCATCTGAGGATATTTCCTTTTTCACCATAGCCCTCTAAGGGCTTCCAAATATCACTTTGCCAATTCCACAAGAACTGTCTTAGCGAAAGGCTTCTTGAGGGGAAAGCTGTAACTCTGTGAGATGATTTCACAGAACACAAAGAAGTTTCTCAGAAAGCTTCTTTCTCTTTGTTATCGGAGGATATTTCCTTTGGCCCTATAGTCTTCAATGGGATCCGAAATATCTGTTCTCAGATTCCACAGAAATAAGGCTAGCAAAGAGATCCACGAAATACAGATGTAACTCTGTGAGATGAATTAACAGAACACTCAGAAGTTTCTCAGAAAGCTTCCTTCCAGATTTCATCTGAGGATATTTCCTTTTTCACCCTAGCCCTCTATGGGCTTCCAAATATCACTTTGCCAATTGCACAAGAACTGTCTTAGCTAAAGACTTCTTGAGGGGAAAGCTGTAACTCTGTGAGATGATTTCACAGAACACAAAGAAGTTTCTCAGAAAGCTTCTTTCTCTTTGTTATCGGAGGATATTTCCTTTGGCCCTATAGTCTTCAATGGGATCCGAATTATCTGTTCTCAGATTCCAAAGAAATAAGGCTAGCAAAGAGATCCACGAAATACAGATGTAACTCTGTGAGATGAATTAACAGAACACTCAGCAGTTTCTCAGAAAGCTTCTTTCCAGATTTCATCTGAGGATATTTCCTTTTTCACCATAGCCCTCTAAGGGCTTCCAAATATCACTTTGCCAATTGCACAAGAACTGTCTTAGCGAAAGGCTTCTTGAGGGGAAAGCTGTAACTCTGTGAGATGATTTCACAGAACACAAAGAAGTTTCTCAGAAAGCTTCTTTCTCTTTGTTTTCGGAGGATATTTCCTTTGGCCCTATAGTCTTCAATGGGATCCGAATTATCTGTTCTCAGATTCCAAAGAAATAAGGCTAGCAAAGAGATCCACGAAATACAGATGTAACTCTGTGAGATGAATTAACAGAACACTCAGCAGTTTCTCAGAAAGCTTCTTTCCAGATTTCATCTGAGGATATTTCCTTTTTCACCATAGCCCTCTAAGGGCTTCCAAATATCACTTTGCCAATTCCACAAGAACTGTCTTAGCGAAAGGCTTCTTGAGGGGAAAGCTGTAACTCTGTGAGATGATTTCACAGAACACAAAGAAGTTTCTCAGAAAGCTTCTTTCTGTTTGTTTTCGGAGGATATTTCCTTTGGCCCTACAGTCTTCAATGGGATCCGAAATATCTGTTCTCAGATTCCACAGAAATAAGGCTAGCAAAGAGATCCACGAAATACAGATGTAACTCTGTGAGATGAATTAACAGAACACTCAGCAGTTTCTCAGAAATCTTCTTTCCAGATTTCATCTGAGGATATTTCCTTTTTCACCCTAGCCCTCTATGGGCTTCCAAATATCACTTTGCCAATTCCACAAGAACTGTCTTAGCGAAAGGCTTCTTGAGGGGAAAGCTGTAACTCTGTGAGATGATTTCACAGAACACAAAGAAGTTTCTCAAAAAGCTTCTTTCTCTTTGTTATCGGAGGATATTTCCTTTGGCCCTATAGTCTTCAAAGGGATCCGAAATATCTGTTCTCAGATTCCACAGAAATAAGGCTAGCAAAGAGATCCACGAAATACAGATGTAACTCTGTGAGATGAATTAACAGAACACTCAGCAGTTTCTCAGAAAGCTTCTTTCCAGATTTCATCTGAGGATATTTCCTTTTTCACCATAGCCCTCTAAGGGCTTCCAAATATCACTTTGCCAATTCCACAAGAACTGTCTTAGCGAAAGGATTCTTGAGGGGAAAGCTGTAACTCTGTGAGATGATTTCACAGAACACAAAGAAGTTTCTCAGAAAGCTTCTTTCTCTTTGTTATCGGAGGATATTTCCTTTGGCCCTATAGTCTTCAATGGGATCCGAAATATCTGTTCTCAGATTCCACAGAAATAAGGCTAGCAAAGAGATCCACGAAATACAGATGTAACTCTGTGAGATGAATTAACAGAACACTAAGCAGTTTCTCAGAAAGCTTCTTTCCAGATTTCATCTGAGGATATTTCCTTTTTCACCATAGCCCTCTAAGGGCTTCCAAATATCACTTTGCCAATTCCACAAGAACTGTCTTAGCGAAAGGCTTCTTGAGGGGAAAGCTGTAACTCTGTGAGATGATTTCACAGAACACAAAGAAGTTTCTCAGAAAGCTTCTTTCTCTTTGTTATCGGAGGATATTTCCTTTGGCCCTATAGTCTTCAATGGGATCCGAAATATCTGTTCTCAGATTCCACAGAAATAAGGCTAGCAAAGAGATCCACGAAATACAGATGTAACTCTGTGAGATGAATTAACAGAACACTCAGCAGTTTCTCAGAAAGCTTCCTTCCAGATTTCATCTGAGGATATTTCCTTTTTCACCCTAGCCCTCTATGGGCTTCCAAATATCACTTTGCCAATTGCACAAGAACTGTCTTAGCTAAAGGCTTCTTGAGGGGAAAGCTGTAACTCTGTGAGATGATTTCACAGAACACAAAGAAGTTTCTCAGAAAGCTTCTTTCTCTTTGTTATCGGAGGATATTTCCTTTGGCCCTATAGTCTTCAATGGGATCCGAATTATCTGTTCTCAGATTCCAAAGAAATAAGGCTAGCAAAGAGATCCACGAAATACAGATGGAACTCTGTGAGATGAATTAACAGAACACTCAGCAGTTTCTCAGAAAGCTTCTTTCCAGATTTCATCTGAGGATATTTCCTTTTTCACCATAGCCCTCTAAGGGCTTCCAAATATCACTTTGCCAATTCCACAAGAACTGTCTTAGCGAAAGGCTTCTTGAGGGGAAAGCTGTAACTCTGTGAGATGATTTCACAGAACACAAAGAAGTTTCTCAGAAAGCTTCTTTCTCTTTGTTTTCGGAGGATATTTCCTTTGGCCCTACAGTCTTCAATGGGATCCGAAATATCTGTTCTCAGATTCCACAGAAATAAGGCTAGCAAAGAGATCCACGAAATACAGATGTAACTCTGTGAGATGAATTAACAGAACACTCAGCAGTTTCTCAGAAATCTTCTTTCCAGATTTCATCTGAGGATATTTCCTTTTTCACCCTAGCCCTCTATGGGCTTCCAAATATCACTTTGCCAATTCCACAAGAACTGTCTTAGCGAAAGGCTTCTTGAGGGGAAAGCTGTAACTCTGTGAGATGATTTCACAGAACACAAAGAAGTTTCTCAAAAAGCTTCTTTCTCTTTGTTATCGGAGGATATTTCCTTTGGCCCTATAGTCTTCAAAGGGATCCGAAATATCTGTTCTCAGATTCCACAGAAATAAGGCTGGCAAAGAGATCCACGAAATACAGATGTAACTCTGTGAGATGAATTAACAGAACACTCAGCAGTTTCTCAGAAAGCTTCTTTCCAGATTTCATCTGAGGATATTTCCTTTTTCACCATAGCCCTCTAAGGGCTTCCAAATATCACTTTGCCAATTCCACAAGAACTGTCTTAGCGAAAGGCTTCTTGAGGGGAAAGCTGTAACTCTGTGAGATGATTTCACAGAACACAAAGAAGTTTCTCAGAAAGCTTCTTTCTCTTTGTTATCGGAGGATATTTCCTTTGGCCCTATAGTCTTCAATGGGATCCGAAATATCTGTTCTCAGATTCCACAGAAATAAGGCTAGCAAAGAGATCCACGAAATACAGATGTAACTCTGTGAGATGAATTAACAGAACACTCAGCAGTTTCTCAGAAAGCTTCCTTCCAGATTTCATCTGAGGATATTTCCTTTTTCACCCTAGCCCTCTATGGGCTTCCAAATATCACTTTGCCAATTGCACAAGAACTGTCTTAGCTAAAGGCTTCTTGAGGGGAAAGCTGTAACTCTGTGAGATGATTTCACAGAACACAAAGAAGTTTCTCAGAAAGCTTCTTTCTCTTTGTTATCGGAGGATATTTCCTTTGGCCCTATAGTCTTCAACGGGATCCGAATTATCTGTTCTCAGATTCCAAAGAAATAAGGCTAGCAAAGAGATCCACGAAATACAGATGTAACTCTGTGAGATGAATTAACAGAACACTCAGCAGTTTCTCAGAAAGCTTCTTTCCAGATTTCATCTGAGGATATTTCCTTTTTCACCATAGCCCTCTAAGGGCTTCCAAATATCACTTTGCCAATTCCACAAGAACTGTCTTAGCGAAAGGCTTCTTGAGGGGAAAGCTGTAACTCTGTGAGATGATTTCACAGAACACAAAGAAGTTTCTCAGAAAGCTTCTTTCTCTTTGTTTTCGGAGGATATTTCCTTTGGCCCTACAGTCTTCAATGGGATCCGAAATATCTGTTCTCAGATTCCACAGAAATAAGGCTAGCAAAGAGATCCACGAAATACAGATGTAACTCTGTGAGATGAATTAACAGAACACTCAGCAGTTTCTCAGAAATCTTCTTTCCAGATTTCATCTGAGGATATTTCCTTTTTCACCCTAGCCCTCTATGGGCTTCCAAATATCACTTTGCCAATTCCACAAGAACTGTCTTAGCGAAAGGCTTCTTGAGGGGAAAGCTGTAACTCTGTGAGATGATTTCACAGAACACAAAGAAGTTTCTCAAAAAGCTTCTTTCTCTTTGTTATCGGAGGATATTTCCTTTGGCCCTAGAGTCTTCAAAGGGATCCGAAATATCTGTTCTCAGATTCCACAGAAATAAGGCTAGCAAAGAGATCCACGAAATACAGATGTAACTCTGTGAGATGAATTAACAGAACACTCAGCAGTTTCTCAGAAAGCTTCTTTCCAGATTTCATCTGAGGATATTTCCTTTTTCACCATAGCCCTCTAAGGGCTTCCAAATATCACTTTGCCAATTCCACAAGAACTGTCTTAGCGAAAGGCTTCTTGAGGGGAAAGCTGTAACTCTGTGAGATGATTTCACAGAACACAAAGAAGTTTCTCAGAAAGCTTCTTTCTCTTTGTTATCGGAGGATATTTCCTTTGGCCCTATAGTCTTCAATGGGATCCGAAATATCTGTTCTCAGATTCCACAGAAATAAGGCTAGCAAAGAGATCCACGAAATACAGATGTAACTCTGTGAGATGAATTAACAGAACACTCAGCAGTTTCTCAGAAAGCTTCCTTCCAGATTTCATCTGAGGATATTTCCTTTTTCACCCTAGCCCTCTATGGGCTTCCAAATATCACTTTGCCAATTGCACAAGAACTGTCTTAGCTAAAGGCTTCTTGAGGGGAAAGCTGTAACTCTGTGAGATGATTTCACAGAACACAAAGAAGTTTCTCAGAAAGCTTCTTTCTCTTTGTTATCGGAGGATATTTCCTTTGGCCCTATAGTCTTCAATGGGATCCGAATTATCTGTTCTCAGATTCCAAAGAAATAAGGCTAGCAAAGAGATCCACGAAATACAGATGTAACTCTGTGAGATGAATTAACAGAACACTCAGCAGTTTCTCAGAAAGCTTCTTTCCAGATTTCATCTGAGGATATTTCCTTTTTCACCATAGCCCTCTAAGGGCTTCCAAATATCACTTTGCCAATTCCACAAGAACTGTCTTTGCGAAAGGCTTCTTGAGGGGAAAGCTGTAACTCTGTGAGATGATTTCACAGAACACAAAGAAGTTCCTCAGAAAGCTTCTTTCTCTTTGTTACGGAGGATATTTCCTTTGGCCCTATAGTCTTCAATAGGATCCGAAATATCTGTTCTCAGATTCCACAGAAATAAGGCTAGCAAAGAGATCCACGAAATACAGATGTAACTCGGTGAGATGAATTAACAGAACATTCAGCAGTTTTTCAGAAAGCTTCTTTCCAGATTTCATCTGAGGATATTTCCTTTTTCACCCTAGCCCTCTATGGGCTTCCAAATATCACTTTGCCAATTCCACAAGAACTGTCTTAGCGAAAGGCTTCTTGAGGGGAAAGCTGTAACTCTGTGAGATGATTTCACAGAACACAAAGAAGTTTCTCGGAAAGCTTCTTTCTCTTTGTTATCGGAGGATATTTCCTTTGGCCCTATAGTCTTCAATGGGATCCGAAATATCTGTTCTCAGATTCCACAGAAATAAGGCTAGCAAAGAGATCCACGAAATACAGATGTAATTCTGTGAGATGAATTAACAGAACACTCAGCAGTTTCTCAGAAAGCTTCCTTCCAGATTTCATCTGAGGATATTTCCTTTTTCACCCTAGCCCTCTATGGGCTTCCAAATATCACTTTGCCAATTCCACAAGAACTGTCTTAGCTAAAGGCTTCTTGAGGGGAAAGCTGTAACTCTGTGAGATGATTTCACAGAACACAAAGAAGTTTCTCAGAAAGCTTCTTTCTCTTTGTTATCGGAGGATATTTCCTTTGGCCCTATAGTCTTCAAAGGGATCCGAAATATCTGTTCTCAGATTCCACAGAAATAAGGCTAGCAAAGACATCCACGAAATACAGATGTAACTCTGTGAGATGAATTAACAGAACACTAAGCACTTTCTCCGAAAGCTTCTTTCCAGATTTCATCTGAGGATATTTCCTTTTTCACCATAGCCCTCTATGGGCTTCCAAATATCGCTTTGCCAATTCCACGAGAACTGTCTTAGCGAAAGGCTTCTTGAGGGGAACGCTGTAACTCTGTGAGATGATTTCACAGAACACAAAGAAGTTTCTCAGAAAGCTTCTTTCTCTTTGTTATCGGAGGATATTTCCTTTGGCCCTATAGTCTTTAATGGGATCCGAAATATCTGTTCTCAGATTCCACAGAAATAAGGCTAGCAAAGAGATCCACGAAATACAGATGTAACTCTGTGAGATGAATTAACAGAACACTCAGCAGTTTCTCAGAAAGCTTCCTTCCAGATTTCATCTCAGGATATTTCCTTTTTCACCATAGCCCTCTATGGGCTTCCAAATATCACTTTGCCAATTCCACAAGAACTGTCTTAGCGAAAGGCTTCTTGAGGGGAAAGCTGTAACTCTGTGAGATGATTTCACAGAACACAAAGAAGTTTCTCGGAAAGCTTCTTTCTCTTTGTTATCGGAGGATATTACCTTTGGCCCTATAGTCTTCAATGGGATCCGAAATATCTGTTCTCAGATTACACAGAAATAAGGCTAGCAAAGAGATCCACGAAATACAGATATAATTCTGTGAGATGAATTGACTGAACACTCAGCAGTTTCTCAGAAAGCTTCCTTCCAGATTTCATCTGAGGATATTTCCTTTTTCACCATAGCCCTCTATGGGCTTCCAAATATCACTTTGCCAATTCCACAAGAACTGTCTTAGCTAAAGTCTTCTTGAGGGGAAAGCTGTAACACTGTGAGATGATTTCACAGAACACAAAGAAGTTTCTCAGAAAGCTTCTTTCTCTTTGTTATCGGAGGATATTTCCTTTGGCCCTATAGTCTTCAATGGGATCCGAAATATCTGTTCTCAGATTCCACAGAAATAAGGCTAGCAAAGAGATCCACGAAATACAGATGTAACTCTGTGAGATGAATTAACAGAACACTAAGCAGTTTCTCAGAAAGCTTCTTTCCAGATTTCACCTGAGGATATTTCCTTTTTCACCATAGCCCTCTAAGGGCTTCCAAATATCACTTTGCCAATTCTACAAGAACTGTCTTAGCGAAAGGCTTCTTGAGGGGAAAGCTGTAACTCTGTGAGATGATTTCACAGAACACAAAGAAGTTTCTCAGAAAGCTTCTTTCTCTTTGTTATCGGAGGATATTTCCTTTGGCCCTATAGTCTTCAATGGGATCCGAAATATCTGTTCTCAGATTCCACAGAAATAAGGCTAGCAAAGAGATCCACGAAATACAGATGTAACTCTGTGAGATGAATTAACAGAACACTCAGCAGTTTCTCAGAAATCTTCTTTCCAGATTTCATCTGAGGATATTTCGTTTTTCACCCTAGCCCTCTATGGGCTTCCAAATATCACTTTGCCAATTCCACAAGAACTGTCTTAGCGAAAGGCTTCTTGAGGGGAAAGCTGTAACTCTGTGAGATGATTTCACAGAACACAAAGAAGTTTCTCAGAAAGCTTCTTTCTCTTTGTTATCGGAGGATATTTCCTTTGGCCCTATAGTCTTCAAAGGGATCCGAAATATCTGTTCTCAGATTCCACAGAAATAAGGCTAGCAAAGAGATCCACGAAATACAGATGTAACTCTGTGAGATGAATTAACAGAACACTCAGCAGTTTCTCAGAAAGCTTCTTTCCAGATTTCATCTGAGGATATTTCCTTTTTCACCATAGCCCTCTAAGGGCTTCCAAATATCACTTTGCCAATTCCACAAGAACTGTCTTAGCGAAAGGCTTCTTGAGGGGAAAGCTGTAACTCTGTCAGATGATTTCACAGAACACAAAGAAGTTTCTCAGAAAGCTTCTTTCTCTTTGTTATCGGAGGATATTTCCTTTGGCCCTATAGTCTTCAATGGGATCCGAAATATCTGTTCTCAGATTCCACAGAAATAAGGCTAGCAAAGAGATCCACGAAATACAGATGTAACTCTGTGAGATGAATTAACAGAACACTCAGCAGTTTCTCAGAAAGCTTCCTTCCAGATTTCATCTGAGGATATTTCCTTTTTCACCCTAGCCCTCTATGGGCTTCCAAATATCACTTTGCCAATTGCACAAGAACTGTCTTAGCTAAAGGCTTCTTGAGGGGAAAGGGTAACTCTGTGAGATGATTTCACAGAACACAAAGAAGTTTCTCAGAAAGCTTCTTTCTCTTTGTTATCGGAGGATATTTCCTTTGGCCCTATAGTCTTCAATGGGATCCGAATTATCTGTTCTCAGATTCCAAAGAAAGAAGGCTAGCAAAGAGATCCACGAAATACAGATGTAACTCTGTGAGATGAATTAACAGAACACTCAGCAGTTTCTCAGAAAGCTTCTTTCCAGATTTCATTTGAGGATATTTCCTTTTTCACCATAGCCCTCTAAGGGCTTCCAAATATCACTTTGCCAATTCCACAAGAACTGTCTTAGCGAAAGGCTTCTTGAGGGGAAAGCTGTAACTCTGTGAGATGATTTCACAGAACACAAAGAAGTTTCTCAGAAAGCTTCTTTCTCTTTGTTATCGGAGGATATTTCCTTTGGCCCTATAGTCTTCAATGGGATCCGAAATATCTGTTCTCAGATTCCACAGAAATAAGGCTAGCAAAGAGATCCACGAAATACAGATGTAACTCTGTGAGATGAATTAACAGAACACTAAGCAGTTTCTCAGAAAGCTTCTTTCCAGATTTCATCTGAGGATATTTCCTTTTTCACCATAGCCCTCTATGGGCTTCCAAATATCGCTTTGCCAATTCCACGAGAACTGACTTAGCTAAAGGCTTCTTGAGGGGAAAGCTGTAACTCTGTGAGATGATTTCACAGAACACAAAGAAGTTTCTCAGAAAGCTTCTTTCTCTTTGTTATCGGAGGATATTTCCTTTGGCCCTATAGTCTTCAACGGGATCCGAATTATCTGTTCTCAGATTCCAAAGAAATAAGGCTAGCAAAGAGATCCACGAAATACAGATGTAACTCTGTGAGATGAATTAACAGAACACTCAGCAGTTTCTCAGAAAGCTTCTTTCCAGATTTCATCTGAGGATATTTCCTTTTTCACCATAGCCCTCTAAGGGCTTCCAAATATCACTTTGCCAATTCCACAAGAACTGTCTTAGCGAAAGGCTTCTTGAGGGGAAAGCTGTAACTCTGTGAGATGATTTCACAGAACACAAAGAAGTTTCTCAGAAAGCTTCTTTCTCTTTGTTTTCGGAGGATATTTCCTTTGGCCCTACAGTCTTCAATGGGATCCGAAATATCTGTTCTCAGATTCCACAGAAATAAGGCTAGCAAAGAGATCCACGAAATACAGATGTAACTCTGTGAGATGAATTAACAGAACACTCAGCAGTTTCTCAGAAATCTTCTTTCCAGATTTCATCTGAGGATATTTCCTTTTTCACCCTAGCCCTCTATGGGCTTCCAAATATCACTTTGCCAATTCCACAAGAACTGTCTTAGCGAAAGGCTTCTTGAGGGGAAAGCTGTAACTCTGTGAGATGATTTCACAGAACACAAAGAAGTTTCTCAAAAAGCTTCTTTCTCTTTGTTATCGGAGGATATTTCCTTTGGCCCTAGAGTCTTCAAAGGGATCCGAAATATCTGTTCTCAGATTCCACAGAAATAAGGCTAGCAAAGAGATCCACGAAATACAGATGTAACTCTGTGAGATGAATTAACAGAACACTCAGCAGTTTCTCAGAAAGCTTCTTTCCAGATTTCATCTGAGGATATTTCCTTTTTCACCATAGCCCTCTAAGGGCTTCCAAATATCACTTTGCCAATTCCACAAGAACTGTCTTAGCGAAAGGCTTCTTGAGGGGAAAGCTGTAACTCTGTGAGATGATTTCACAGAACACAAAGAAGTTTCTCAGAAAGCTTCTTTCTCTTTGTTATCGGAGGATATTTCCTTTGGCCCTATAGTCTTCAATGGGATCCGAAATATCTGTTCTCAGATTCCACAGAAATAAGGCTAGCAAAGAGATCCACGAAATACAGATGTAACTCTGTGAGATGAATTAACAGAACACTCAGCAGTTTCTCAGAAAGCTTCCTTCCAGATTTCATCTGAGGATATTTCCTTTTTCACCCTAGCCCTCTATGGGCTTCCAAATATCACTTTGCCAATTGCACAAGAACTGTCTTAGCTAAAGGCTTCTTGAGGGGAAAGCTGTAACTCTGTGAGATGATTTCACAGAACACAAAGAAGTTTCTCAGAAAGCTTCTTTCTCTTTGTTATCGGAGGATATTTCCTTTGGCCCTATAGTCTTCAATGGGATCCGAATTATCTGTTCTCAGATTCCAAAGAAATAAGGCTAGCAAAGAGATCCACGAAATACAGATGTAACTCTGTGAGATGAATTAACAGAACACTCAGCAGTTTCTCAGAAAGCTTCTTTCCAGATTTCATCTGAGGATATTTCCTTTTTCACCATAGCCCTCTAAGGGCTTCCAAATATCACTTTGCCAATTCCACAAGAACTGTCTTTGCGAAAGGCTTCTTGAGGGGAAAGCTGTAACTCTGTGAGATGATTTCACAGAACACAAAGAAGTTCCTCAGAAAGCTTCTTTCTCTTTGTTACGGAGGATATTTCCTTTGGCCCTATAGTCTTCAATAGGATCCGAAATATCTGTTCTCAGATTCCACAGAAATAAGGCTAGCAAAGAGATCCACGAAATACAGATGTAACTCGGTGAGATGAATTAACAGAACATTCAGCAGTTTTTCAGAAAGCTTCTTTCCAGATTTCATCTGAGGATATTTCCTTTTTCACCCTAGCCCTCTATGGGCTTCCAAATATCACTTTGCCAATTCCACAAGAACTGTCTTAGCGAAAGGCTTCTTGAGGGGAAAGCTGTAACTCTGTGAGATGATTTCACAGAACACAAAGAAGTTTCTCGGAAAGCTTCTTTCTCTTTGTTATCGGAGGATATTTCCTTTGGCCCTATAGTCTTCAATGGGATCCGAAATATCTGTTCTCAGATTCCACAGAAATAAGGCTAGCAAAGAGATCCACGAAATACAGATGTAATTCTGTGAGATGAATTAACAGAACACTCAGCAGTTTCTCAGAAAGCTTCCTTCCAGATTTCATCTGAGGATATTTCCTTTTTCACCCTAGCCCTCTATGGGCTTCCAAATATCACTTTGCCAATTCCACAAGAACTGTCTTAGCTAAAGGCTTCTTGAGGGGAAAGCTGTAACTCTGTGAGATGATTTCACAGAACACAAAGAAGTTTCTCAGAAAGCTTCTTTCTCTTTGTTATCGGAGGATATTTCCTTTGGCCCTATAGTCTTCAAAGGGATCCGAAATATCTGTTCTCAGATTCCACAGAAATAAGGCTAGCAAAGACATCCACGAAATACAGATGTAACTCTGTGAGATGAATTAACAGAACACTAAGCACTTTCTCCGAAAGCTTCTTTCCAGATTTCATCTGAGGATATTTCCTTTTTCACCATAGCCCTCTATGGGCTTCCAAATATCGCTTTGCCAATTCCACGAGAACTGTCTTAGCGAAAGGCTTCTTGAGGGGAACGCTGTAACTCTGTGAGATGATTTCACAGAACACAAAGAAGTTTCTCAGAAAGCTTCTTTCTCTTTGTTATCGGAGGATATTTCCTTTGGCCCTATAGTCTTTAATGGGATCCGAAATATCTGTTCTCAGATTCCACAGAAATAAGGCTAGCAAAGAGATCCACGAAATACAGATGTAACTCTGTGAGATGAATTAACAGAACACTCAGCAGTTTCTCAGAAAGCTTCCTTCCAGATTTCATCTCAGGATATTTCCTTTTTCACCATAGCCCTCTATGGGCTTCCAAATATCACTTTGCCAATTCCACAAGAACTGTCTTAGCGAAAGGCTTCTTGAGGGGAAAGCTGTAACTCTGTGAGATGATTTCACAGAACACAAAGAAGTTTCTCGGAAAGCTTCTTTCTCTTTGTTATCGGAGGATATTACCTTTGGCCCTATAGTCTTCAATGGGATCCGAAATATCTGTTCTCAGATTACACAGAAATAAGGCTAGCAAAGAGATCCACGAAATACAGATATAATTCTGTGAGATGAATTGACTGAACACTCAGCAGTTTCTCAGAAAGCTTCCTTCCAGATTTCATCTGAGGATATTTCCTTTTTCACCATAGCCCTCTATGGGCTTCCAAATATCACTTTGCCAATTCCACAAGAACTGTCTTAGCTAAAGTCTTCTTGAGGGGAAAGCTGTAACACTGTGAGATGATTTCACAGAACACAAAGAAGTTTCTCAGAAAGCTTCTTTCTCTTTGTTATCGGAGGATATTTCCTTTGGCCCTATAGTCTTCAATGGGATCCGAAATATCTGTTCTCAGATTCCACAGAAATAAGGCTAGCAAAGAGATCCACGAAATACAGATGTAACTCTGTGAGATGAATTAACAGAACACTAAGCAGTTTCTCAGAAAGCTTCTTTCCAGATTTCACCTGAGGATATTTCCTTTTTCACCATAGCCCTCTAAGGGCTTCCAAATATCACTTTGCCAATTCTACAAGAACTGTCTTAGCGAAAGGCTTCTTGAGGGGAAAGCTGTAACTCTGTGAGATGATTTCACAGAACACAAAGAAGTTTCTCAGAAAGCTTCTTTCTCTTTGTTATCGGAGGATATTTCCTTTGGCCCTATAGTCTTCAATGGGATCCGAAATATCTGTTCTCAGATTCCACAGAAATAAGGCTAGCAAAGAGATCCACGAAATACAGATGTAACTCTGTGAGATGAATTAACAGAACACTCAGCAGTTTCTCAGAAATCTTCTTTCCAGATTTCATCTGAGGATATTTCGTTTTTCACCCTAGCCCTCTATGGGCTTCCAAATATCACTTTGCCAATTCCACAAGAACTGTCTTAGCGAAAGGCTTCTTGAGGGGAAAGCTGTAACTCTGTGAGATGATTTCACAGAACACAAAGAAGTTTCTCAGAAAGCTTCTTTCTCTTTGTTATCGGAGGATATTTCCTTTGGCCCTATAGTCTTCAAAGGGATCCGAAATATCTGTTCTCAGATTCCACAGAAATAAGGCTAGCAAAGAGATCCACGAAATACAGATGTAACTCTGTGAGATGAATTAACAGAACACTCAGCAGTTTCTCAGAAAGCTTCTTTCCAGATTTCATCTGAGGATATTTCCTTTTTCACCATAGCCCTCTAAGGGCTTCCAAATATCACTTTGCCAATTCCACAAGAACTGTCTTAGCGAAAGGCTTCTTGAGGGGAAAGCTGTAACTCTGTCAGATGATTTCACAGAACACAAAGAAGTTTCTCAGAAAGCTTCTTTCTCTTTGTTATCGGAGGATATTTCCTTTGGCCCTATAGTCTTCAATGGGATCCGAAATATCTGTTCTCAGATTCCACAGAAATAAGGCTAGCAAAGAGATCCACGAAATACAGATGTAACTCTGTGAGATGAATTAACAGAACACTCAGCAGTTTCTCAGAAAGCTTCCTTCCAGATTTCATCTGAGGATATTTCCTTTTTCACCCTAGCCCTCTATGGGCTTCCAAATATCACTTTGCCAATTGCACAAGAACTGTCTTAGCTAAAGGCTTCTTGAGGGGAAAGGGTAACTCTGTGAGATGATTTCACAGAACACAAAGAAGTTTCTCAGAAAGCTTCTTTCTCTTTGTTATCGGAGGATATTTCCTTTGGCCCTATAGTCTTCAATGGGATCCGAATTATCTGTTCTCAGATTCCAAAGAAAGAAGGCTAGCAAAGAGATCCACGAAATACAGATGTAACTCTGTGAGATGAATTAACAGAACACTCAGCAGTTTCTCAGAAAGCTTCTTTCCAGATTTCATTTGAGGATATTTCCTTTTTCACCATAGCCCTCTAAGGGCTTCCAAATATCACTTTGCCAATTCCACAAGAACTGTCTTAGCGAAAGGCTTCTTGAGGGGAAAGCTGTAACTCTGTGAGATGATTTCACAGAACACAAAGAAGTTTCTCAGAAAGCTTCTTTCTCTTTGTTATCGGAGGATATTTCCTTTGGCCCTATAGTCTTCAATGGGATCCGAAATATCTGTTCTCAGATTCCACAGAAATAAGGCTAGCAAAGAGATCCACGAAATACAGATGTAACTCTGTGAGATGAATTAACAGAACACTAAGCAGTTTCTCAGAAAGCTTCTTTCCAGATTTCATCTGAGGATATTTCCTTTTTCACCATAGCCCTCTATGGGCTTCCAAATATCGCTTTGCCAATTCCACGAGAACTGACTTAGCGAAAGGCTTCTTGAGGGGAACGCTGTAACTCTGTGAGATGATTTCACAGAACACAAAGAAGTTTCTCAGAAAGCTTCTTTCTCTTTGTTATCGGAGGATATTTCCTTTGGCCCTATAGTCTTCAAAGGGATCCGAAATATCTGTTCTCAGATTCCACAGAAATAAGGCTAGCAAAGAGATCCACGAAATACAGATGTAACTCTGTGAGATGAATTAACAGAACACTCAGCAGTTTCTCAGAAAGCTTCCTTCCAGATTTCATCTGAGGATATTTCCTTTTTCACCATAGCCCTCTGTGGGCTTCCAAATATCACTTTGCCAATTGCACAAGAACTGTCTTAGCGAAAGGCTTCTTGAGGGGAAAGCTGTAACTCTGTGAGATGATTTCACAGAACACAAAGAAGTTTCTCAGAAAGCTTCTTTCTCTTTGTTATCGGAGGATATTTCCTTTGGCCCTATAGTGTTCAATGGGATCCGAATTATCTGTTCTCAGATTCCAAAGAAATAAGGCTAGCAAAGAGATCCACGAAATACAGATGTAACTCTGTGAGATGAATTAACAGAACACTCAGCAGTTTCTCAGAAAGCTTCTTTCCAGATTTCATCTGAGGATATTTCCTTTTTCACCATAGCCCTCTAAGGGCTTCCAAATATCACTTTGCCAATTCCACAAGAACTGTCTTAGCGAAAGGCTTCTTGAGGGGAAAGCTGTAACTCTGTGAGATGATTTCACAGAACACAAAGAAGTTTCTCAGAAAGCTTCTTTCTCTTTGTTATCGGAGGATATTTCCTTTGGCCCTATAGTCTTCAATGGGATCCGAAATATCTGTTCTCAGATTCCACAGAAATAAGGCTAGCAAAGAGATCCACGAAATACAGATGTAACTCTGTGAGATGAATTAACAGAACACTAAGCAGTTTCTCAGAAAGCTTCTTTCCAGATTTCATCTGAGGATATTTCCTTTTTCACCATAGCCCTCTATGGGCTTCCAAATATCACTTTGCCAATTCCACAAGAACTGTCTTTGCGAAAGGCTTCTTGAGGGGAAAGCTGTAACTCTGTGAGATGATTTCACAGAACACAAAGAGGTTCCTCAGAAAGCTTCTTTCTCTTTGTTACGGAGGATATTTCCTTTGGCCCTATAGTCTTCAATAGGATCCGAAATATCTGTTCTCAGATTCCACAGAAATAAGACTAGCAAAGAGATCCACGAAATACAGATATAACTCTGTGGATGAATTAACAGAACACTCAGCAGTTTCTCAGAAAGCTTCTTTCCAGATTTCATCTGAGGATATTTCCTTTTTCACCATAGCCCTCTAAGGGCTTCCAAATATCACTTTGCCAATTCCACAGAACTGTCTTTGCGAAAGGCTTCTTGAGGGGAAAGCTGTAACTCTGTGAGATGATTTCACAGAACACAAAGAAGTTCCTCAGAAAGCTTCTTTCTCTTTGTTACGGAGGATATTTCCTTTGGCCCTATAGTCTTCAATAGGATCCGAAATATCTGTTCTCAGATTCCACAGAAATAAGGCTAGCAAAGAGATCCACGAAATACAGATGTAACTCGGTGAGATGAATTAACAGAACATTCAGCAGTTTTTCAGAAAGCTTCTTTCCAGATTTCATCTGAGGATATTTCCTTTTTCACCCTAGCCCTCTATGGGCTTCCAAATATCACTTTGCCAATTCCACAAGAACTGTCTTAGCGAAAGGCTTCTTGAGGGGAAAGCTGTAACTCTGTGAGATGATTTCACAGAACACAAAGAAGTTTCTCGGAAAGCTTCTTTCTCTTTGTTATCGGAGGATATTTCCTTTGGCCCTATAGTCTTCAATGGGATCCGAAATATCTGTTCTCAGATTCCACAGAAATAAGGCTAGCAAAGAGATCCACGAAATACAGATGTAATTCTGTGAGATGAATTAACAGAACACTCAGCAGTTTCTCAGAAAGCTTCCTTCCAGATTTCATCTGAGGATATTTCCTTTTTCACCATAGCCCTCTATGGGCTTCCAAATATCACTTTGCCAATTCCACAAGAACTGTCTTAGCTAAAGGCTTCTTGAGGGGAAAGCTGTAACTCTGTGAGATGATTTCACAGAACACAAAGAAGTTTCTCAGAAAGCTTCTTTCTCTTTGTTATCGGAGGATATTTCCTTTGGCCCTATAGTCTTCAAAGGGATCCGAAATATCTGTTCTCAGATTCCACAGAAATAAGGCTAGCAAAGACATCCACGAAATACAGATGTAACTCTGTGAGATGAATTAACAGAACACTAAGCACTTTCTCCGAAAGCTTCTTTCCAGATTTCATCTGAGGATATTTCCTTTTTCACCATAGCCCTCTATGGGCTTCCAAATATCGCTTTGCCAATTCCACGAGAACTGTCTTAGCGAAAGGCTTCTTGAGGGGAACGCTGTAACTCTGTGAGATGATTTCACAGAACACAAAGAAGTTTCTCAGAAAGCTTCTTTCTCTTTGTTATCGGAGGATATTTCCTTTGGCCCTATAGTCTTTAATGGGATCCGAAATATCTGTTCTCAGATTCCACAGAAATAAGGCTAGCAAAGAGATCCACGAAATACAGATGTAACTCTGTGAGATGAATTAACAGAACACTCAGCAGTTTCTCAGAAAGCTTCCTTCCAGATTTCATCTCAGGATATTTCCTTTTTCACCATAGCCCTCTAAGGGCTTCCAAATATCACTTTGCCAATTCCACAAGAACTGTCTTAGCGAAAGGCTTCTTGAGGGGAAAGCTGTAACTCTGTGAGATGATTTCACAGAACACAAAGAAGTTTCTCGGAAAGCTTCTTTCTCTTTGTTATCGGAGGATATTACCTTTGGCCCTATAGTCTTCAATGGGATCCGAAATATCTGTTCTCAGATTACACAGAAATAAGGCTAGCAAAGAGATCCACGAAATACAGATATAATTCTGTGAGATGAATTGACTGAACACTCAGCAGTTTCTCAGAAAGCTTCCTTCCAGATTTCATCTGAGGATATTTCCTTTTTCACCATAGCCCTCTATGGGCTTCCAAATATCACTTTGCCAATTCCACAAGAACTGTCTTAGCTAAAGTCTTCTTGAGGGGAAAGCTGTAACTCTGTGAGATGATTTCACAGAACACAAAGAAGTTTCTCAGAAAGCTTCTTTCTCTTTGTTATCGGAGGATATTTCCTTTGGCCCTATAGTCTTCAATGGGATCCGAAATATCTGTTCTCAGATTCCACAGAAATAAGGCTAGCAAAGAGATCCACGAAATACAGATGTAACTCTGTGAGATGAATTAACAGAACACTAAGAAGTTTCTCAGAAAGCTTCTTTCCAGATTTCACCTGAGGATATTTCCTTTTTCACCATAGCCCTCTAAGGGCTTCCAAATATCACTTTGCCAATTCTACAAGAACTGTCTTAGCGAAAGGCTTCTTGAGGGGAAAGCTGTAACTCTGTGAGATGATTTCACAGAACACAAAGAAGTTTCTCAGAAAGCTTCTTTCTCTTTGTTATCGGAGGATATTTCCTTTGGCCCTATAGTCTTCAATGGGATCCGAAATATCTGTTCTCAGATTCCACAGAAATAAGGCTAGCAAAGAGATCCACGAAATACAGATGTAACTCTGTGAGATGAATTAACAGAACACTCAGCAGTTTCTCAGAAATCTTCTTTCCAGATTTCATCTGAGGATATTTCGTTTTTCACCCTAGCCCTCTATGGGCTTCCAAATATCACTTTGCCAATTCCACAAGAACTGTCTTAGCGAAAGGCTTCTTGAGGGGAAAGCTGTAACTCTGTGAGATGATTTCACAGAACACAAAGAAGTTTCTCAGAAAGCTTCTTTCTCTTTGTTATCGGAGGATATTTCCTTTGGCCCTATAGTCTTCAAAGGGATCCGAAATATCTGTTCTCAGATTCCACAGAAATAAGGCTAGCAAAGAGATCCACGAAATACAGATGTAACTCTGTGAGATGAATTAACAGAACACTCAGCAGTTTCTCAGAAAGCTTCTTTCCAGATTTCATCTGAGGATATTTCCTTTTTCACCATAGCCCTCTAAGGGCTTCCAAATATCACTTTGCCAATTCCACAAGAACTGTCTTAGCGAAAGGCTTCTTGAGGGGAAAGCTGTAACTCTGTGAGATGATTTCACAGAACACAAAGAAGTTTCTCAGAAAGCTTCTTTCTCTTTGTTATCGGAGGATATTTCCTTTGGCCCTATAGTCTTCAATGGGATCCGAAATATCTGTTCTCAGATTCCACAGAAATAAGGCTAGCAAAGAGATCCACGAAATACAGATGTAACTCTGTGAGATGAATTAACAGAACACTCAGCAGTTTCTCAGAAAGCTTCCTTCCAGATTTCATCTGAGGATATTTCCTTTTTCACCCTAGCCCTCTATGGGCTTCCAAATATCACTTTGCCAATTGCACAAGAACTGTCTTAGCTAAAGGCTTCTTGAGGGGAAAGGGGTAACTCTGTGAGATGATTTCACAGAACACAAAGAAGTTTCTCAGAAAGCTTCTTTCTCTTTGTTATCGGAGGATATTTCCTTTGGCCCTATAGTCTTCAATGGGATCCGAATTATCTGTTCTCAGATTCCAAAGAAATAAGGCTAGCAAAGAGATCCACGAAATACAGATGTAACTCTGTGAGATGAATTAACAGAACACTCAGCAGTTTCTCAGAAAGCTTCTTTCCAGATTTCATCTGAGGATATTTCCTTTTTCACCATAGCCCTCTAAGGGCTTCCAAATATCACTTTGCCAATTCCACAAGAACTGTCTTAGCGAAAGGCTTCTTGAGGGGAAAGCTGTAACTCTGTGAGATGATTTCACAGAACACAAAGAAGTTTCTCAGAAAGCTTCTTTCTCTTTGTTATAGGAGGATATTTCCTTTGGCCCTATAGTCTTCAATGGGATCCGAAATATCTGTTCTCAGATTCCACAGAAATAAGGCTAGCAAAGAGATCCACGAAATACAGATGTAACTCTGTGAGATGAATTAACAGAACACTAAGCAGTTTCTCAGAAAGCTTCTTTCCAGATTTCATCTGAGGATATTTCCTTTTTCACCATAGCCCTCTATGGGCTTCCAAATATCGCTTTGCCAATTCCACGAGAACTGACTTAGCGAAAGGCTTCTTGAGGGGAACGCTGTAACTCTGTGAGATGATTTCACAGAACACAAAGAAGTTTCTCAGAAAGCTTCTTTCTCTTTGTTATCGGAGGATATTTCCTTTGGCCCTATAGTCTTCAAAGGGATCCGAAATATCTGTTCTCAGATTCCACAGAAATAAGGCTAGCAAAGAGATCCACGAAATACAGATGTAACTCTGTGAGATGAATTAACAGAACACTCAGCAGTTTCTCAGAAAGCTTCCTTCCAGATTTCATCTGAGGATATTTCCTTTTTCACCATAGCCCTCTGTGGGCTTCCAAATATCACTTTGCCAATTGCACAAGAACTGTCTTAGCGAAAGGCTTCTTGAGGGGAAAGCTGTAACTCTGTGAGATGATTTCACAGAACACAAAGAAGTTTCTCAGAAAGCTTCTTTCTCTTTGTTATCGGAGGATATTTCCTTTGGCCCTATAGTGTTCAATGGGATCCGAATTATCTGTTCTCAGATTCCAAAGAAATAAGGCTAGCAAAGAGATCCACGAAATACAGATGTAACTCTGTGAGATGAATTAACAGAACACTCAGCAGTTTCTCAGAAAGCTTCTTTCCAGATTTCATCTGAGGATATTTCCTTTTTCACCATAGCCCTCTAAGGGCTTCCAAATATCACTTTGCCAATTCCACAAGAACTGTCTTAGCGAAAGGCTTCTTGAGGGGAAAGCTGTAACTCTGTGAGATGATTTCACAGAACACAAAGAAGTTTCTCAGAAAGCTTCTTTCTCTTTGTTATCGGAGGATATTTCCTTTGGCCCTATAGTCTTCAATGGGATCCGAAATATCTGTTCTCAGATTCCACAGAAATAAGGCTAGCAAAGAGATCCACGAAATACAGATGTAACTCTGTGAGATGAATTAACAGAACACTAAGCAGTTTCTCAGAAAGCTTCTTTCCAGATTTCATCTGAGGATATTTCCTTTTTCACCATAGCCCTCTATGGGCTTCCAAATATCACTTTGCCAATTCCACAAGAACTGTCTTTGCGAAAGGCTTCTTGAGGGGAAAGCTGTAACTCTGTGAGATGATTTCACAGAACACAAAGAGGTTCCTCAGAAAGCTTCTTTCTCTTTGTTACGGAGGATATTTCCTTTGGCCCTATAGTCTTCCATAGGATCCGAAATATCTGTTCTCAGATTCCACAGAAATAAGACTAGCAAAGAGATCCACGAAATACAGATGTAACTCGGTGAGATGAATTAACAGAACACTCAGCAGTTTTTCAGAAAGCTTCTTTCCAGATTTCATCTGAGGATATTTCCTTTTTCACCATAGCCCTCTATGGGCTTCCAAATATCACTTTGCCAATTCCACAAGAACTGTCTTAGCGAAAGGCTTCTTGAGGGGAAAGCTGTAACTCTGTGAGATGATTTCACAGAACACAAAGAAGTTTCTCGGAAAGCTTGTTTCTCTTTGTTATCGGAGGCTATTTCCTTTGGCCCTATAGTCTTCAATGGGATCCGAAATATCTGTTCTCAGATTCCACAGAAATAAGGCTAGCAAAGAGATCCACGAAATACAGATGTAACTCTGTGAGATGAATTAACAGAACACTCAGCAGTTTCTCAGAAAGCTTCTTTCCAGATTTCATCTGAGGATATTTCCTTTTTCACCATAGCCCTCTAAGGGCTTCCAAATATCACTTTGCCAATTCCACAAGAACTGTCTTAGCGAAAGGCTTCTTGAGGGGAAAGCTGTAACTCTGTGAGATGATTTCACAGAACACAAAGAAGTTTCTCAGAAAGCTTCTTTCTCTTTGTTATCGGAGGATATTTCCTTTGGCCCTATAGTCTTCAATGGGATCCGAAATATCTGTTCTCAGATTCCACAGAAATAAGGCTAGCAAAGAGATCCACGAAATACAGATGTAACTCTGTGAGATGAATTAACAGAACACTCAGAAGTTTCTCAGAAAGCTTCCTTCCAGATTTCATCTGAGGATATTTCCTTTTTCACCCTAGCCCTCTATGGGCTTCCAAATATCACTTTGCCAATTGCACAAGAACTGTCTTAGCTAAAGGCTTCTTGAGGGGAAAGCTGTAACTCTGTGAGATGATTTCACAGAACACAAAGAAGTTTCTCAGAAAGCTTCTTTCTCTTTGTTATCGGAGGATATTTCCTTTGGCCCTATAGTCTTCAATGGGATCCGAATTATCTGTTCTCAGATTCCAAAGAAATAAGGCTAGCAAAGAGATCCACGAAATACAGATGTAACTCTGTGAGATGAATTAACAGAACACTCAGCAGTTTCTCAGAAAGCTTCTTTCCAGATTTCATCTGAGGATATTTCCTTTTTCACCATAGCCCTCTAAGGGCTTCCAAATATCACTTTGCCAATTCCACAAGAACTGTCTTAGCGAAAGGCTTCTTGAGGGGAAAGCTGTAACTCTGTGAGATGATTTCACAGAACACAAAGAAGTTTCTCAGAAAGCTTCTTTCTCTTTGTTTTCGGAGGATATTTCCTTTGGCCCTACAGTCTTCAATGGGATCCGAAATATCTGTTCTCAGATTCCACAGAAATAAGGCTAGCAAAGAGATCCACGAAATACCGATGTAACTCTGTGAGATGAATTAACAGAACACTCAGCAGTTTCTCAGAAATCTTCTTTCCAGATTTCATCTGAGGATATTTCCTTTTTCACCCTAGCCCTCTATGGGCTTCCAAATATCACTTTGCCAATTCCACAAGAACTGTCTTAGCGAAAGGCTTCTTGAGGGGAAAGCTGTAACTCTGTGAGATGATTTCACAGAACACAAAGAAGTTTCTCAAAAAGCTTCTTTCTCTTTGTTATCGGAGGATATTTCCTTTGGCCCTATAGTCTTCAAAGGGATCCGAAATATCTGTTCTCAGATTCCACAGAAATAAGGCTAGCAAAGAGATCCACGAAATACAGATGTAACTCTGTGAGATGAATTAACAGAACACTCAGCAGTTTCTCAGAAAGCTTCTTTCCAGATTTCATCTGAGGATATTTCCTTTTTCACCATAGCCCTCTAAGGGCTTCCAAATATCACTTTGCCAATTCCACAAGAACTGTCTTAGCGAAAGGCTTCTTGAGGGGAAAGCTGTAACTCTGTGAGATGATTTCACAGAACACAAAGAAGTTTCTCAGAAAGCTTCTTTCTCTTTGTTTTCGGAGGATATTTCCTTTGGCCCTACAGTCTTCAATGGGATCCGAAATATCTGTTCTCAGATTCCACAGAAATAAGGCTAGCAAAGAGATCCACGAAATACAGATGTAACTCTGTGAGATGAATTAACAGAACACTCAGCAGTTTCTCAGAAATCTTCTTTCCAGATTTCATCTGAGGATATTTCCTTTTTCACCCTAGCCCTCTATGGGCTTCCAAATATCACTTTGCCAATTCCACAAGAACTGTCTTAGCGAAAGGCTTCTTGAGGGGAAAGCTGTAACTCTGTGAGATGATTTCACAGAACACAAAGAAGTTTCTCAAAAAGCTTCTTTCTCTTTGTTATCGGAGGATATTTCCTTTGGCCCTATAGTCTTCAAAGGGATCCGAAATATCTGTTCTCAGATTCCACAGAAATAAGGCTAGCAAAGAGATCCACGAAATACAGATGTAACTCTGTGAGATGAATTAACAGAACACTCAGCAGTTTCTCAGAAAGCTTCTTTCCAGATTTCATCTGAGGATATTTCCTTTTTCACCATAGCCCTCTAAGGGCTTCCAAATATCACTTTGCCAATTCCACAAGAACTGTCTTAGCGAAAGGCTTCTTGAGGGGAAAGCTGTAACTCTGTGAGATGATTTCACAGAACACAAAGAAGTTTCTCAGAAAGCTTCTTTCTCTTTGTTATCGGAGGATATTTCCTTTGGCCCTATAGTCTTCAATGGGATCCGAAATATCTGTTCTCAGATTCCACAGAAATAAGGCTAGCAAAGAGATCCACGAAATACAGATGTAACTCTGTGAGATGAATTAACAGAACACTAAGCAGTTTCTCAGATAGCTTCTTTCCAGATTTCATCTGAGGATATTTCCTTTTTTACCATAGCCCTCTATGGGCTTCCAAATATCACTTTGCCAATTCCACAAGAACTGTCTTTGCGAAAGGCTTCTTGAGGGGAAAGCTGTAACTCTGTGAGATGATTTCACAGACACAAAGAAGTTCCTCAGAAAGCTTCTTTCTCTTTGTTACGGAGGATATTTCCTTTGGCCCTATAGTCTTCAATAGGATCCGAAATATCTGATCTCAGATTCCACAGAAATAAGGCTAGCAAAGAGATCCACGAAATACAGATGTAACTCTGTGAGATGAATTAACAGAACACTCAGCAGTTTCTCAGAAAGCTTCTTTCCAGATTTCATCTGAGGATATTTCCTTTTTCACCATAGCCCTCTAAGGGCTTCCAAATATCACTTTGCCAATTCCACAAGAACTGTCTTAGCGAAAGGCTTCTTGAGGGGAAAGCTGTAACTCTGTGAGATGATTTCACAGAACACAAAGAAGTTTCTCAGAAACCTTCTTTCTCTTTGTTATCGGAGGATATTTCCTTTGGCCCTATAGTCTTCAATGGGATCCGAAATATCTGTTCTCAGATTCCACAGAAATAAGGCTAGCAAAGAGATCCACGAAATACAGATGTAACTCTGTGAGATGAATTAATAGAACACTCAGCAGTTTCTCAGAAAGCTTCCTTCCAGATTTCATCTGAGGATATTTCCTTTTTCTCCCTAGCCCTCTATGGGCTTCCAAATATCACTTTGCCAATTGCACAAGAACTGTCTTAGCTAAAGGCTTCTTGAGGGGAAAGCTGTAACTCTGTGAGATGATTTCACAGAACACAAAGAAGTTTCTCAGAAAGCTTCTTTCTCTTTGTTATCGGAGGATATTTCCTTTGGCCCTATAGTCTTCAATGGGATCCGAATTATCTGTTCTCAGATTCCAAAGAAATAAGGCTAGCAAAGAGATCCACGAAATACAGATGTAACTCTGTGAGATGAATTAACAGAACACTCAGCAGTTTCTCAGAAAGCTTCTTTCCAGATTTCATCTGAGGATATTTCCTTTTTCACCATAGCCCTCTAAGGGCTTCCAAATATCACTTTGCCAATTCCACAAGAACTGTCTTAGCGAAAGGCTTCTTGAGGGGAAAGCTGTAACTCTGTGAGATGATTTCACAGAACACAAAGAAGTTTCTCAGAAAGCTTCTTTCTCTTTGTTTTCGGAGGATATTTCCTTTGGCCCTACAGTCTTCAATGGGATCCGAAATATCTGTTCTCAGATTCCACAGAAATAAGGCTAGCAAAGAGATCCACGAAATACAGATGTAACTCTGTGAGATGAATTAACAGAACACTCAGCAGTTTCTCAGAAATCTTCTTTCCAGATTTCATCTGAGGATATTTCCTTTTTCACCCTAGCCCTCTATGGGCTTCCAAATATCACTTTGCCAATTCCACAAGAACTGTCTTAGCGAAAGGCTTCTTGAGGGGAAAGCTGTAACTCTGTGAGATGATTTCACAGAACACAAAGAAGTTTCTCAAAAAGCTTCTTTCTCTTTGTTATCGGAGGATATTTCCTTTGGCCCTATAGTCTTCAAAGGGATCCGAAATATCTGTTCTCAGATTCCACAGAAATAAGGCTAGCAAAGAGATCCACGAAATACAGATGTAACTCTGTGAGATGAATTAACAGAACACTCAGCAGTTTCTCAGAAAGCTTCTTTCCAGATTTCATCTGAGGATATTTCCTTTTTCACCATAGCCCTCTAAGGGCTTCCAAATATCACTTTGCCATCCCACAAGAACTGTCTTAGCGAAAGGCTTCTTGAGGGGAAAGCTGTAACTCTGTGAGATGATTTCACAGAACACAAAGAAGTTTCTCAGAAAGCTTCTTTCTCTTTGTTATCGGAGGATATTTCCTTTGGCCCTATAGTCTTCAATGGGATCCGAAATATCTGTTCTCAGATTCCACAGAAATAAGGCTAGCAAAGAGATCCACGAAATACAGATGTAACTCTGTGAGATGAATTAACAGAACACTAAGCAGTTTCTCAGAAAGCTTCCTTCCAGATTTCATCTGAGGATATTTCCTTTTTCACCCTAGCCCTCTATGGGCTTCCAAATATCACTTTGCCAATTGCACAAGAACTGTCTTAGCTAAAGGCTTCTTGAGGGGAAAGCTGTAACTCTGTGAGATGATTTCACAGAACACAAAGAAGTTTCTCAGAAAGCTTCTTTCTCTTTGTTATCGGAGGATATTTCCTTTGGCCCTATAGTCTTCAATGGGATCCGAATTATCTGTTCTCAGATTCCAAAGAAATAAGGCTAGCAAAGAGATCCACGAAATACAGTTGTAACTCTGTGAGATGAATTAACAGAACACTCAGCAGTTTCTCAGAAAGCTTCTTTCCAGATTTCATCTGAGGATATTTCCTTTTTCACCATAGCCCTCTAAGGGCTTCCAAATATCACTTTGCCAATTCCACAAGAACTGTCTTAGCGAAAGGCTTCTTGAGGGGAAAGCTGTAACTCTGTGAGATGATTTCACAGAACACAAAGAAGTTTCTCAGAAAGCTTCTTTCTCTTTGTTTTCGGAGGATATTTCCTTTGGCCCTACAGTCTTCAATGGTATCCGAAATATCTGTTCTCAGATTCCACAGAAATAAGGCTAGCAAAGAGATCCACGAAATACAGATGTAACTCTGTGAGATGAATTAACAGAACACTCAGCAGTTTCTCAGAAATCTTCTTTCCAGATTTCATCTGAGGATATTTCCTTTTTCACCCTAGCCCTCTATGGGCTTCCAAATATCACTTTGCCAATTCCACAAGAACTGTCTTAGCGAAAGGCTTCTTGAGGGGAAAGCTGTAACTCTGTGAGATGATTTCACAGAACACAAAGAAGTTTCTCAAAAAGCTTCTTTCTCTTTGTTATCGGAGGATATTTCCTTTGGCCCTATAGTCTTCAAAGGGATCCGAAATATCTGTTCTCAGATTCCACAGAAATAAGGCTAGCAAAGAGATCCACGAAATACAGATGTAACTCTGTGAGATGAATTAACAGAACACTCAGCAGTTTCTCAGAAAGCTTCTTTCCAGATTTCATCTGAGGATATTTCCTTTTTCACCATAGCCCTCTAAGGGCTTCCAAATATCACTTTGCCAATTCCACAAGAACTGTCTTAGCGAAAGGCTTCTTGAGGGGAAAGCTGTAACTCTGTGAGATGATTTCACAGAACACAAAGAAGTTTCTCAGAAAGCTTCTTTCTCTTTGTTATCGGAGGATATTTCCTTTGGCCCTATAGTCTTCAATGGGATCCGAAATATCTGTTCTCAGATTCCACAGAAATAAGGCTAGCAAAGAGATCCACGAAATACAGATGTAACTCTGTGAGATGAATTAACAGAACACTCAGCAGTTTCTCAGAAAGCTTCCTTCCAGATTTCATCTGAGGATATTTCCTTTTTCACCCTAGCCCTCTATGGGCTTCCAAATATCACTTTGCCAATTGCACAAGAACTGTCTTAGCTAAAGGCTTCTTGAGGGGAAAGCTGTAACTCTGTGAGATGATTTCACAGAACACAAAGAAGTTTCTCAGAAAGCTTCTTTCTCTTTGTTATCGGAGGATATTTCCTTTGGCCCTATAGTCTTCAATGGGATCCGAATTATCTGTTCTCAGATTCCAAAGAAATAAGGCTAGCAAAGAGATCCACGAAATACACATGTAACTCTGTGAGATGAATTAACAGAACACTCAGCAGTTTCTCAGAAAGCTTCTTTCCAGATTTCATCTGAGGATATTTCCTTTTTCACCATAGCCCTCTAAGGGCTTCCAAATATCACTTTGCCAATTCCACAAGAACTGTCTTTGCGAAAGGCTTCTTGAGGGGAAAGCTGTAACTCTGTGAGATGATTTCACAGAACACAAAGAAGTTCCTCAGAAAGCTTCTTTCTCTTTGTTACGGAGGATATTTCCTTTGGCCCTATAGTCTTCAATAGGATCCGAAATATCTGTTCTCAGATTCCACAGAAATAAGGCTAGCAAAGAGATCCACGAAATACAGATGTAACTCGGTGAGATGAATTAACAGAACATTCAGCAGTTTTTCAGAAAGCTTCTTTCCAGATTTCATCTGAGGATATTTCCTTTTTCACCCTAGCCCTCTATGGGCTTCCAAATATCACTTTGCCAATTCCACAAGAACTGTCTTAGCGAAAGGCTTCTTGAGGGGAAAGCTGTAACTCTGTGAGATGATTTCACAGAACACCATGAAGTTTCTCGGAAAGCTTCTTTCTCTTTGTTATCGGAGGATATTTCCTTTGGCCCTATAGTCTTCAATGGGATCCGAAATATCTGTTCTCAGATTCCACAGAAATAAGGCTAGCAAAGAGATCCACGAAATACAGATGTAATTCTGTGAGATGAATTAACAGAACACTCAGCAGTTTCTCAGAAAGCTTCCTTCCAGATTTCATCTGAGGATATTTCCTTTTTCACCATAGCCCTCTATGGGCTTCCAAATATCACTTTGCCAATTCCACAAGAACTGTCTTAGCTAAAGGCTTCTTGAGGGGAAAGCTGTAACTCTGTGAGATGATTTCACAGAACACAAAGAAGTTTCTCAGAAAGCTTCTTTCTCTTTGTTATCGGAGGATATTTCCTTTGGCCCTATAGTCTTCAAAGGGATCCGAAATATCTGTTCTCAGATTCCACAGAAATAAGGCTAGCAAAGACATCCACGAAATACAGATGTAACTCTGTGAGATGAATTAACAGAACACTAAGCACTTTCTCCGAAAGCTTCTTTCCAGATTTCATCTGAGGATATTTCCTTTTTCACCATAGCCCTCTATGGGCTTCCAAATATCGCTTTGCCAATTCCACGAGAACTGTCTTAGTGAAAGGCTTCTTGAGGGGAACGCTGTAACTCTGTGAGATGATTTCACAGAACACAAAGAAGTTTCTCAGAAAGCTTCTTTCTCTTTGTTATCGGAGGATATTTCCTTTGGCCCTATAGTCTTTAATGGGATCCGAAATATCTGTTCTCAGATTCCACAGAAATAAGGCTAGCAAAGAGATCCACGAAATACAGATGTAACTCTGTGAGATGAATTAACAGAACACTCAGCAGTTTCTCAGAAAGCTTCCTTCCAGATTTCATCTGAGGATATTTCCTTTTTCACCATAGCCCTCTATGGGCTTCCAAATATCACTTTGCCAATTCCACAAGAACTGTCGTAGCGAAAGGCTTCTTGAGGGGAAAGCTGTAACTCTGTGAGATGATTTCACAGAACACAAAGAAGTTTCTCAGAAAGCTTCTTTCTCTTTGTTATCGGAGGATATTTCCTTTGGCCCTATAGTCTTCAATGGGATCCGAAATATCTGTTCTCAGATTCCACAGAAAAAAGGCTAGCAAAGAGATCCACGAAATACAGATGTAACTCTGTGAGATGAATTAACAGAACACTAAGCAGTTTCTCAGATAGCTTCTTTCCAGATTTCATCTGAGGATATTTCCTTTTTTACCATAGCCCTCTATGGGCTTCCAAATATCACTTTGCCAATTCCACAAGAACTGTCTTTGCGAAAGGCTTCTTGAGGGGAAAGCTGTAACTCTGTGAGATGATTTCACAGACACAAAGAAGTTCCTCAGAAAGCTTCTTTCTCTTTGTTACGGAGGATATTTCCTTTGGCCCTATAGTCTTCAATAGGATCCGAAATATCTGATCTCAGATTCCACAGAAATAAGGCTAGCAAAGAGATCCACGAAATACAGATGTAACTCTGTGAGATGAATTAACAGAACACTCAGCAGTTTCTCAGAAAGCTTCTTTCCAGATTTCATCTGAGGATATTTCCTTTTTCACCATAGCCCTCTAAGGGCTTCCAAATATCACTTTGCCAATTCCACAAGAACTGTCTTAGCGAAAGGCTTCTTGAGGGGAAAGCTGTAACTCTGTGAGATGATTTCACAGAACACAAAGAAGTTTCTCAGAAAGCTTCTTTCTCTTTGTTATCGGAGGATATTTCCTTTGGCCCTATAGTCTTCAATGGGATCCGAAATATCTGTTCTCAGATTCCACAGAAATAAGGCTAGCAAAGAGATCCACGAAATACAGATGTAACTCTGTGAGATGAATTAATAGAACACTCAGCAGTTTCTCAGAAAGCTTCCTTCCAGATTTCATCTGAGGATATTTCCTTTTTCTCCCTAGCCCTCTATGGGCTTCCAAATATCACTTTGCCAATTGCACAAGAACTGTCTTAGCTAAAGGCTTCTTGAGGGGAAAGCTGTAACTCTGTGAGATGATTTCACAGAACACAAAGAAGTTTCTCAGAAAGCTTCTTTCTCTTTGTTATCGGAGGATATTTCCTTTGGCCCTATAGTCTTCAATGGGATCCGAATTATCTGTTCTCAGATTCCAAAGAAATAAGGCTAGCAAAGAGATCCACGAAATACAGATGTAACTCTGTGAGATGAATTAACAGAACACTCAGCAGTTTCTCAGAAAGCTTCTTTCCAGATTTCATCTGAGGATATTTCCTTTTTCACCATAGCCCTCTAAGGGCTTCCAAATATCACTTTGCCAATTCCACAAGAACTGTCTTAGCGAAAGGCTTCTTGAGGGGAAAGCTGTAACTCTGTGAGATGATTTCACAGAACACAAAGAAGTTTCTCAGAAAGCTTCTTTCTCTTTGTTTTCGGAGGATATTTCCTTTGGCCCTACAGTCTTCAATGGGATCCGAAATATCTGTTCTCAGATTCCACAGAAATAAGGCTAGCAAAGAGATCCACGAAATACAGATGTAACTCTGTGAGATGAATTAACAGAACACTCAGCAGTTTCTCAGAAATCTTCTTTCCAGATTTCATCTGAGGATATTTCCTTTTTCACCCTAGCCCTCTATGGGCTTCCAAATATCACTTTGCCAATTCCACAAGAACTGTCTTAGCGAAAGGCTTCTTGAGGGGAAAGCTGTAACTCTGTGAGATGATTTCACAGAACACAAAGAAGTTTCTCAAAAAGCTTCTTTCTCTTTGTTATCGGAGGATATTTCCTTTGGCCCTATAGTCTTCAAAGGGATCCGAAATATCTGTTCTCAGATTCCACAGAAATAAGGCTAGCAAAGAGATCCACGAAATACAGATGTAACTCTGTGAGATGAATTAACAGAACACTCAGCAGTTTCTCAGAAAGCTTCTTTCCAGATTTCATCTGAGGATATTTCCTTTTTCACCATAGCCCTCTAAGGGCTTCCAAACATCACTTTGCCAATTCCACAAGAACTGTCTTAGCGAAAGGCTTCTTGAGGGGAAAGCTGTAACTCTGTGAGATGATTTCACAGAACACAAAGAAGTTTCTCAGAAAGCTTCTTTCTCTTTGTTATCGGAGGATATTTCCTTTGGCCCTATAGTCTTCAATGGGATCCGAAATATCTGTTCTCAGATTCCACAGAAATAAGGCTAGCAAAGAGATCCACGAAATACAGATGTAACTCTGTGAGATGAATTAACAGAACACTAAGCAATTTCTCAGAAAGCTTCTTTCCAGATTTCATCTGAGGATATTTCCTTTTTCACCATAGCCCTCTAGGGGCTTCCAAATATCACTTTGCCAATTCCACAAGAACTGTCTTAGCGAAAGGCTTCTTGAGGGGAAAGCTGTAACTCTGTGAGATGATTTCACAGAACACAAAGAAGTTCCTCAGAAAGCTTCTTTCTCTTTGTTACGGAGGATATTTCCTTTGGCCCTATAGTCTTCAATAGGATCCGAAATATCTGTTCTCAGATTCCACAGAAATAAGGCTAGCAAAGAGATCCACGAAATACAGATGTAACTCGGTGAGATGAATTAACAGAACATTCAGCAGTTTTTCAGAAAGCTTCTTTCCAGATTTCATCTGAGGATATTTCCTTTTTCACCATAGCCCTCTATGGGCTTCCAAATATCACTTTGCCAATTCCACAAGAACTGTCTTAGCGAAAGGCTTCTTGAGGGGAAAGCTGTAACTCTGTGAGATGATTTCACAGAACACAAAGAAGTTTCTCGGAAAGCTTCTTTCTCTTTGTTATCGGAGGATATTTCCTTTGGCCCTATAGTCTTCAATGGGATCCGAAATATCTGTTCTCAGATTCCACAGAAATAAGGCTAGCAAAGAGATCCACGAAATACAGATGTAACTCGGTGAGATGAATTAACAGAACACTCAGCAGTTTCTCAGAAAGCTTCCTTCCAGATTTCATCTGAGGATATTTCCTTTTTCACCATAGCCCTCTACGGGCTTCCAAATATCACTTTGCCAATTCCACAAGAACTGTCTTAACTAAAGGCTTCTTGAGGGGAAAGCTGTAACTCTGTGAGATGATTTCACAGAACACAAAGAAGTTTCTCAGAAAGCTTCTTTCTCTTTGTTATCGGAGGATATTTCCTTTGGCCCTATAGTCTTCAATGGGATCCGAAATATCTGTTCTCAGATTCCACAGAAATAAGGCTAGCAAAGAGATCCACGAAATACAGATGTAACTCTGTGAGATGAATTAACAGAACACTAAGCACTTTCTCCGAAAGCTTCTTTCCAGATTTCATCTGAGGATATTTCCTTTTTCACCATAGCCCTCTATAGGCTTCCAAATATCGCTTTGCCAATTCCACGAGAACTGTCTTAGCGAAAGGCTTCTTGAGGGGAACGCTGTAACTCTGTGAGATGATTTCACAGAACACAAAGAAGTTTCTCAGAAAGCTACTTTCTCTTTGTTATTGGAGGATATTTCCTTTGGCCCTATAGTCTTTAATGGGATCCGAAATATCTGTTCTCAGATTCCACAGAAATAAGGCTAGCAAAGAGATCCACGAAATACAGATGTAACTCTGTGAGATGAATTAACAGAACACTCAGCAGTTTCTCAGAAAGCTTCCTTCCAGATTTCATCTGAGGATATTTCCTTTTTCACCATAGCCCTCTAAGGGCTTCCAAATATCACTTTGCCAATTCCACAAGAACTGTCTTAGCGAAAGGCTTCTTGAGGGGAAAGCTGTAACTCTGTGAGATGATTTCACAGAACACAAAGAAGTTTCTCAGAAAGCTTCTTTCTCTTTGTTATCGGAGGATATTTCCTTTGGCCCTATAGTCTTCAATGGGATCCGAAATATCTGTTCTCAGATTCCACAGAAATAAGGCTAGCAAAGAGATCCACGAAATACAGATGTAACTCTGTGAGATGAATTAACAGAACACTAAGCAGTTTCTCAGAAAGCTTCTTTCCAGATTTCATCTGAGGATATTTCCTTTTTCACCATAGCCCTCTAGGGGCTTCCAAATATCACTTTGCCAATTCCACAAGAACTGTCTTAGCGAAAGGCTTCTTGAGGGGAAAGCTGTAACTCTGTGAGATGATTTCACAGAACACAAAGAAGTTCCTCAGAAAGCTTCTTTCTCTTTGTTACGGAGGATATTTCCTTTGGCCCTATAGTCTTCAATAGGATCCGAAATATCTGTTCTCAGATTCCACAGAAATAAGGCTAGCAAAGAGATCCACGAAATACAGATGTAACTCTGTGAGATGAATTAACAGAACATTCAGCAGTTTTTCAGAAAGCTTCTTTCCAGATTTCATCTGAGGATATTTCCTTTTTCACCATAGCCCTCTATGGGCTTCCAAATATCACTTTGCCAATTCCACAAGAACTGTCTTAGCGAAAGGCTTCTTGAGGGGAAAGCTGTAACTCTGTGAGATGATTTCACAGAACACAAAGAAGTTTCTCGGAAAGCTTCTTTCTCTTTGTTATCGGAGGATATTTCCTTTGGCCCTATAGTCTTCAATGGGATCCGAAATATCTGTTCTCAGATTCCACAGAAATAAGGCTAGCAAAGAGATCCACGAAATACAGATGTAGTTCTGTGAGATGAATTAACAGAACACTCAGCAGTTTCTCAGAAAGCTTCCTTCCAGATTTCATCTGAGGATATTTCCTTTTTCACCATAGCCCTCTATGGGCTTCCAAATATCACTTTGCCAATTCCACAAGAACTGTCTTAGCTAAAGGCTTCTTGAGGGGAAAGCTGTAACTCTGTGAGATGATTTCACAGAACACAAAGAAGTTTCTCAGAAAGCTTCTTTCTCTTTGTTATCGGAGGATATTTCCTTTGGCCCTATAGTCTTCAATGGGATCCGAAATATCTGTTCTCAGATTCCACAGAAATAAGGCTAGCAAAGAGATCCACGAAATACAGATGTAACTCTGTGAGATGAATTAACAGAACACTAAGCACTTTCTCCGAAAGCTTCTTTCCAGATTTCATCTGAGGATATTTCCTTTTTCACCGTAGCCCTCTATGGGCTTCCAAATATCGCTTTGCCAATTCCACGAGAACTGTCTTAGCGAAAGGCTTCTTGAGGGGAACGCTGTAACTCTGTGAGATGATTTCGCAGAACACAAAGAAGTTTCTCAGAAAGCTACTTTCTCTTTGTTATCGGAGGATATTTCCTTTGGCCCTATAGTCTTTAATGGGATCCGAAATATCTGTTCTCAGATTCCACAGAAATAAGGCTAGCAAAGAGATCCACGAAATACAGATGTAACTCTGTGAGATGAATTAACAGAACACTCAGCAGTTTCTCAGAAAGCTTCCTTCCAGATTTCATCTGAGGATATTTCCTTTTTCACCATAGCCCTCTAAGGGCTTCCAAATATCACTTTGCCAATTCCACAAGAACTGTCGTAGCGAAAGGCTTCTTGAGGGGAAAGCTGTAACTCTGTGAGATGATTTCACAGAACACAAAGAAGTTTCTCAGAAAGCTTCTTTCTCTTTGTTATCGGAGGATATTTCCTTTGGCCCTATAGTCTTCAATGGGATCCGAAATATCTGTTCTCAGATTCCACAGAAATAAGGCTAGCAAAGAGATCCACGAAATACAGATGTAACTCTGTGAGATGAATTAACAGAACACTAAGCAGTTTCTCAGAAAGCTTCTTTCCAGATTTCATCTGAGGATATTTCCTTTTTTACCATAGCCCTCTATTGGCTTCCAAATATCACTTTGCCAATTCCACAAGAACTGTCTTTGCGAAAGGCTTCTTGAGGGGAAAGCTGTAACTCTGTGAGATGATTTCACAGAACACAAAGAAGTTCCTCAGAAAGCTTCTTTCTCTTTGTTACGGAGGATATTTCCTTTGGCCCTATAGTCTTCTATAGGATCCGAAATATCTGTTCTCAGATTCCACAGAAATAAGGCTAGCAAAGAGATCCACGAAATACAGATGTAACTCGGTGAGATGAATTAACAGAACATTCAAGAGTTTTTCAGAAAGCTTCTTTCCAGATTTCATCTGAGGATATTTCCTTTTTCACCATAGCCCTCTATGGGCTTCCAAATATCACTTTGCCAATTCCACAAGAACTGTCTTAGCGAAAGGCTTCTTGAGGGGAAAGCTGTAACTCTGTGAGATGATTTCACAGAACACAAAGAAGTTTCTCGGAAAGCTTCTTTCTCTTTGTTATCGGAGGATATTACCTTTGGCCCTATAGTCTTCAATGGGATCCGAAATATCTGTTCTCAGATTCCACAGAAATAAGGCTAGCAAAGAGATCCACGAAATACAGATGTAATTCTGTGAGATGAATTGACAGAACACTCAGCAGTTTCTCAGAAAGCTTCCTTCCAGATTTCATCTGAGGATATTTCCTTTTTCACCATAGCCCTCTATGGGCTTCCAAATATCACTTTGCCAATTCCACAAGAACTGTCTTAGCGAAAGGCTTCTTGAGGGGAAAGCTGTAACTCTGTGAGATGATTTCACAGAACACAAAGAAGTTTCTCAGAAAGCTTCTTTCTCTTTGTTATCGGAGGATATTTCCTTTGGCCCTATAGTCTTCAATGGGATCCGAAATATCTGTTCTCAGATTCCACAGAAATAAGGCTATCAAAGAGATCCACGAAATACAGATGTAACTCTGTGAGATGAATTAACAGAACACTAAGCACTTTCTCAGAAAGCTTCTTTCCAGATTTCATCTGAGGATATTTCCTTTTTCACCATAGCCCTCTATGGGCTTCCAAATATCGCTTTGCCAATTCCACGAGAACTGTCTTAGCGAAAGGCTTCTTGAGGGGAACGCTGTAACTCTGTGAGATGATTTCACAGAACACAAAGAAGTTTCTCAGAAAGCTTCTTTCTCTTTGTTATCGGAGGATATTTCCTTTGGCCCTATAGTCTTTAATGGGATCCGAAATATTTGTTCTCAGATTCCACAGAAATAAGGCTAGCAAAGAGATCCACGAAATACAGATGTAACTCTGTGAGATGAATTAACAGAACACTCAGCAGTTTCTCAGAAAGCTTCCTTCCAGATTTCATCTGAGGATATTTCCTTTTTCACCATAGCCCTCTATGGGCTTCCAAATATCACTTTGCCAATTCCACAAGAACTGTCGTAGCGAAAGGCTTCTTGAGGGGAAAGCTGTAACTCTGTGAGATGATTTTACAGAACACAAAGAAGTTTCTCAGAAAGCTTCTTTCTCTTTGTTATCGGAGGTTATTTCCTTTGGCCCTATAGTCTTCAATGGGATCCGAAATATCTGTTCTCAGATTCCACAGAAATAAGGCTAGCAAAGAGATCCACGAAATACAGATGTAACTCTGTGAGATGAATTAACAGAACACTAAGCAGTTTCTCAGAAAGCTTCTTTCCAGATTTCATCTGAGGATATTTCCTTTTTTACCATAGCCCTCTATGGGCTTCCAAATATCACTTTGCCAATTCCACAAGAACTGTCTTTGCGAAAGGCTTCTTGAGGGGAAAGCTGTAACTCTGTGAGATGATTTCACAGAACACAAAGAAGTTCCTCAGAAAGCTTCTTTCTCTTTGTTACGGAGGATATTTCCTTTGGCCCTATAGTCTTCAACAGGATCCGAAATATCTGTTCTCAGATTCCACAGAAATAAGGCTAGCAAAGAGATCCACGAAATACAGATGTAACTCGGTGAGATGAATTAACAGAACATTCAGCAGTTTTTCAGAAAGCTTCTTTCCAGATTTCATCTGAGGATATTTCCTTTTTCACCATAGCCCTCTATGGGCTTCCAAATATCACTTTGCCAATTCCACAAGAACTGTCTTAGCGAAAGGCTTCTTGAGGGGAAAGCTGTAACTCTGTGAGATGATTTCACAGAACACAAAGAAGTTTCTCAGAAAGCTTCTTTCTCTTTGTTATCGGAGGATATTTCCTTTGGCCCTATAGTCTTCAATGGGATCCGAAATATCTGTTCTCAGATTCCACAGAAATAAGGCTAGCAAAGAGATCCACGAAATACAGATGTAATTCTGTGAGATGAATTAACAGAACACTCAGCAGTTTCTCAGAAAGCTTCCTTCCAGATTTCATCTGAGGATATTTCCTTTTTCACCATAGCCCTCTTTGGGCTTCCAAATATCACTTTGCCAATTCCACAAGAACTGTCTTAGCTAAAGGCTTCTTGAGGGGAAAGCTGTAACTCTGTGAGATGATTTCACAGAACACAAAGAAGTTTCTCAGAAAGCTTCTTTCTCTTTGTTATCGGAGGATATTTCCTTTGGCCCTATAGTCTTCAATGGGATCCGAAATATCTGTTCTCAGATTCCACAGAAATAAGGCTAGCAAAGAGATCCACGAAATACAGATGTAACTCTGTGAGATGAATTAACAGAACACTAAGCAGTTTCTCAGAAAGCTTCTTTCCAGATTTCATCTGAGGATATTTCCTTTTTCACCGTAGCCCTCTATGGGCTTCCAAATATCGCTTTGCCAATTCCCCGAGAACTGTCTTAGCGAAAGTCTTCTTGAGGGGAACGCTGTAACTCTGTGAGATGATTTCACAGAACACAAAGAAGTTTCTCAGAAAGCTTCTTTCTCTTTGTTATCGGAGGATATTTCCTTTGGCCCTATAGTCTTCAAAGGGATCCGAAATATCTGTTCTCAGATTCCACAGAAATAAGGCTAGCAAAGAGATCCACGAAATACAGATGTAACTCTGTGAGATGAATTAACAGAACACTCAGCAGTTTCTCAGAAAGCTTCTTTCCAGATTTCATCTGAGGATATTTCCTTTTTCACCATAGCCCTCTAAGGGCTTCCAAATATCACTTTGCCAATTCCACAAGAACTGTCTTAGCGAAAGGCTTCTTGAGGGGAAAGCTGTAACTCTGTGAGATGATTTCACAGAACACCAAGAAGTTTCTCAGAAAGCTTCTTTCTCTTTTTTATCGGAGGATATTCCCTTTGGCCCTATAGTCTTTAATGGGATCCGAAATATCTGTTCTCAGATTCCACAGAAATAAGGCTAGCAAAGAGATCCACGAAATACAGATGTAACTCTGTGAGATGAATTAACAGAACACTAAGCAGTTTCTCAGAAAGCTTCCTTCCAGATTTCATCTGAGGATATTTCCTTTTTCACCATAGCCCTCTATGGGCTTCCAAATATCACTTTGCCAATTCCACAACAACTGTCGTAGCGAAAGGCTTCTTGAGGGGAAAGCTGTAACTCTGTGAGATGATTTCACAGAACACAAAGAAGTTTCTCAGAAAGCTTCTTTCTCTTTGTTATCGGAGGATATTTCCTTTGGCCCTATAGTCTTCAATGGGATCCGAAATATCTGTTCTCAGATTCCACAGAAATAAGGCTAGCAAAGAGATCCACGAAATACAGATGTAACTCTGTGAGATGAATTAACAGAACACTAAGCAGTTTCTCAGAAAGCTTCTTTCCAGATTTCATCTGAGGATATTTCCTTTTTTACCATAGCCCTCTATGGGCTTCCAAATATCACTTTGCCAATTCCACAAGAACTGTCTTTGCGAAAGGCTTCTTGAGGGGAAAGCTGTAACTCTGTGAGATGATTTCACAGAACACAAAGAAGTTCCTCAGAAAGCTTCTTTCTCTTTGTTACGGAGGATATTTCCTTTGGCCCTATAGTCTTCAATAGGATCCGAAATATCTGTTCTCAGATTCCACAGAAATAAGGCTAGCAAAGAGATCCACGAAATATAGATGTAACTCGGTGAGATGAATTAACAGAACATTCAGCAGTTTTTCAGAAAGCTTCTTTCCAGATTTCATCTGAGGATATTTCCTTTTTCACCATAGCCCTCTATGGGCTTCCAAATATCACTTTGCCAATTCCACAAGAACTGTCTTAGCGAAAGGCTTCTTGAGGGGAAAGCTGTAACTCTGTGAGATGATTTCACAGAACACAAAGAAGTTTCTCGGAAAGCTTCTTTCTCTTTGTTATCGGAGGATATTTCCTTTGGCCCTATAGTCTTCAATGGGATCCGAAATATCTGTTCTCAGATTCCACAGAAATAAGGCTAGCAAAGAGATCCACGAAATACAGATGTAATTCTGTGAGATGAATTAACAGAACACTCAGCAGTTTCTCAGAAAGCTTCCTTCCAGATTTCATCTGAGGATATTTCCTTTTTCACCATAGCCCTCTATGGGCTTCCAAATATCACTTTGCCAATTCCACAAGAACTGTCTTAGCTAAAGGCTTCTTGAGGGGAAAGCTGTAACTCTGTGAGATGATTTCACAGAACACAAAGAAGTTTCTCAGAAAGCTTCTTTCTCTTTGTTATCGGAGGATATTTCCTTTGGCCCTGTAGTCTTCAAAGGGATCCGAAATATCTGTTCTCAGATTCCACAGAAATAAGGCTAGCAAAGAGATCCACGAAATACAGATGTAACTCTGTGAGATGAATTAACAGAACACTAAGCAGTTTCTCAGAAAGCTTCTTTCCAGATTTCATCTGAGGATATTTCCTTTTTCACCGTAGGCCTCTATGGGCTTCCAAATATCGCTTTGCCAATTCCCCGAGAACTGTCTTAGCGAAAGGCTTCTTGAGGGGAACGCTGTAACTCTGTGAGATGATTTCACAGAACACTAAGAAGTTTCTCAGAAAGCTTCTTTCTCTTTGTTATCGGAGGATATTTCCTTTGGCCCTATAGTCTTCAATATGATCCGAAATATCTGTTCTCAGATTCCACAGAAATAAGGCTAGCAAAGAGATCCACGAAATACAGATGTAACTCTGTGAGATGAATTAACAGAACACTCAGCAGTTTCTCAGAAAGCTTCCTTCCAGATTTCATCTGAGGATATTTCCTTTTTCACCATAGCCCTCTATGGGATTCCAAATATCACTTTGCCAATTCCACAAGAACTGTCTTAGCGAAAGGCTTCTTGAGGGGAAAGCTATAACTCTGTGAGATGATTTCACAGAACACAAAGAAGTTTCTCAGAAAGCTTCTTTCTCTTTGTTATCGGAGGATATTTCCTTTGGCCCTATAGTCATCAAGGGGATCCGAAATATCTGTTCTCAGATTCCACAGAAATAAGGCTAGCAAAGAGATCCACGAAATACAGATGTAACTCTGTGAGATGAATTAACAGAACACTCAGCGGTTTCTCAGAAAGCTTCTTTCCAGATTTCATCTGAGGATATTTCCTTTTTCACCATAGCCCTCTAAGGGCTTCCAAATATCACTTTGCCAATTCCACAAGAACTGTCTTAGCGAAAGGCTTCTTGAGGGGAAAGCTGTAACTCTGTGAGATGATTTCACAGAACACAAAGAAGTTTCTCAGAAAGCTTCTTTCTCTTTGTTTTCGGAGGATATTTCCTTTGGCCCTATAGTCTTCAATGGGATCCGAAATATCTGTTCTCAGATTCCACAGAAATAAGGCTAGCAAAGAGATCCACGAAATACAGATGTAACTCTGTGAGATGAATTAACAGAACACTCAGCAGTTTCTCAGAAATCTTCTTTCCAGATTTCATCTGAGGATATTTCCTTTTTCACCCTAGCCCTCTATGGGCTTCCAAATATCACTTTGCCAATTCCACAAGAACTGTCTTAGCGAAAGGCTTCTTGAGGGGAATGCTGTAACTCTGTGAGATGATTTCACAACACAAAGAAGTTTCTCAGAAAGCTTCTTTCTCTTTGTTATCGGAGGATATTTCCTTTGGCCCTATAGTCTTCAAAGGGATCCGAAATATCTGTTCTCAGATTCCACAGAAATAAGGCTAGCAAAGAGATCCACGAAATACAGATGTAACTCTGTGAGATGAATTAACAGAACACTCAGCAGTTTCTCAGAAAGCTTCTTTCCAGATTTCATCTGAGGATATTTCCTTTTTCACCATAGCCCTCTAAGGGCTTCCAAATATCACTTTGCCAATTCCACAAGAACTGTCTTAGCAAAAGGCTTCTTGAGGGGAAAGCTGTAACTCTGTGAGATGATTTCACAGAACACAAAGAAGTTTCTCAGAAAGCTTCTTTCTCTTTGTTATCGGAGGATATTTCCTTTGGCCCTATAGTCTTCAAAGGGATCCGAAATATCTGTTCTCAGATTCCACAGAAATAAGGCTAGCAAAGAGATCCACGAAATACAGATGTAACTTTGTGAGATGAATTAACAGAACACTCAGCAGTTTCTCAGAAAGCTTCCTTCCAGATTTCATCTGAGGATATTTCCTTTTTCACCATAGCCCTCTATGGGCTTCCAAATATCACTTTGCCAATTGCACAAGAACTGTCTTAGCGAAAGGCTTCTTGAGGGGAAAGCTGTAACTCTGTGAGATGATTTCACAGAACACAAAGAAGTTTCTCAGAAAGCTTCTTTCTCTTTGTTATCGGAGGATATTTCCATTGGCCCTATAGTCTTCAATGGGATCCGAAATATCTGTTCTCAGATTCCACAGAAATAAGGCTAGCAAAGAGATTCACGAAATACAGATGTAACTCTGTGAGATGAATTAACAGAACACTCAGCAGTTTCTCAGAAAGCTTCTTTCCAGATTTCATCTGAGGATATTTCCTTTTTCACCATAGCCCTCTATGGGCTTCCAAATATCACTTTGCCAATTCCACAAGAACTGTCTTTGCGAAAGGCTTCTTGAGGGGAAAACTGTAACTCTGTGAGATGATTTCACAGAACACAAAGAAGTTTCTCAGAAAGCTTCTTTCTCTTTGTTATCGGAGGATATTTCCTTTGGCCCTATAGTCTTCAATGGGATCCGAAATATCTGTTCTCAGATTCCACAGAAATAAGGCTAGCAAAGAGATCCACGAAATACAGATGTAATTCTGTGAGATTAATTAACAGAACACTCAGCAGTTTCTCAGAAAGCTTCCTTCCAGATTTCATCTGAGGATATTTCCTTTTTCACCATAGCCCTCTAAGGGCTTCCAAATATCACTTTGCCAATTCCACAAGAACTATCTTAGCTAAAGGCTTCTTGAGGGGAAAGCTGTAACTCTGTGAGATGATTTCACAGAACACAAAGAAGTTTCTCAGAAAGCTTCTTTCTCTTTGTTATCGGAGGATATTTCCTTTGGCCCTATAGTGTTCAATGGGATCCGAAATATCTGTTCTCAGATTCCAAAGAAATAAGGCTAGCAAAGAGATCCACGAAATACAGATGTAACTCTGTGAGATGAATTAACAGAACACTCAGCAGTTTCTCAGAAAGCTTCTTTCCAGATTTCATCTGAGGATATTTCCTTTTTCACCATAGCCCTCTAAGGGCTTCCAAATATCACTTTGCCAATTCCACAAGAACTGTCTTAGTGAAAGGCTTCTTGAGGGGAAAGCTGTAACTCTGTGAGATGATTTCACAGAACACAAAGAAGTTTCTCAGAAACCTTCTTTCTCTTTGTTTTCGGAGGATATTTCCTTTGGCCCTATAGTCTTCAAAGGGATCCGAAATATCTGTTCTCAGATTCCACAGAAATAAGGCTAGCAAAGAGATCCACGAAATACAGATGTAACTCTGTGAGATGAATTAACAGAACACTCAGCAGTTTCTCAGAAGCTTCCTTCCAGATTTCATCTGAGGATATTTCCTTTTTCACCATAGCCCTCTATGGGCTTCCAAATATCACTTTGCCAATTGCACAAGAACTGTCTTAGCGAAAGGCTTCTTGAGGGGAAAGCTGTAACTCTGTGAGATGATTTCACAGAACACAAAGAAGTTTCTCAGAAAGCTTCTTTCTCTTTGTTATCGGAGGATATTTCCTTTGGCCCTATAGTGTTCAATGGGATCCGAATTATCTGTTCTCAGATTCCAAAGAAATAAGGCTAGCAAAGAGATCCACGAAATACAGATGTAACTCTGTGAGATGAATTAACAGAACACTCAGCAGTTTCTCAGAAAGCTTCTTTCCAGATTTCATCTGAGGATATTTCCTTTTTCACCATAGCCCTCTAAGGGCTTCCAAATATCACTTTGCCAATTCCACGAGAACTGTCTTAGTGAAAGGCTTCTTGAGGGGAAAGCTGTAACTCTGTGAGATGATTTCACAGAACACAAAGAAGTTTCTCAGAAAGCTTCTTTCTCTTTGTTTTCGGAGGATATTTCCTTTGGCCCTATAGTCTTCAATGGGATCCGAAATATCTGTTCTCAGATTCCACAGAAATAAGGCTAGCAAAGAGATCCACGAAATACAGATGTAACTCTGTGAGATGAATTAACAGAACACTAAGCAGTTTCTCAGAAAGCTTCTTTCCAGATTTCATCTGAGGATATTTCCTTTTTCACCATAGCCCTCTATGGGCTTCCAAATATCACTTTGCCAATTCCACAAGAACTGTCTTTGCGAAAGGCTTCTTGAGGGGAAAGCTGTAACTCTGTGAGATGATTTCACAGAACACAAAGAAGTTCCTCAGAAAGCTTCTTTCTCTTTGTTACGGAGGATATTTCCTTTGGCCCTATAGTCTTCAATAGGATCCGAAATATCTGATCTCAGATTCCACAGAAATAAGGCTAGCAAAGAGATCCACGAAATACAGATGTAACTCGGTGAGATGAATTAACAGAACATTCAGCACTTTTTCAGAAAGCTTCTTTCCAGATTTCACCTGAGGATATTTCCTTTTTCACCATAGCCCTCTATGGGCTTCCAAATATCACTTTGCCAATTCCACAAGAACTGTCTTAGCGAAAGGCTTCTTGAGGGGAAAGCTGTAACTCTGTGAGATGATTTCACAGAACACAAAGAAGTTTCTCGGAAAGCTTCTTTCTCTTTGTTATCGGAGGATATTTCCTTTGGCCGTATAGTCTTCAATGGGATCCGAAATATCTGTTCTCAGATTCCACAGAAATAAGGCTAGCAAAGAGATCCACGAAATACAGATGTAATTATGTGAGATGAATTAACAGAACACTCAGCAGTTTCTCAGAAAGCTTCCTTCCAGATTTCATCTGAGGATATTTCCTTTTTCACCATAGCCCTCTATGGCCTTCCAAATATCACTTTGCCAATTCCACAAGAACTGTCTTAGCTAAAGGCTTCTTGAGGGGAAAGCTGTAACTCTGTGAGATGATTTCACAGAACACAAAGAAGTTTCTCAGAGAGCTTCTTTCTCTTTGTTATCGGAGGATATTTCCTTTGGCCCTATAGTCTTCAATGGGATCCGAAATATCTGTTCTCAGATTCCACAGAAATAAGGCTAGCAAAGAGATCCACGAAATACAGATGTAACTCTGTGAGATGAATTAACAGAACACTAAGCAGTTTCTCAGAAATCTTCTTTCCAGATTTCATCTGAGGATATTTCCTTTTTCACCATAGCCCTCTATGGGCTTCCAAATATCGCTTTGCCAATTCCACGAGAACTGTCTTAGCGAAAGGCTTCTTGAGGGGAACGCTGTAATTCTGTGAGATGATTTCACAGAACACAAAGAAGTTTCTCAGAAAGCTTCTTTCTCTTTGTTATCGGAGGATATTTCCTTTGGCCCTATAGTCTTCAATGGGATCCGAAATATCTGTTCTCAGATTCCACAGAAATAAGGCTAGCAAAGAGATCCACGAAATATAGATGTAACTCTGTGAGATGTATTAACAGAACACTCAGCAGTTTCTCAGAAAGCTTCCTTCCAGATTTCATCTGAGGATATTTCCTTTTTCACCATAGCCCTCTATGGGCTTCCAAATATCACTTTGCCAATTGCACAAGAACTGTCTTAGTGAAAGGCTTCTTGAGGGGAAAGCTGTAACTCTGTGAGATGATTTCACAGAACACAAAGAAGTTTCTCAGAAAGCTTCTTTCTCTTTGTTTTCGGAGGATATTTCCTTTGGCCCTATAGTCTTCAATGGGATCCGAAATATCTGTTCTCAGATTCCACTAAAATAAGGCTAGCAAAGAGATCCACGAAATACAGATGTAACCCTGTGAGATGAATTAACAGAACACTCAGCAGTTTCTCAGAAATCTTCTTTCCAGATTTCATCTGAGGATATTTCCTTTTTCACCCTAGCCCTCTATGGGCTTCCAAATATCACTTTGCCAATTCCACAAGAACTGTCTTAGCGAAAGGCTTCTTGAGGGGAAAGCTGTAACTCTGTGAGATGATTTCACAGAACACAAAGAAGTTTCTCAGAAAGCTTCTTTCTCTTTGTTATCGGAGGATATTTCCTTTGGCCCTATAGTCTTCAAAGGGATCCGAAATATCTGTTCTCAGATTCCACAGAAATAAGGCTAGCAAAGAGATCCACGAAATACAGATGTAACTCTGTGAGATGAATTAACAGAACACTCAGCAGTTTCTCAGAAAGCTTCTTTCCAGATTTCATCTGAGGATATTTCCTTTTTCACCATAGCCCTCTAAGGGCTTCCAAATATCACTTTGCCAATTCCACAAGAACTGTCTTAGCGAAAGGCTTCTTGAGGGGAAAGCTGTAACTCTGTGAGATGATTTCACAGAACACAAAGAAGTTTCTCAGAAAGCTTCTTTCTCTTTGTTATCGGAGGATATTTCCTTTGGCCCTATAGTCTTCAATGGGATCCGAAATATCTGTTCTCAGATTACACAGAAATAAGGCTAGCAAAGAGATCCACGAAATACAGATGTAACTCTGTGAGATGAATTAACAGAACACTCAGCAGTTTCTCAGAAAGCTTCCTTCCAGATTTCATCTGAGGATATTTCCTTTTTCACCATAGCCCTCTATGGGCTACCAAATATCGCTTTGCCAATTCCACAAGAACTGTCTTAGCGAAAGGCTTCTTGAAGGGAAAGCTGTAACTCTGTGAGATGATTTCACAGAACACAAAGAAGTTTCTCAGAAAGCTTCTTTCTCTTTGTTATCGGAGGATATTTCCTTTGGCCCTATAGTCTTCAAAGGGATCCGAAATATCTGTTCTCAGATTCCAAAGATATAAGGCTAGGAAAGAGATCAACGAAATACAGATGTAACTCTGTGAGATGAATTAACAGAACACTAAGCAGTTTAACAGAAAGCTTCTTTCCAGATTTCATCTGAGGATATTTCCTTTTTCACCGTAGCCCTCTGTGGGCTTCCAAATATCACTTTGCCAATTCCACAAGAACTGTCTTAGCGAAAGGCTTCTTGAGGGGAAAGCTGTAACTCTGTGAGATGATTTCACAGAACACAAAGAAGTTTCTCAGAAAGCTTCTTTCTCTTTGTTATCGGAGGATATTTCCTTGGGCCCTATAGTCTTCAATGGGATCCGAAATATCTGTTCTCAGATTCCAAAGAAATAAGGCTAGCAAAGAGATCCACGAAAAACAGATGTAACTCTGTGAGATGAATTAACAGAACACTCAGCAGTTTCTCAGAAAGCTTCTTTCCAGATTTCATCTGAGGATATTTCCTTTTTCACCATAGCCCTCTATGGGCTTCCAAATATCGCTTTGCCAATTCCACAAGAAATGTCTTAGCGAAAGGCTTCTTGAGGGGAAAGCTGTAACTCTGTGAGATGATTTCACAGAACACAAAGAAGTTTCTCAGAAAGCTTCTTTCTCTTTGTTATCGGAGGATATTTCCTGTGGCCCTATAGTCTTCAATGGGATCCGAAATATCTGTTCTCAGATTCCACAGAAATAAGGCTACCAAAGAGATCTACGAAATACAGATGTAACTGTGTGAGATGAATTAACAGAACACTAAGCAGTTTCTCAGAAAGCTTCTTTCCAGATTTCATCTGAGGATATTTCCTTTTTTACCATAGCCCTCTATGGGCTTCCAAATATCACTTTGCCAATTCCACAAGAACTGTCTTTGCGAAAGGCTTCTTGAGGGGAAAGCTGTAACTCTGTGAGATGATTTCACAGAACACAAAGAAGTTCCTCAGAAAGCTTCTTTCTCTTTGTTACGGAGGATATTTCCTTTGGCCCTATAGTCTTCAACAGGATCCGAAATATCTGTTCTCAGATTCCACAGAAATAAGGCTAGCAAAGAGATCCACGAAATACAGATGTAACTCGGTGAGATGAATTAACAGAACATTCAGCAGTTTTTCAGAAAGCTTCTTTCCAGATTTCATCTGAGGATATTTCCTTTTTCACCATAGCCCTCTATGGGCTTCCAAATATCACTTTGCCAATTCCACAAGAACTGTCTTAGCGAAAGGCTTCTTGAGGGGAAAGCTGTAACTCTGTGAGATGATTTCACAGAACACAAAGAAGTTTCTCGGAAAGCTTCTTTCTCTTTGTTATCGGAGGATATTTCCTTTGGCCCTATAGTCTTCAATGGGATCCGAAATATCTGTTCTCAGATTCCACAGAAATAAGGCTAGCAAAGAGATCCACGAAATACAGATGTAATTCTGTGAGATGAATTAACAGAACACTCAGCAGTTTCTCAGAAAGCTTCCTTCCAGATTTCATCTGAGGATATTTCCTTTTTCACCATAGCCCTCTTTGGGCTTCCAAATATCACTTTGCCAATTCCACAAGAACTGTCTTAGCTAAAGGCTTCTTGAGGGGAAAGCTGTAACTCTGTGAGATGATTTCACAGAACACAAAGAAGTTTCTCAGAAAGCTTCTTTCTCTTTGTTATCGGAGGATATTTCCTTTGGCCCTATAGTCTTCAATGGGATCCGAAATATCTGTTCTCAGATTCCACAGAAATAAGGCTAGCAAAGAGATCCACGAAATACAGATGTAACTCTGTGAGATGAATTAACAGAACACTAAGCAGTTTCTCAGAAAGCTTCCTTCCAGATTTCATCTGAGGATATTTCCTTTTTCACCGTAGCCCTCTATGGGCTTCCAAATATCGCTTTGCCAATTCCCCGAGAACTGTCTTAGCGAAAGTCTTCTTGAGGGGAACGCTGTAACTCTGTGAGATGATTTCACAGAACACAAAGAAGTTTCTCAGAAAGCTTCTTTCTCTTTGTTATCGGAGGATATTTCCTTTGGCCCTATAGTCTTCAAAGGGATCCGAAATATCTGTTCTCAGATTCCACAGAAATAAGGCTAGCAAAGAGATCCACGAAATACAGATGTAACTCTGTGAGATGAATTAACAGAACACTCAGCAGTTTCTCAGAAAGCTTCTTTCCAGATTTCATCTGAGGATATTTCCTTTTTCACCATAGCCCTCTAAGGGCTTCCAAATATCACTTTGCCAATTCCACAAGAACTGTCTTAGCGAAAGGCTTCTTGAGGGGAAAGCTGTAACTCTGTGAGATGATTTCACAGAACACAAAGAAGTTTCTCAGAAAGCTTCTTTCTCTTTTTTATCGGAGGATATTCCCTTTGGCCCTATAGTCTTTAATGGGATCCGAAATATCTGTTCTCAGATTCCACAGAAATAAGGCTAGCAAAGAGATCCACGAAATACAGATGTAACTCTGTGAGATGAATTAACAGAACACAAAGCAGTTTCTCAGAAAGCTTCCTTCCAGATTTCATCTGAGGATATTTCCTTTTTCACCATAGCCCTCTATGGGCTTCCAAATATCACTTTGCCAATTCCACAACAACTGTCGTAGCGAAAGGCTTCTTGAGGGGAAAGCTGTAACTCTGTGAGATGATTTCACAGAACACAAAGAAGTTTCTCAGAAAGCTTCTTTCTCTTTGTTATCGGAGGATATTTCCTTTGGCCCTATAGTCTTCAATGGGATCCGAAATATCTGTTCTCAGATTCCACAGAAATAAGGCTAGCAAAGAGATCCACGAAATACAGATGTAACTCTGTGAGATGAATTAACAGAACACTAAGCAGTTTCTCAGAAAGCTTCTTTCCAGATTTCATCTGAGGATATTTCCTTTTTTACCATAGCCCTCTATGGGCTTCCAAATATCACTTTGCCAATTCCACAAGAACTGTCTTTGCGAAAGGCTTCTTGAGGGGAAAGCTGTAACTCTGTGAGATGATTTCACAGAACACAAAGAAGTTCCTCAGAAAGCTTCTTTCTCTTTGTTACGGAGGATATTTCCTTTGGCCCTATAGTCTTCAATAGGATCCGAAATATCTGTTCTCAGATTCCACAGAAATAAGGCTACCAAAGAGATCCACGAAATATAGATGTAACTCGGTGAGATGAATTAACAGAACATTCAGCAGTTTTTCAGAAAGCTTCTTTCCAGATTTCATCTGAGGATATTTCCTTTTTCACCATAGCCCTCTATGGGCTTCCAAATATCACTTTGCCAATTCCACAAGAACTGTCTTAGCGAAAGGCTTCTTGAGGGGAAAGCTGTAACTCTGTGAGATGATTTCACAGAACACAAAGAAGTTTCTCGGAAAGCTTCTTTCTCTTTGTTATCGGAGGATATTTCCTTTGGCCCTATAGTCTTCAATGGGATCCGAAATATCTGTTCTCAGATTCCACAGAAATAAGGCTAGCAAAGAGATCCACGAAATACAGATGTAATTCTGTGAGATGAATTAACAGAACACTCAGCAGTTTCTCAGAAAGCTTCCTTCCAGATTTCATCTGAGGATATTTCCTTTTTCACCATAGCCCTCTATGGGCTTCCAAATATCACTTTGCCAATTCCACAAGAACTGTCTTAGCTAAAGGCTTCTTGAGGGGAAAGCTGTAACTCTGTGAGATGATTTCACAGAACACAAAGAAGTTTCTCAGAAAGCTTCTTTCTCTTTGTTATCGGAGGATATTTCCTTTGGCCCTGTAGTCTTCAAAGGGATCCGAAATATCTGTTCTCAGATTCCACAGAAATAAGGCTAGCAAAGAGATCCACGAAATACAGATGTAACTCTGTGAGATGAATTAACAGAACACTAAGCAGTTTCTCAGAAAGCTTCTTTCCAGATTTCATCTGAGGATATTTCCTTTTTCACCGTAGGCCTCTATGGGCTTCCAAATATCGCTTTGCCAATTCCCCGAGAACTGTCTTAGCGAAAGGCTTCTTGAGGGGAACGCTGTAACTCTGTGAGATGATTTCACAGAACACTAAGAAGTTTCTCAGAAAGCTTCTTTCTCTTTGTTATCGGAGGATATTTCCTTTGGCCCTATAGTCTTCAATATGATCCGAAATATCTGTTCTCAGATTCCACAGAAATAAGGCTAGCAAAGAGATCCACGAAATACAGATGTAACTCTGTGAGATGAATTAACAGAACACTCAGCAGTTTCTCAGAAAGCTTCCTTCCAGATTTCATCTGAGGATATTTCCTTTTTCACCATAGCCCTCTATGGGATTCCAAATATCACTTTGCCAATTCCACAAGAACTGTCTTAGCGAAAGGCTTCTTGAGGGGAAAGCTATAACTCTGTGAGATGATTTCACAGAACACAAAGAAGTTTCTCAGAAAGCTTCTTTCTCTTTGTTATCGGAGGATATTTCCTTTGGCCCTATAGTCTTCAAGGGGATCCGAAATATCTGTTCTCAGATTCCACAGAAATAAGGCTAGCAAAGAGATCCACGAAATACAGATGTAACTCTGTGAGATGAATTAACAGAACACTCAGCGGTTTCTCAGAAAGCTTCTTTCCAGATTTCATCTGAGGATATTTCCTTTTTCACCATAGCCCTCTAAGGGCTTCCAAATATCACTTTGCCAATTCCACAAGAACTGTCTTAGCGAAAGGCTTCTTGAGGGGAAAGCTGTAACTCTGTGAGATGATTTCACAGAACACAAAGAAGTTTCTCAGAAAGCTTCTTTCTCTTTATTTTCGGAGGATATTTCCTTTGGCCCTATAGTCTTCAATGGGATCCGAAATATCTGTTCTCAGATTCCACAGAAATAAGGCTAGCAAAGAGATCCACGAAATACAGATGTAACTCTGTGAGGTGAATTAACAGAACACTCAGCAGTTTCTCAGAAATCTTCTTTCCAGATTTCATCTGAGGATATTTCCTTTTTCACCCTAGCCCTCTATGGGCTTCCAAATATCACTTTGCCAATTCCACAAGAACTGTCTTAGCGAAAGGCTTCTTGAGGGGAATGCTGTAACTCTGTGAGATGATTTCACAACACAAAGAAGTTTCTCAGAAAGCTTCTTTCTCTTTGTTATCGGAGGATATTTCCTTTGGCCCTATAGTCTTCAAAGGGATCCGAAATATCTGTTCTCAGATTCCACAGAAATAAGGCTAGCAAAGAGATCCACGAAATACAGATGTAACTCTGTGAGATGAATTAACAGAACACTCAGCAGTTTCTCAGAAAGCTTCTTTCCAGATTTCATCTGAGGATATTTCCTTTTTCACCATAGCCCTCTAAGGGCTTCCAAATATCACTTTGCCAATTCCACAAGAACTGTCTTAGCAAAAGGCTTCTTGAGGGGAAAGCTGTAACTCTGTGAGATGATTTCACAGAACACAAAGAAGTTTCTCAGAAAGCTTCTTTCTCTTTGTTATCGGAGGATATTTCCTTTGGCCCTATAGTCTTCAAAGGGATCCGAAATATCTGTTCTCAGATTCCACAGAAATAAGGCTAGCAAAGAGATCCACGAAATACAGATGTAACTTTGTGAGATGAATTAACAGAACACTCAGCAGTTTCTCAGAAAGCTTCCTTCCAGATTTCATCTGAGGATATTTCCTTTTTCACCATAGCCCTCTATGGGCTTCCAAATATCACTTTGCCAATTGCACAAGAACTGTCTTAGCGAAAGGCTTCTTGAGGGGAAAGCTGTAACTCTGTGAGATGATTTCACAGAACACAAAGAAGTTTCTCAGAAAGCTTATTTCTCTTTGTTATCGGAGGATATTTCCATTGGCCCTATAGTCTTCAATGGGATCCGAAATATCTGTTCTCAGATTCCACAGAAATAAGGCTAGCAAAGAGATTCACGAAATACAGATGTAACTCTGTGAGATGAATTAACAGAACACTCAGCAGTTTCTCAGAAAGCTTCTTTCCAGATTTCATCTGAGGATATTTCCTTTTTCACCATAGCCCTCTATGGGCTTCCAAATATCACTTTGCCAATTCCACAAGAACTGTCTTTGCGAAAGGCTTCTTGAGGGGAAAGCTGTAACTCTGTGAGATGATTTCACAGAACACAAAGAAGTTTCTCAGAAAGCTTCTTTCTCTTTGTTATCGGAGGATATTTCCTTTGGCCCTATAGTCTTCAATGGGATCCGAAATATCTGTTCTCAGATTCCACAGAAATAAGGCTAGCAAAGAGATCCACGAAATACAGATGTAATTCTGTGAGATTAATTAACAGAACACTCAGCAGTTTCTCAGAAAGCTTCCTTCCAGATTTCATCTGAGGATATTTCCTTTTTCACCATAGCCCTCTAAGGGCTTCCAAATATCACTTTGCCAATTCCACAAGAACTATCTTAGCTAAAGGCTTCTTGAGGGGAAAGCTGTAACTCTGTGAGATGATTTCACAGAACACAAAGAAGTTTCTCAGAAAGCTTCTTTCTCTTTGTTATCGGAGGATATTTCCTTTGGCCCTATAGTGTTCAATGGGATCCGAAATATCTGTTCTCAGATTCCAAAGAAATAAGGCTAGCAAAGAGATCCACGAAATACAGATGTAACTCTGTGAGATGAATTAACAGAACACTCAGCAGTTTCTCAGAAAGCTTCCTTCCAGATTTCATCTGAGGATATTTCCTTTTTCACCATAGCCCTCTATGGGCTTCCAAATATCACTTTGCCAATTGCACAAGAACTGTCTTAGCGAAAGGCTTCTTGAGGGGAAAGCTGTAACTCTGTGAGATGATTTCACAGAACACAAAGAAGTTTCTCAGAAAGCTTCTTTCTCTTTGTTATCGGAGGATATTTCCTTTGGCCCTATAGTGTTCAATGGGATCCGAATTATCTGTTCTCAGATTCCAAAGAAATAAGGCTAGCAAAGAGATCCACGAAATACAGATGTAACTCTGTGAGATGAATTAACAGAACACTCAGCAGTTTCTCAGAAAGCTTCTTTCCAGATTTCATCTGAGGATATTTCCTTTTTCACCATAGCCCTCTAAGGGCTTCCAAATATCACTTTGCCAATTCCACGAGAACTGTCTTAGTGAAAGGCTTCTTGACGGGAAAGCTGTAACTCTGTGAGATGATTTCACAGAACACAAAGAAGTTTCTCAGAAAGCTTCTTTCTCTTTGTTTTCGGAGGATATTTCCTTTGGCCCTATAGTCTTCAATGGGATCCGAAATATCTGTTCTCAGATTCCACAGAAATAAGGCTAGCAAAGAGATCCACGAAATACAGATGTAACTCTGTGAGATGAATTAACAGAACACTAAGCAGTTTCTCAGAAAGCTTCTTTCCAGATTTCATCTGAGGATATTTCCTTTTTCACCATAGCCCTCTATGGGCTTCCAAATATCACTTTGCCAATTCCACAAGAACTGTCTTTGCGAAAGGCTTCTTGAGGGGAAAGCTGTAACTCTGTGAGATGATTTCACAGAACACAAAGAAGTTCCTCAGAAAGCTTCTTTCTCTTTGTTACGGAGGATATTTCCTTTGGCCCTATAGTCTTCAATAGGATCCGAAATATCTGATCTCAGATTCCACAGAAATAAGGCTAGCAAAGAGATCCACGAAATACAAATGTAACTCGGTGAGATGAATTAACAGAACATTCAGCAGTTTTTCAGAAAGCTTCTTTCCAGATTTCACCTGAGGATATTTCCTTTTTCACCATAGCCCTCTATGGGCTTCCAAATATCACTTTGCCAATTCCACAAGAACTGTCTTAGCGAAAGGCTTCTTGAGGGGAAAGCTGTAACTCTGTGAGATGATTTCACAGAACACAAAGAAGTTTCTCAGAAAGCTTCTTTCTCTTTGTTATCGGAGGATATTTCCATTGGCCCTATAGTCTTCAATGGGATCCGAAATATCTGTTCTCAGATTCCACAGAAATAAGGCTAGCAAAGAGATTCACGAAATACAGATGTAACTCTGTGAGATGAATTAACAGAACACTCAGCAGTTTCTCAGAAAGCTTCTTTCCAGATTTCATCTGAGGATATTTCCTTTTTCACCATAGCCCTCTATGGGCTTCCAAATATCACTTTGCCAATTCCACAAGAACTGTCTTTGCGAAAGGCTTCTTGAGGGGAAAGCTGTAACTCTGTGAGATGATTTCACAGAACACAAAAGAAGTTTCTCAGAAAGCTTCTTTCTCTTTGTTTTCGGAGGATATTTCCTTTGGCCCTATAGTCTTCAAAGGGATCCGAAATATCTGTTCTCAGATTCCACAGAAATAAGGCTAGCAAAGAGATCCAAGAAATACAGATGTAACTCTGTGAGATGAATTAACAGAACACTCAGCAGTTTCTCAGAAAGCTTCTTTCCAGATTTCATCTGAGGATATTTCCTTTTTCACCATAGCCCTCTAAGGGCTTCCAAATATCACTTTGCCAATTCCACAAGAACTGTCTTAGCGAAAGGCTTCTTGAGGGGAACGCTGTAACTCTGTGAGATGATTTCACAGAACACAAAGAAGTTTCTCAGAAAGCTTCTTTCTCTTTGTTATCGGAGGATATTTCCTTTGGCCCTATAGTCTTCAATGGGATCCGAAATATCTGTTCTCAGATTCCACAGAAATAAGGCTAGCAAAGAGATCCACGAAATACAGATGTAACTCTGTGAGATGAATTAACAGAACACTCAGCAGTTTCTCAGAAAGCTTCCTTCCAGATTTCATCTGAGGATATTTCCTTTTTCACCATAGCCCTCTATGGGCTTCCAAATATCACTTTGCCAATTGCACAAGAACTGTCTTAGCGAAAGGCTTCTTGAGGGGAAAGCTGTAACTCTGTGAGATGATTTCACAGAACACAAAGAAGTTTCTCAGAAAGCTTCTTTCTCTTTGTTATCGGAGGATATTTCCTTTGGCCCTATAGTGTTCAATGGGATCCGAATTATCTGTTCTCAGATTCCAAAGAAATAAGGCTAGCAAAGAGATCCACGAAATACAGATGTAACTCTGTGAGATGAATTAACAGAACACTCAGCAGTTTCTCAGAAAGCTTCTTTCCAGATTTCATCTGAGGATATTTCCTTTTTCACCATAGCCCTCTAAGGGCTTCCAAATATCACTTTGCCAATTCCACGAGAACTGTCTTAGTGAAAGGCTTCTTGAGGGGAAAGCTGTAACTCTGTGAGATGATTTCACAGAACACAAAGAAGTTTCTCAGAAAGCTTCTTTCTCTTTGTTTTCGGAGGATATTTCCTTTGGCCCTATAGTCTTCAATGGGATCCGAAATATCTGTTCTCAGATTCCACAGAAATAAGGCTAGCAAAGAGATCCACGAAATACAGATGTAACTCTGTGAGATGAATTAACAGAACACTAAGCAGTTTCTCAGAAAGCTTCTTTCCAGATTTCATCTGAGGATATTTCCTTTTTCACCATAGCCCTCTATGGGCTTCCAAATATCACTTTGCCAATTCCACAAGAACTGTCTTTGCGAAAGGCTTCTTGAGGGGAAAGCTGTAACTCTGTGAGATGATTTCACAGAACACAAAGAAGTTCCTCAGAAAGCTTCTTTCTCTTTGTTACGGAGGATATTTCCTTTGGCCCTATAGTCTTCAATAGGATCCGAAATATCTGATCTCAGATTCCACAGAAATAAGGCTAGCAAAGAGATCCACGAAATACAGATGTAACTCGGTGAGATGAATTAACAGAACATTCAGCACTTTTTCAGAAAGCTTCTTTCCAGATTTCACCTGAGGATATTTCCTTTTTCACCATAGCCCTCTATGGGCTTCCAAATATCACTTTGCCAATTCCACAAGAACTGTCTTAGCGAAAGGCTTCTTGAGGGGAAAGCTGTAACTCTGTGAGATGATTTCACAGAACACAAAGAAGTTTCTCGGAAAGCTTCTTTCTCTTTGTTATCGGAGGATATTTCCTTTGGCCGTATAGTCTTCAATGGGATCTGAAATATCTGTTCTCAGATTCCACAGAAATAAGGCTAGCAAAGAGATCCACGAAATACAGATGTAATTATGTGAGATGAATTAACAGAACACTCAGCAGTTTCTCAGAAAGCTTCCTTCCAGATTTCATCTGAGGATATTTCCTTTTTCACCATAGCCCTCTATGGCCTTCCAAATATCACTTTGCCAATTCCACAAGAACTGTCTTAGCTAAAGGCTTCTTGAGGGGAAAGCTGTAACTCTGTGAGATGATTTCACAGAACACAAAGAAGTTTCTCAGAGAGCTTCTTTCTCTTTGTTATCGGAGGATATTTCCTTTGGCCCTATAGTCTTCAATGGGATCCGAAATATCTGTTCTCAGATTCCACAGAAATAAGGCTAGCAAAGAGATCCACGAAATACAGATGTAACTTTGTGAGATGAATTAACAGAACACTAAGCAGTTTCTCAGAAAGCTTCTTTCCAGATTTCATCTGAGGATATTTCCTTTTTCACCATAGCCCTCTATGGGCTTCCAAATATCGCTTTGCCAATTCCACGAGAACTGTCTTAGCGAAAGGCTTCTTGAGGGGAACGCTGTAATTCTGTGAGATGATTTCACAGAACACAAAGAAGTTTCTCAGAAAGCTTCTTTCTCTTTGTTATCGGAGGATATTTCCTTTGGCCCTATAGTCTTCAATGGGATCCGAAATATCTGTTCTCAGATTCCACAGAAATAAGGCTAGCAAAGAGATCCACGAAATATAGATGTAACTCTGTGAGATGTATTAACAGAACACTCAGCAGTTTCTCAGAAAGCTTCCTTCCAGATTTCATCTGAGGATATTTCCTTTTTCACCATAGCCCTCTATGGGCTTCCAAATATCACTTTGCCAATTGCACAAGAACTGTCTTAGTGAAAGGCTTCTTGAGGGGAAAGCTGTAACTCTGTGAGATGATTTCACAGAACACAAAGAAGTTTCTCAGAAAGCTTCTTTCTCTTTGTTTTCGGAGGATATTTCCTTTGGCCCTATAGTCTTCAATGGGATCCGAAATATCTGTTCTCAGATTCCACTAAAATAAGGCTAGCAAAGAGATCCACGAAATACAGATGTAACCCTGTGAGATGAATTAACAGAACACTCAGCAGTTTCTCAGAAATCTTCTTTCCAGATTTCATCTGAGGATATTTCCTTTTTCACCCTAGCCCTCTATGGGCTTCCAAATATCACTTTGCCAATTCCACAAGAACTGTCTTAGCGAAAGGCTTCTTGAGGGGAAAGCTGTAACTCTGTGAGATGATTTCACAGAACACAAAGAAGTTTCTCAGAAAGCTTCTTTCTCTTTGTTATCGGAGGATATTTCCTTTGGCCCTATAGTCTTCAAAGGGATCCGAAATATCTGTTCTCAGATTCCACAGAAATAAGGCTAGCAAAGAGATCCACGAAATACAGATGTAACTCTGTGAGATGAATTAACAGAACACTCAGCAGTTTCTCAGAAAGCTTCTTTCCAGATTTCATCTGAGGATATTTCCTTTTTCACCATAGCCCTCTAAGGGCTTCCAAATATCACTTTGCCAATTCCACAAGAACTGTCTTAGCGAAAGGCTTCTTGAGGGGAAAGCTGTAACTCTGTGAGATGATTTCACAGAACACAAAGAAGTTTCTCAGAAAGCTTCTTTCTCTTTGTTATCGGAGGATATTTCCTTTGGCCCTATAGTCTTCAATGGGATCCGAAATATCTGTTCTCAGATTACACAGAAATAAGGCTAGCAAAGAGATCCACGAAATACAGATGTAACTCTGTGAGATGAATTAACAGAACACTCAGCAGTTTCTCAGAAAGCTTCCTTCCAGATTTCATCTGAGGATATTTCCTTTTTCACCATAGCCCTCTATGGGCTTCCAAATATCGCTTTGCCAATTCCACAAGAACTGTCTTAGCGAAAGGCTTCTTGAAGGGAAAGCTGTAACTCTGTGAGATGATTTCACAGAACACAAAGAAGTTTCTCAGAAAGCTTCTTTCTCTTTGTTATCGGAGGATATTTCCTTTGGCCCTATAGTCTTCAAAGGGATCCGAAATATCTGTTCTCAGATTCCAAAGATATAAGGCTAGCAAAGAGATCAACGAAATACAGATGTAACTCTGTGAGATGAATTAACAGAACACTAAGCAGTTTAACAGAAAGCTTCTTTCCAGATTTCATCTGAGGATATTTCCTTTTTCACCGTAGCCCTCTGTGGGCTTCCAAATATCACTTTGCCAATTCCACAAGAACGGTCTTAGCGAAAGGCTTCTTGAGGGGAAAGCTGTAACTCTGTGAGATGATTTCACAGAACACAAAGAAGTTTCTCAGAAAGCTTCTTTCTCTTTGTTATCGGAGGATATTTCCTTGGGCCCTATAGTCTTCAATGGGATCCGAAATATCTGTTCTCAGATTCCAAAGAAATAAGGCTAGCAAAGAGATCCACGAAAAACAGATGTAACTCTGTGAGATGAATTAACAGAACACTCAGCAGTTTTTCAGAAAGCTTCTTTCCAGATTTCATCTGAGGATATTTCCTTTTTCACCATAGCCCTCTATGGGCTTCCAAATATCGCTTTGCCAATTCCACAAGAAATGTCTTAGCGAAAGGCTTCTTGAGGGGAAAGCTGTAACTCTGTGAGATGATTTCACAGAACACAAAGAAGTTTCTCAGAAAGCTTCTTTCTCTTTGTTATCGGAGGATATTTCCTGTGGCCCTATAGTCTTCAATGGGATCCGAAATATCTGTTCTCAGATTCCACAGAAATAAGGCTACCAAAGAGATCTACGAAATACAGATGTAACTCTCTTAGATGAATTAACAGAACACTAAGCAGTTTCTCAGAAAGCTTCTTTCCAGATTTCATCTGAGGATATTTCCTTTTTCACCATAGCCCTCTATGGGCTTCCAAATATCACTTTGCCAATTCCACAAGAACTGTCTTTGCGAAAGGCTTCTTGAGGGGAAAGCTGTAACTCTGTGAGATGATTTCACAGAACACAAAGAAGTTCCTCAGAAAGCTTCTTTCTCTTTGTTACGGAGGATATTTCCTTTGGCCCTATAGTCTTCAATAGGATCCGAAATATCTGTTCTCAGATTCCACAGAAATAAGGCTACCAAAGAGATCCACGAAATATAGATGTAACTCGGTGAGATGAATTAACAGAACATTCAGCAGTTTTTCAGAAAGCTTCTTTCCAGATTTCATCTGAGGATATTTCCTTTTTCACCATAGCCCTCTATGGGCTTCCAAATATCACTTTGCCAATTCCACAAGAACTGTCTTAGCGAAAGGCTTCTTGAGGGGAAAGCTGTAACTCTGTGAGATGATTTCACAGAACACAAAGAAGTTTCTCGGAAAGCTTCTTTCTCTTTGTTATCGGAGGATATTTCCTTTGGCCCTATAGTCTTCAATGGGATCCGAAATATCTGTTCTCAGATTCCACAGAAATAAGGCTAGCAAAGAGATCCACGAAATACAGATGTAATTCTGTGAGATGAATTAACAGAACACTCAGCAGTTTCTCAGAAAGCTTCCTTCCAGATTTCATCTGAGGATATTTCCTTTTTCACCATAGCCCTCTATGGGCTTCCAAATATCACTTTGCCAATTCCACAAGAACTGTCTTAGCTAAAGGCTTCTTGAGGGGAAAGCTGTAACTCTGTGAGATGATTTCACAGAACACAAAGAAGTTTCTCAGAAAGCTTCTTTCTCTTTGTTATCGGAGGATATTTCCTTTGGCCCTGTAGTCTTCAAAGGGATCCGAAATATCTGTTCTCAGATTCCACAGAAATAAGGCTAGCAAAGAGATCCACGAAATACAGATGTAACTCTGTGAGATGAATTAACAGAACACTAAGCAGTTTCTCAGAAAGCTTCTTTCCAGATTTCATCTGAGGATATTTCCTTTTTCACCGTAGGCCTCTATGGGCTTCCAAATATCGCTTTGCCAATTCCCCGAGAACTGTCTTAGCGAAAGGCTTCTTGAGGGGAACGCTGTAACTCTGTGAGATGATTTCACAGAACACTAAGAAGTTTCTCAGAAAGCTTCTTTCTCTTTGTTATCGGAGGATATTTCCTTTGGCCCTATAGTCTTCAATATGATCCGAAATATCTGTTCTCAGATTCCACAGAAATAAGGCTAGCAAAGAGATCCACGAAATACAGATGTAACTCTGTGAGATGAATTAACAGAACACTCAGCAGTTTCTCAGAAAGCTTCCTTCCAGATTTCATCTGAGGATATTTCCTTTTTCACCATAGCCCTCTATGGGATTCCAAATATCACTTTGCCAATTCCACAAGAACTGTCTTAGCGAAAGGCTTCTTGAGGGGAAAGCTATAACTCTGTGAGATGATTTCACAGAACACAAAGAAGTTTCTCAGAAAGCTTCTTTCTCTTTGTTATCGGAGGATATTTCCTTTGGCCCTATAGTCTTCAAGGGGATCCGAAATATCTGTTCTCAGATTCCACAGAAATAAGGCTAGCAAAGAGATCCACGAAATACAGATGTAACTCTGTGAGATGAATTAACAGAACACTCAGCGGTTTCTCAGAAAGCTTCTTTCCAGATTTCATCTGAGGATATTTCCTTTTTCACCATAGCCCTCTAAGGGCTTCCAAATATCACTTTGCCAATTCCACAAGAACTGTCTTAGCGAAAGGCTTCTTGAGGGGAAAGCTGTAACTCTGTGAGATGATTTCACAGAACACAAAGAAGTTTCTCAGAAAGCTTCTTTCTCTTTATTTTCGGAGGATATTTCCTTTGGCCCTATAGTCTTCAATGGGATCCGAAATATCTGTTCTCAGATTCCACAGAAATAAGGCTAGCAAAGAGATCCACGAAATACAGATGTAACTCTGTGAGATGAATTAACAGAACACTCAGCAGTTTCTCAGAAATCTTCTTTCCAGATTTCATCTGAGGATATTTCCTTTTTCACCCTAGCCCTCTATGGGCTTCCAAATATCACTTTGCCAATCCCACAAGAACTGTCTTAGCGAAAGGCTTCTTGAGGGGAATGCTGTAACTCTGTGAGATGATTTCACAACACAAAGAAGTTTCTCAGAAAGCTTCTTTCTCTTTGTTATCGGAGGATATTTCCTTTGGCCCTATAGTCTTCAAAGGGATCCGAAATATCTGTTCTCAGATTCCACAGAAATAAGGCTAGCAAAGAGATCCACGAAATACAGATGTAACTCTGTGAGATGAATTAACAGAACACTCAGCAGTTTCTCAGAAAGCTTCTTTCCAGATTTCATCTGAGGATATTTCCTTTTTCACCATAGCCCTCTAAGGGCTTCCAAATATCACTTTGCCAATTCCACAAGAACTGTCTTAGCAAAAGGCTTCTTGAGGGGAAAGCTGTAACTCTGTGAGATGATTTCACAGAACACAAAGAAGTTTCTCAGAAAGCTTCTTTCTCTTTGTTATCGGAGGATATTTCCTTTGGCCCTATAGTCTTCAAAGGGATCCGAAATATCTGTTCTCAGATTCCACAGAAATAAGGCTAGCAAAGAGATCCACGAAATACAGATGTAACTTTGTGAGATGAATTAACAGAACACTCAGCAGTTTCTCAGAAAGCTTCCTTCCAGATTTCATCTGAGGATATTTCCTTTTTCACCATAGCCCTCTATGGGCTTCCAAATATCACTTTGCCAATTGCACAAGAACTGTCTTAGCGAAAGGCTTCTTGAGGGGAAAGCTGTAACTCTGTGAGATGATTTCACAGAACACAAAGAAGTTTCTCAGAAAGCTTCTTTCTCTTTGTTATCGGAGGATATTTCCATTGGCCCTATAGTCTTCAATGGGATCCGAAATATCTGTTCTCAGATTCCACAGAAATAAGGCTAGCAAAGAGATTCACGAAATACAGATGTAACTCTGTGAGATGAATTAACAGAACACTCAGCAGTTTCTCAGAAAGCTTCTTTCCAGATTTCATCTGAGGATATTTCCTTTTTCACCATAGCCCTCTATGGGCTTCCAAATATCACTTTGCCAATTCCACAAGAACTGTCTTTGCGAAAGGCTTCTTTTGGGGAAAGCTGTAACTCTGTGAGATGATTTCACAGAACACAAAGAAGTTTCTCAGAAAGCTTCTTTCTCTTTGTTATCGGAGGATATTTCCTTTGGCCCTATAGTCTTCAATGGGATCCGAAATATCTGTTCTCAGATTCCACAGAAATAAGGCTAGCAAAGAGATCCACGAAATACAGATGTAATTCTGTGAGATTAATTAACAGAACACTCAGCAGTTTCTCAGAAAGCTTCCTTCCAGATTTCATCTGAGGATATTTCCTTTTTCACCATAGCCCTCTAAGGGCTTCCAAATATCACTTTGCCAATTCCACAAGAACTATCTTAGCTAAAGGCTTCTTGAGGGGAAAGCTGTAACTCTGTGAGATGATTTCACAGAACACAAAGAAGTTTCTCAGAAAGCTTCTTTCTCTTTGTTATCGGAGGATATTTCCTTTGGCCCTATAGTGTTCAATGGGATCCGAAATATCTGTTCTCAGATTCCAAAGAAATAAGGCTAGCAAAGAGATCCACGAAATACAGATGTAACTCTGTGAGATGAATTAACAGAACACTCAGCAGTTTCTCAGAAAGCTTCTTTCCAGATTTCATCTGAGGATATTTCCTTTTTCACCATAGCCCTCTAAGGGCTTCCAAATATCACTTTGCCAATTCCACAAGAACTGTCTTAGTGAAAGGCTTCTTGAGGGGAAAGCTGTAACTCTGTGAGATGATTTCACAGAACACAAAGAAGTTTCTCAGAAACCTTCTTTCTCTTTGTTTTCGGAGGATATTTCCTTTGGCCCTATAGTCTTCAAAGGGATCCGAAATATCTGTTCTCAGATTCCACAGAAATAAGGCTAGCAAAGAGATCCACGAAATACAGATGTAACTCTGTGAGATGAATTAACAGAACACTCAGCAGTTTCTCAGAAAGCTTCCTTCCAGATTTCATCTGAGGATATTTCCTTTTTCACCATAGCCCTCTATGGGCTTCCAAATATCACTTTGCCAATTGCACAAGAACTGTCTTAGCGAAAGGCTTCTTGAGGGGAAAGCTGTAACTCTGTGAGATGATTTCACAGAACACAAAGAAGTTTCTCAGAAAGCTTCTTTCTCTTTGTTATCGGAGGATATTTCCTTTGGCCCTATAGTGTTCAATGGGATCCGAATTATCTGTTCTCAGATTCCAAAGAAATAAGGCTAGCAAAGAGATCCACGAAATACAGATGTAACTCTGTGAGATGAATTAACAGAACACTCAGCAGTTTCTCAGAAAGCTTCTTTCCAGATTTCATCTGAGGATATTTCCTTTTTCACCATAGCCCTCTAAGGGCTTCCAAATATCACTTTGCCAATTCCACGAGAACTGTCTTAGTGAAAGGCTTCTTGACGGGAAAGCTGTAACTCTGTGAGATGATTTCACAGAACACAAAGAAGTTTCTCAGAAAGCTTCTTTCTCTTTGTTTTCGGAGGATATTTCCTTTGGCCCTATAGTCTTCAATGGGATCCGAAATATCTGTTCTCAGATTCCACAGAAATAAGGCTAGCAAAGAGATCCACGAAATACAGATGTAACTCTGTGAGATGAATTAACAGAACACTAAGCAGTTTCTCAGAAAGCTTCTTTCCAGATTTCATCTGAGGATATTTCCTTTTTCACCATAGCCCTCTATGGGCTTCCAAATATCACTTTGCCAATTCCACAAGAACTGTCTTTGCGAAAGGCTTCTTGAGGGGAAAGCTGTAACTCTGTGAGATGATTTCACAGAACACAAAGAAGTTCCTCAGAAAGCTTCTTTCTCTTTGTTACGGAGGATATTTCCTTTGGCCCTATAGTCTTCAATAGGATCCGAAATATCTGATCTCAGATTCCACAGAAATAAGGCTAGCAAAGAGATCCACGAAATACAAATGTAACTCGGTGAGATGAATTAACAGAACATTCAGCAGTTTTTCAGAAAGCTTCTTTCCAGATTTCACCTGAGGATATTTCCTTTTTCACCATAGCCCTCTATGGGCTTCCAAATATCACTTTGCCAATTCCACAAGAACTGTCTTAGCGAAAGGCTTCTTGAGGGGAAAGCTGTAACTCTGTGAGATGATTTCACAGAACACAAAGAAGTTTCTCAGAAAGCTTCTTTCTCTTTGTTATCGGAGGATATTTCCATTGGCCCTATAGTCTTCAATGGGATCCGAAATATCTGTTCTCAGATTCCACAGAAATAAGGCTAGCAAAGAGATTCACGAAATACAGATGTAACTCTGTGAGATGAATTAACAGAACACTCAGCAGTTTCTCAGAAAGCTTCTTTCCAGATTTCATCTGAGGATATTTCCTTTTTCACCATAGCCCTCTATGGGCTTCCAAATATCACTTTGCCAATTCCACAAGAACTGTCTTTGCGAAAGGCTTCTTGAGGGGAAAGCTGTAACTCTGTGAGATGATTTCACAGAACACAAAAGAAGTTTCTCAGAAAGCTTCTTTCTCTTTGTTTTCGGAGGATATTTCCTTTGGCCCTATAGTCTTCAAAGGGATCCGAAATATCTGTTCTCAGATTCCACAGAAATAAGGCTAGCAAAGAGATCCAAGAAATACAGATGTAACTCTGTGAGATGAATTAACAGAACACTCAGCAGTTTCTCAGAAAGCTTCTTTCCAGATTTCATCTGAGGATATTTCCTTTTTCACCATAGCCCTCTAAGGGCTTCCAAATATCACTTTGCCAATTCCACAAGAACTGTCTTAGCGAAAGGCTTCTTGAGGGGAACGCTGTAACTCTGTGAGATGATTTCACAGAACACAAAGAAGTTTCTCAGAAAGCTTCTTTCTCTTTGTTATCGGAGGATATTTCCTTTGGCCCTATAGTCTTCAATGGGATCCGAAATATCTGTTCTCAGATTCCACAGAAATAAGGCTAGCAAAGAGATCCACGAAATACAGATGTAACTCTGTGAGATGAATTAACAGAACACTCAGCAGTTTCTCAGAAAGCTTCCTTCCAGATTTCATCTGAGGATATTTCCTTTTTCACCATAGCCCTCTATGGGCTTCCAAATATCACTTTGCCAATTGCACAAGAACTGTCTTAGCGAAAGGCTTCTTGAGGGGAAAGCTGTAACTCTGTGAGATGATTTCACAGAACACAAAGAAGTTTCTCAGAAAGCTTCTTTCTCTTTGTTATCGGAGGATATTTCCTTTGGCCCTATAGTGTTCAATGGGATCCGAATTATCTGTTCTCAGATTCCAAAGAAATAAGGCTAGCAAAGAGATCCACGAAATACAGATGTAACTCTGTGAGATGAATTAACAGAACACTCAGCAGTTTCTCAGAAAGCTTCTTTCCAGATTTCATCTGAGGATATTTCCTTTTTCACCATAGCCCTCTAAGGGCTTCCAAATATCACTTTGCCAATTCCACGAGAACTGTCTTAGTGAAAGGCTTCTTGAGGGGAAAGCTGTAACTCTGTGAGATGATTTCACAGAACACAAAGAAGTTTCTCAGAAAGCTTCTTTCTCTTTGTTTTCGGAGGATATTTCCTTTGGCCCTATAGTCTTCAATGGGATCCGAAATATCTGTTCTCAGATTCCACAGAAATAAGGCTAGCAAAGAGATCCACGAAATACAGATGTAACTCTGTGAGATGAATTAACAGAACACTAAGCAGTTTCTCAGAAAGCTTCTTTCCAGATTTCATCTGAGGATATTTCCTTTTTCACCATAGCCCTCTATGGGCTTCCAAATATCACTTTGCCAATTCCACAAGAACTGTCTTTGCGAAAGGCTTCTTGAGGGGAAAGCTGTAACTCTGTGAGATGATTTCACAGAACACAAAGAAGTTCCTCAGAAAGCTTCTTTCTCTTTGTTACGGAGGATATTTCCTTTGGCCCTATAGTCTTCAATAGGATCCGAAATATCTGATCTCAGATTCCACAGAAATAAGGCTAGCAAAGAGATCCACGAAATACAGATGTAACTCGGTGAGATGAATTAACAGAACATTCAGCACTTTTTCAGAAAGCTTCTTTCCAGATTTCACCTGAGGATATTTCCTTTTTCACCATAGCCCTCTATGGGCTTCCAAATATCACTTTGCCAATTCCACAAGAACTGTCTTAGCGAAAGGCTTCTTGAGGGGAAAGCTGTAACTCTGTGAGATGATTTCACAGAACACAAAGAAGTTTCTCGGAAAGCTTCTTTCTCTTTGTTATCGGAGGATATTTCCTTTGGCCGTATAGTCTTCAATGGGATCCGAAATATCTGTTCTCAGATTCCACAGAAATAAGGCTAGCAAAGAGATCCACGAAATACAGATGTAATTATGTGAGATGAATTAACAGAACACTCAGCAGTTTCTCAGAAAGCTTCCTTCCAGATTTCATCTGAGGATATTTCCTTTTTCACCATAGCCCTCTATGGCCTTCCAAATATCACTTTGCCAATTCCACAAGAACTGTCTTAGCTAAAGGCTTCTTGAGGGGAAAGCTGTAACTCTGTGAGATGATTTCACAGAACACAAAGAAGTTTCTCAGAGAGCTTCATTCTCTTTGTTATCGGAGGATATTTCCTTTGGCCCTATAGTCTTCAATGGGATCCGAAATATCTGTTCTCAGATTCCACAGAAATAAGGCTAGCAAAGAGATCCACGAAATACAGATGTAACTTTGTGAGATGAATTAACAGAACACTAAGCAGTTTCTCAGAAAGCTTCTTTCCAGATTTCATCTGAGGATATTTCCTTTTTCACCATAGCCCTCTATGGGCTTCCAAATATCGCTTTGCCAATTCCACGAGAACTGTCTTAGCGAAAGGCTTCTTGAGGGGAACGCTGTAATTCTGTGAGATGATTTCACAGAACACAAAGAAGTTTCTCAGAAAGCTTCTTTCTCTTTGTTATCGGAGGATATTTCCTTTGGCCCTATAGTCTTCAATGGGATCCGAAATATCTGTTCTCAGATTCCACAGAAATAAGGCTAGCAAAGAGATCCACGAAATATAGATGTAACTCTGTGAGATGTATTAACAGAACACTCAGCAGTTTCTCAGAAAGCTTCCTTCCAGATTTCATCTGAGGATATTTCCTTTTTCACCATAGCCCTCTATGGGCTTCCAAATATCACTTTGCCAATTGCACAAGAACTGTCTTAGTGAAAGGCTTCTTGAGGGGAAAGCTGTAACTCTGTGAGATGATTTCACAGAACACAAAGAAGTTTCTCAGAAAGCTTCTTTCTCTTTGTTTTCGGAGGATATTTCCTTTGGCCCTATAGTCTTCAATGGGATCCGAAATATCTGTTCTCAGATTCCACTAAAATAAGGCTAGCAAAGAGATCCACGAAATACAGATGTAACCCTGTGAGATGAATTAACAGAACACTCAGCAGTTTCTCAGAAATCTTCTTTCCAGATTTCATCTGAGGATATTTCCTTTTTCACCCTAGCCCTCTATGGGCTTCCAAATATCACTTTGCCAATTCCACAAGAACTGTCTTAGCGAAAGGCTTCTTGAGGGGAAAGCTGTAACTCTGTGAGATGATTTCACAGAACACAAAGAAGTTTCTCAGAAAGCTTCTTTCTCTTTGTTATCGGAGGATATTTCCTTTGGCCCTATAGTCTTCAAAGGGATCCGAAATATCTGTTCTCAGATTCCACAGAAATAAGGCTAGCAAAGAGATCCACGAAATACAGATGTAACTCTGTGAGATGAATTAACAGAACACTCAGCAGTTTCTCAGAAAGCTTCTTTCCAGATTTCATCTGAGGATATTTCCTTTTTCACCATAGCCCTCTAAGGGCTTCCAAATATCACTTTGCCAATTCCACAAGAACTGTCTTAGCGAAAGGCTTCTTGAGGGGAAAGCTGTAACTCTGTGAGATGATTTCACAGAACACAAAGAAGTTTCTCAGAAAGCTTCTTTCTCTTTGTTATCGGAGGATATTTCCTTTGGCCCTATAGTCTTCAATGGGATCCGAAATATCTGTTCTCAGATTACACAGAAATAAGGCTAGCAAAGAGATCCACGAAATACAGATGTAACTCTGTGAGATGAATTAACAGAACACTCAGCAGTTTCTCAGAAAGCTTCCTTCCAGATTTCATCTGAGGATATTTCCTTTTTCACCATAGCCCTCTATGGGCTTCCAAATATCGCTTTGCCAATTCCACAAGAACTGTCTTAGCGAAAGGCTTCTTGAAGGGAAAGCTGTAACTCTGTGAGATGATTTCACAGAACACAAAGAAGTTTCTCAGAAAGCTTCTTTCTCTTTGTTATCGGAGGATATTTCCTTTGGCCCTATAGTCTTCAAAGGGATCCGAAATATCTGTTCTCAGATTCCAAAGATATAAGGCTAGCAAAGAGATCAACGAAATACAGATGTAACTCTGTGAGATGAATTAACAGAACACTAAGCAGTTTAACAGAAAGCTTCTTTCCAGATTTCATCTGAGGATATTTCCTTTTTCACCGTAGCCCTCTGTGGGCTTCCAAATATCACTTTGCCAATTCCACAAGAACTGTCTTAGCGAAAGGCTTCTTGAGGGGAAAGCTGTAACTCTGTGAGATGATTTCACAGAACACAAAGAAGTTTCTCAGAAAGCTTCTTTCTCTTTGTTATCGGAGGATATTTCCTTGGGCCCTATAGTCTTCAATGGGATCCGAAATATCTGTTCTCAGATTCCAAAGAAATAAGGCTAGCAAAGAGATCCACGAAAAACAGATGTAACTCTGTGAGATGAATTAACAGAACACTCAGCAGTTTTTCAGAAAGCTTCTTTCCAGATTTCATCTGAGGATATTTCCTTTTTCACCATAGCCCTCTATGGGCTTCCAAATATCGCTTTGCCAATTCCACAAGAAATGTCTTAGCGAAAGGCTTCTTGAGGGGAAAGCTGTAACTCTGTGAGATGATTTCACAGAACACAAAGAAGTTTCTCAGAAAGCTTCTTTCTCTTTGTTATCGGAGGATATTTCCTGTGGCCCTATAGTCTTCAATGGGATCCGAAATATCTGTTCTCAGATTCCACAGAAATAAGGCTACCAAAGAGATCTACGAAATACAGATGTAACTCTCTTAGATGAATTAACAGAACACTAAGCAGTTTCTCAGAAAGCTTCTTTCCAGATTTCATCTGAGGATATTTCGTTTTTCACCATAGCCCTCTATGGGCTTCCAAATATCACTTTGCCAATTCCACAAGAACTGTCTTAGCGAAAGGCTTCTTGAGGGGAAAACTGTAACTCTGTGAGATGATTTCACAGAACACAAAGAAGTTTCTCAGAAAGCTTCTTTCTCTTTGTTATCAGAGGATATTTCCTTTGGCCCTATAGTCTTCAATGGGATCCGAAATATCTGTTCTCAGATTCCACAGAAATAAGGCTAGCAAAGAGATCCACGAAATACAGATGTAACTCTGTGAGATGAATTAACAGAACACTCAGCAGTTTCTCAGAAAGCTTCCTTCCAGATTTCATCTGAGGATATTTCCTTTTTCACCATAGCCCTCTATGGGCTTCCAAATATCACTTTGCCAATTCCACAAGAACTGTCTTAGCGAAAGGCTTCTTGAGGGGAAAGCTGTAACTCTGTGAGATGATTTCACAGAACACAAAGAAGTTTCTCAGAAAGCTTCTTTCTCTTTGTTATCGGAGGATATTTCCTTTGGCCCTATAGTGTTCAATGGGATCCGAAATATCTGTTCTCAGATTCCAAAGAAATAAGGCTAGCAAAGAGATCCACGAAATACAGATGTAACTCTGTGAGATGAATTAACAGAACACTCAGCAGTTTCTCAGAAAGATTCTTTCCAGATTTCATCTGAGGATATTTCCTTTTTCACCATAGCCCTCTATGGGCTTCCAAATATCACTTTGCCAATTCCACAAGAACTGTCTTAGCGAAAGGCTTCTTGAGGGGAAAACTGTAACTCTGTGAGATGATTTCACAGAACACAAAGAAGTTTCTCAGAAAGCTTCTTTCTCTTTGTTATCGGAGGATATTTCCTTTGGCCCTATAGTCTTCAATGGGATACGAAATATCTGTTCTCAGATTCCACAGAAATAAGGCTAGCAAAGAGATCCACGAAATAGAGCTGTAACTCTGTGAGATGAATTAACAGAACACTCAGCAGTTTCTCAGAAATCTTCTTTCCAGATTTCATCTGAGGATATTTCCTTTTTCACCCTAGCCCTCTATGGGCTTCCAAATATCACTTTGCCAATTCCACAAGAACTGTCTTAGCGAAAGGCTTCTTGAGGGGAAAGCTGTAACTCTGTGACATGATTTCACAGAACACAAAGAAGTTTCTCAGAAAGCTTCTTTCTCTTTGTTATCGGAGGATATTTCCTTTGGCCCTATAGTCTTCAAAGGGATCCGAAATATCTGTTCTCAGATTCCACAGAAATAAGTCTAGCAAAGAGATCCACGAAATACAGGTGTAACTCGGTGAGATGAATTAACAGAACACTCAGCAGTTTCTCAGAAAGCTTCTTTCCAGATTTCATCAGAGGATATTTCCTTTTTCACCATAGCCCTCTATGGGCTTCCGAATATCACTTTGCCAATTCCACAAGAACTGTCTTAGCGAAAGGCTTCTTGAGGGGAAAGCTGTAACTCTGTGAGATGATTTCACAGAACACAAAGAAGTTTCTCAGAAAGCTTCTTTCTCTTTGTTATCGGAGATTATTTCCTTTGGACCTATAGTCTTCAAAGGGATCCGAAATATCTGTTCTCAGATTCCACAGAAATAAGGCTAGCAAAGAGATCCACGAAATACAGATGTAACTCTGTGAGATGAATTAACAGAACACTAAGCAGTTTCTCAGAAAGCTTCTTTGCAGATTTCATCTGAGGATATTTCCTTTTTCACCATAGCCCTCTATGGGCTTCCAAATATCACTTTGCCAATTCCACAAGAACTGTCTTAGCGAAAGGCTTCTTGAGGGGAAAGCTGTAACTCTGTGAGATGATTTCACAGAACACAAAGAAGTTTCTCAGAAAGCTTCTTTCTCTTTGTTATCGGAGGATATTTCCTTTGGCCCTATAGTCTTCAATGGGATCCGAAATATCTGTTCTTAGATTCCAAAGAAATAAGGCTAGCAAAGAGATCCACGAAATACAGATGTAACTCTGTGAGATGAATTAAAAGAACACTAAGCAGTTTCTCAGAAAGCTTCTTTCCAGATTTCATCTGAGGATATTTCCTTTTTCACCATGGCCCTCTATGGGCTTCCAATTATCGCTTTGCCAATTCCACGAGAACTGTCTTAGCGAAAGGCTTCTTGAGGGGAACGCTGTAACTCTGTGAGATGATTTCACAGAACACAAAGAAGTTTCTCAGAAAGCTTCTTTCTCTTTGTTATCGGAGGATATTTCCTTTGGCCCTATAGTCTTCAATGGGATCCGAAATATCTGTTCACAGATTCCACAGAAATAAGGCTAGCAAAGAGATCCACGAAATACAGATGTAACTCTGTGAGATGAATTAACAGAACACTAAGCACTTTCTCAGAAAGCTTCCTTCCAGATTTCATCTGAGGATATTTCCTTTTTCACCATAGCCCTCTATGGGCTTCCAAATATCACTTTGCCAATTCCACAAGAACTGTCTTAGCGAAAGGCTTCTTGAGGGGAAAGCTGTAACTCTGTGAGATGATTTCACAGAACACAAAGAAGTTTCTCAGAAAGCTTCTTTCTCTTTGTTATCGGAGGATATTTCCTTTGGCCCTATAGTCTTCAATGGGATCCGAAATATCTGTTCTCAGATTCCACAGAAATAAGGCTAGCAAAGAGATCCACGAAATACAGATGTAACTCTGTGAGATGAATTAACAGAACACTCAGCAGTTTCTCAGAAAGCTTCCTTCCAGATTTCATCTGAGGATATTTCCTTTTTCACCATAGCCCTCTATGGGCTTCCAAATATCACTTTGCCAATTCCACAAGAACTGTCTTAGCGAAAGGCTTCTTGAGGGGAAAGCTGTAACTCTGTGAGATGATTTCACAGAACACAAAGAAGTTTCTCAGAAAGCTTCTTTCTCTTTGTTATCGGAGGATATTTCCTTTGGCCCTATAGTCTTCAAAGGGATCCGAAATATCTGTTCTCAGATTCCACAGAAATAAGGCTAGCAAAGAGATCCACGAAATACAGATGTAACTCTGTGAGATGAATTAACAGAACACTCAGCAGTTTCTCAGAAAGCTTCTTTCCAGATTTCATCTGAGGATATTTCCTTTTTCACCATAGCCCTCTAAGGGCTTCCAAACATCACTTTGCCAATTCCACAAGAACTGTCTTAGCGAAAGGCTTCTTGAGGGGAAAGCTGTAACTCTGTGAGATGATTTCACAGAACACAAAGAAGTTTCTCAGAAAGCTTCTTTCTCTTTGTTATCGGAGGATATTTCCTTTGGCCCTATAGTCTTCAATGGGATCCGAAATATCTGTTCTCAGATTCCACAGAAATAAGGCTAGCAAAGAGATCCACGAAATACAGATGTAACTCTGTGAGATGAATTAACAGAACACTCAGCAGTTTCTCAGAAAGCTTCCTTCCAGATTTCATCTGAGGATATTTCCTTTTTCACCATAGCCCTCTATGGGCTTCCAAATATCGCTTTGCCAATTCCACAAGAACTGTCTTAGCGAAAGGCTTCTTGAAGGGAAAGCTGTAACTCTGTGAGTTGATTTCACAGAACACAAAGAAGTTTCTCAGAAAGCTTCTTTCTCTTTGTTATCGGAGGATATTTCCTTTGGCCCTATAGTCTTCAATGGGATCCGAAATATCTGTTCTCAGATTCCAAAGATATAAGGCTAGCAAAGAGATCCACGAAATACAGATGTAACTCTGTGAGATGAATTAACAGAACACTAAGCAGTTTAACAGAAAGCTTCTTTCCAGATTTCATCTGAGGATATTTCCTTTTTCACCGTAGCCCTCTGTGGGCTTCCAAATATCACTTTGCCAATTCCACAAGAACTGTCTTAGCGAAAGGCTTCTTGAGGGGAAAGCTGTAACTCTGTGAGATGATTTCACAGAACACAAAGAAGTTTCTCAGAAAGCTTCTTTCTCTTTGTTATCGGAGGATATTTCCTTTGGCCCTATAGTCTTCAATGGGATCCGAAATATCTGTTCTCAGATTCCAAAGAAATAAGGCTAGCAAAGAGATCCACGAAAAACAGATGTAACTCTGTGAGATGAATTAACAGAACACTAAGCAGTTTATCAGAAAGCTTCTTTCCAGATTTCATCTGAGGATATTTCCTTTTTCACCATAGCCCTCTATGGGCTTCCAAATATCGCTTTGCCAATTCCACAAGAAATGTCTTAGCGAAAGGCTTCTTGAGGGGAAAGCTGTAACTCTGTGAGATGATTTCACAGAACACAAAGAAGTTTCTCAGAAAGCTTCTTTCTCTTTGTTATCGGAGGATATTTCCTGTGGCCCTATAGTCTTCAATGGGATCCGAAATATCTGTTCTCAGATTCCACAGAAATAAGGCTACCAAAGAGATCTACGAAATACAGATGTAACTCTCTTAGATGAATTAACAGAACACTAAGCAGTTTCTCAGAAAGCTTCTTTCCAGATTTCATCTGAGGATATTTCCTTTTTCACCATAGCCCTCTATGGGCTTCCAAATATCACTTTGCCAATTCCACAAGAACTGTCTTAGCGAAAGGCTTCTTGAGGGGAAAACTGTAACTATGTGAGATGATTTCACAGAACACAAAGAAGTTTCTCAGAAAGCTTCTTTCTCTTTGTTATCAGAGGATATTTCCTTTGGCCCTATAGTCTTCAATGGGATCCGAAATATCTGTTCTCAGATTCCACAGAAATAAGGCTAGCAAAGAGATCCACGAAATACAGATGTAACTCTGTGAGATGAATTAACAGAACACTCAGCAGTTTCTCAGAAAGCTTCCTTCCAGATTTCATCTGAGGATATTTCCTTTTTCACCATAGCCCTCTATGGGCTTCCAAATATCACTTTGCCAATTCCACAAGAACTGTCTTAGCGAAAGGCTTCTTGAGGGGAAAGCTGTAACTCTGTGAGATGATTTCACAGAACACAAAGAAGTTTCTCAGAAAGCTTCTTTCTCTTTGTTATCGGAGGATATTTCCTTTGGCCCTATAGTGTTCAATGGGATCCGAAATATCTGTTCTCAGATTCCAAAGAAATAAGGCTAGCAAAGAGATCCACGAAATACAGATGTAACTCTGTGAGATGAATTAACAGAACACTCAGCAGTTTCTCAGAAAGCTTCTTTCCAGATTTCATCTGAGGATATTTCCTTTTTCACCATAGCCCTCTAAGGGCTTCCAAATATCACTTTGCCAATTCCACAAGAACTGTCTTAGCGAAAGGCTTCTTGAGGGGAAAACTGTAACTCTGTGAGATGATTTCACAGAACACAAAGAAGTTTCTCAGAAAGCTTCTTTCTCTTTGTTATCGGAGGATATTTCCTTTGGCCCTATAGTCTTCAATGGGATACGAAATATCTGTTCTCAGATTCCACAGAAATAAGGCTAGCAAAGAGATCCACGAAATAGAGCTGTAACTCTGTGAGATGAATTAACAGAACACTCAGCAGTTTCTCAGAAATCTTCTTTCCAGATTTCATCTGAGGATATTTCCTTTTTCACCCTAGCCCTCTATGGGCTTCCAAATATCACTTTGCCAATTCCACAAGAACTGTCTTAGCGAAAGGCTTCTTGAGGGGAAAGCTGTAATTCTGTGACATGATTTCACAGAACACAAAGAAGTTTCTCAGAAAGCTTCTTTCTCTTTGTTATCGGAGGATATTTCCTTTGGCCCTATAGTCTTCAAAGGGATCCGAAATATCTGTTCTCAGATTCCACAGAAATAAGTCTAGCAAAGAGATCCACGAAATACAGGTGTAACTCGGTGAGATGAATTAACAGAACACTCAGCAGTTTCTCAGAAAGCTTCTTTCCAGATTTCATCAGAGGATATTTCCTTTTTCACCATAGCCCTCTATGGGCTTCCAAATATCACTTTGCCAATTCCACAAGAACTGTCTTAGCGAAAGGCTTCTTGAGGGGAAAGCTGTAACTCTGTGAGATGATTTCACAGAACACAAAGAAGTTTCTCAGAAAGCTTCTTTCTCTTTGTTATCGGAGATTATTTCCTTTGGACCTATAGTCTTCAATGGGATCCGAAATATCTGTTCTTAGATTCCAAAGAAATAAGGCTAGCAAAGAGATCCACGAAATACAGATGTAACTCTGTGAGATGAATTAACAGAACACTAAGCAGTTTCTCAGAAAGCTTCTTTCCAGATTTCATCTGAGGATATTTCCTTTTTCACCATAGCCCTCTATGGGCTTCCAATTATCGCTTTGCCAATTCCACGAGAACTGTCTTAGCGAAAGGCTTCTTGACGGGAACGCTGTAACTCTGTGAGATGATTTCACAGAACACAAAGAAGTTTCTCAGAAAGCTTCTTTCTCTTTGTTATCGGAGGATATTTCCTTTGGCCCTATAGTCTTCAAAGGGATCCGAAATATCTGTTCACAGATTCCACAGAAATAAGGCTAGCAAAGAGATCCACGAAATACAGATGTAACTCTGTGAGATGAATTAACAGAACACTAAGCACTTTCTCAGAAAGCTTCCTTCCAGATTTCATCTGAGGATATTTCCTTTTTCACCATAGCCCTCTATGGGCTTCCAAATATCACTTTGCCAATTCCACAAGAACTGTCTTAGCGAAAGGCTTCTTGAGGGGAAAGCTGTAACTCTGTGAGATGATTTCACAGAACACAAAGAAGTTTCTCAGAAAGCTTCTTTCTCTTTGTTATCGGAGGATATTTCCTTTGGCCCTATAGTCTTCAATGGGATCCGAAATATCTGTTCTTAGATTCCACAGAAATAAGGCTAGCAAAGAGATCCACGAAATACAGATGTAACTCTGTGAGATGAATTAACAGAACACTCAGCAGTTTCTCAGAAATCTTCTTTCCAGATTTCATCTGAGGATTTTTCCTTTTTCACCCTAGCCCTCTAAGGGCTTCCAAATATCACTTTGCCAATTCCACAAGAACTGTCTTAGCGAAAGGCTTCTTGAGGGGAAAGCTGTAACTCTGTGAGATGATTTCACAGAACACAAAGAAGTTTCTCAGAAAGCTTCTTTCTCTTTGTTATCGGAGGATATTTCCTTTGGCCCTATAGTGTTCAATGGGATCCGAAATATCTGTTCTCAGATTCCAAAGAAATAAGGCTAGCAAAGAGATCCACGAAATACAGATGTAACTCTGTGAGATGAATTAACAGAAAACTCAGCAGTTTCTCAGAAAGCTTCTTTCCAGATTTCATCTGAGGATATTTCCTCTTTCACCATAGCCCTCTAAGGGCTTCCAAATATCACTTTGCCAATTCCACAAGAACTGTCTTAGCGAAAGGCTTCTTGAGGGGAAAGCTGTAACTCTGTGAGATGATTTCACAGAACACAAAGAAGTTTCTCAGAAAGCTTCTTCCTCTTTGTTATCGGAGGATATTTCCTTTGACCCTATAGTCTTCAAAGGGATCCGAAATATCTGTTCTCAGATTCCACAGAAATAAGGCTAGCAAAGAGATCCACGAAATACAGATGTAACTCAGTGAGATGAATTAACAGAACACTCAGCAGTTTCTCAGAAAGCTTCCTTCCAGATTTCATCTGAGGATATTTCCTTTTTCACCATAGCCCTCTATGGGCTTCCAAATATCACTTTGCCAATTCCACAAGAACTGTCTTAGCGAAAGGCTTCTTGAGGGGAAAGCTGTAACTCTGTGAGATGATTTCACAGAACACAAAGAAGTTTCTCAGAAAGCTTCTTTCTCTTTGTTATCGGAGGATATTTCCTTTGGCCCTATAGTCTTCAAAGGGATCCGAAATATCTGTTCTCAGATTCCACAGAAATAAGGCTAGCAAAGAGATCCACGAAATGCAGATGTAACTCTGTGAGATGAATTAACAGAACACTAAGCAGTTTCTCAGAAAGCTTCTTTCCAGATTTCATCTGAGGATATTTCCTTTTTCACCATAGCCCTCTATGGGCTTCCAAATATCACTTTGCCAATTCCACAAGAACTGTCTTAGCGAGAGGCTTCTTGAGGGGAAAGCTGTAACTCTGTGAGATGATTTCACAGAACACAAAGAAGTTTCTCAGAGAGCTTCTTTCTCTTTGTTATCGGAGGATATTTCCTTTGGCCCAATAGTGTTCAATGGGATCCGAAATATCTGTTCTCAGATACCACAGAACTAAGGCTAGCAAAGAGATCCACGAAATACAGATGTAACTCTGTGAGATGAATTAACAGAACACTCAGCAGTTTCTCAGTAAGCTTCCTTCCAGATTTCATCTGAGGATATTTCCTTTTTCACCATAGCCCTCTATGGGCTTCAAAATATCACTTTGCCAATTCCACAAGAACTGTCTTAGCGAAAGGCTTCTTGAGGGGAATGCTGTAACTTGTGAGATGATTTCACAGAACACAAAGAAGTTTCTCAGAAAGCTTCTTTCTCTTTGTTATCGGAGGATATTTCCTTTGGCCCTATAGTGTTCAATGGGATTCGAAATATCTGTTCTCAGATTCCAAAGAAATAAGGCTAGCAAAGAGATCCACGAAATACAGATGTAACTCTGTGAGATGAATTAACAGAACACTCAGCAGTTTCTCAGAAAGCTTCTTTCCAGATTTCATCTGAGGATATTTCCTCTTTCACCCTAGCCCTCTATGGGCTTCCAAATATCACTTTGCCAATTCCACAAGAACTGTCTTAGCGAAAGGCTTCTTGAGGGGAAAGCTGTAACTCGGTGACATGATTTCACAGAACACAAAGAAGTTTCTCAGAAAGCTTCTTTCTCTTTGTTATCGGAGGATATTTCCTTTGGCCCTATAGTCTTCAAAGGGATCCGAAATATCTGTTCTCAGATTCCACAGAAATAAGTCTAGCAAAGAGATCCACGAAATACAGATGTAACTCGGTGAGATGAATTAACAGAACACTCAGCAGTTTCTCAGAAAGCTTCTTTCCAGATTTCATCAGAGGATATTTCCTTTTTCACCATAGCCCTCTATGGGCTTCCGAATATCACTTTGCCAATTCCACAAGAACTGTCTTAGCGAAAGGCTTCTTGAGGGGAAAGCTGTAACTCTGTGAGATGATTTCACAGAACACAAAGAAGTTTCTCAGAAAGCTTCTTTCTCTTTGTTATCGGAGATTATTTCCTTTGGACCTATAGTCTTCAAAGGGATCCGAAATATCTGTTCTCAGATTCCACAGAAATAAGGCTAGCAAAGAGATCCACGAAATACAGATGTAACTCTGTGAGATGAATTAACAGAACACTAAGCAGTTTCTCAGAAAGCTTCCTTCCAGATTTCATCTGAGGATATTTCCTTTTTCACCATAGCCCTCTATGGGCTTCCAAATATCACTTTGCCAATTCCACAAGAACTGTCTTAGCGAAAGGCTTCTTGAGGGGAAAGCTGTAACTCTGTGAGATGATTTCACAGAACACAAAGAAGTTTCTCAGAAAGCTTCTTTCTCTTTGTTATCGGAGGATATTTCCTTTGGCCCTATAGTCTTCAATGGGATCCGAAATATCTGTTCTCAGATTCCACAGAAATAAGGCTAGCAAAGAGATCCACGAAATGCAGATGTAACTCTGTGAGATGAATTAACAGAACACTAAGCAGTTTCTCAGAAAGCTTCTTTCCAGATTTCATCTGAGGATATTTCCTTTTTCACCATAGCCCTCTATGGGCTTCCAAATATCACTTTGCCAATTCCACAAGAACTGTCTTAGCGAAAGGCTTCTTGAGGGGAACGCTGTAACTCTGTGAGATGATTTCACAGAACACAAAGAAGTTTCTCAGAAAGCTTCTTTCTCTTTGTTATCGGAGGATATTTCCTTTGGCCCTATAGTCTTCAATGGGATCCGAAATATCTGTTCACAGATTCCACAGAAATAAGGCTAGCAAAGAGATCCACGAAATACAGATGTAACTCTGTGAGATGAATTAACAGAACACTAAGCACTTTCTCAGAAAGCTTCCTTCCAGATTTCATCTGAGGATATTTCCTTTTTCACCATAGCCCTCTATGGGCTTCCAAATATCACTTTGCCAATTCCACAAGAACTGTCTTAGCGAAAGGCTTCTTGAGGGGAAAGCTGTAACTCTGTGAGATGATTTCACAGAACACAAAGAAGTTTCTCAGAAAGCTTCTTTCTCTTTGTTATCGGAGGATATTTCCTTTGGCCCTGTAGTCTTCAATGGGATCCGAAATATCTGTTCTTAGATTCCACAGAAATAAGGCTAGCAAAGAGATCCACGAAATACAGATGTAACTCTGTGAGATGAATTAACAGAACACTCAGCAGTTTCTCAGAAATCTTCTTTCCAGATTTCATCTGAGGATATTTCCTTTTTCACCCTAGCCCTCTAAGGGCTTCCAAATATCACTTTGCCAATTCCACAAGAACTGTCTTAGCGAAAGGCTTCTTGAGGGGAAAGCTGTAACTCTGTGAGATGATTTCACAGAACACAAAGAAGTTTCTCAGAAAGCTTCTTTCTCTTTGTTATCGGAGGATATTTCCTTTGGCCCTATAGTGTTCAATGGGATCCGAAATATCTGTTCTCAGATTCCAAAGAAATAAGGCTAGCAAAGAGATCCACGAAATACAGATGTAACTCTGTGAGATGAATTAACAGAAAACTCAGCAGTTTCTCAGAAAGCTTCTTTCCAGATTTCATCTGAGGATATTTCCTCTTTCACCATAGCCCTCTAAGGGCTTCCAAATATCACTTTGCCTATTCCACAAGAACTGTCTTAGCGAAAGGCTTCTTGAGGGGAAAGCTGTAACTCTGTGAGATGATTTCACAGAACACAAAGAAGTTTCTCAGAAAGCTTCTTCCTCTTTGTTATCGGAGGATATTTCCTTTGACCCTATAGTCTTCAAAGGGATCCGAAATATCTGTTCTCAGATTCCACAGAAATAAGGCTAGCAAAGAGATCCACGAAATACAGATGTAACTCTGTGAGATGAATTAACAGAACACTAAGCACTTTCTCAGAAAGCTTCCTTCCAGATTTCATCTGAGGATATTTCCTTTTTCACCATAGCCCTCTATGGGCTTCCAAATATCACTTTGCCAATTCCACAAGAACTGTCTTAGCGAAAGGCTTCTTGAGGGGAAAGCTGTAACTCTGTGAGATGATTTCACAGAACACAAAGAAGTTTCTCAGAAAGCTTCTTTCTCTTTGTTATCGGAGGATATTTCCTTTGGCCCTATAGTCTTCAATGGGATCCGAAATATCTGTTCTTAGATTCCACAGAAATAAGGCTAGCAAAGAGATCCACGAAATACAGATGTAACTCTGTGAGATGAATTAACAGAACACTCAGCAGTTTCTCAGAAATCTTCTTTCCAGATTTCATGTGAGGATATTTCCTTTTTCACCCTAGCCCTCTAAGGGCTTCCAAATATCACCTTGCCAATTCCACAAGAACTGTCTTAGCGAAAGGCTTCTTGAGGGGAAAGCTGTAACTCTGTGAGATGATTTCACAGAACACAAAGAAGTTTCTCAGAAAGCTTCTTTCTCTTTGTTATCGGAGGATATTTCCTTTGGCCCTATAGTCTTCAATGGGATCCGAAATATCTGTTCTCAGATTCCAAAGAAATAAGGCTAGCAAAGAGATCCACGAAATACAGATGTAACTCTGTGAGATGAATTAACAGAAAACTCAGCAGTTTCTCAGAAAGCTTCTTTCCAGATTTCATCTGAGGATATTTCCTCTTTCACCATAGCCCTCTAAGGGCTTCCAAATATCACTTTGCCAATTCCACAAGAACTGTCTTAGCGAAAGGCTTCTTGAGGGGAAAGCTGTAACTCTGTGAGATGATTTCACAGAACACAAAGAAGTTTCTCAGAAAGCTTCTTCCTCTTTGTTATCGGAGGATATTTCCTTTGACCCTATAGTCTTCAAAGGGATCCGAAATATCTGTTCTCAGATTCCACAGAAATAAGGCTAGCAAAGAGATCCACGAAATACAGATGTAACTCAGTGAGATGAATTAACAGAACACTCAGCAGTTTCTCAGAAAGCTTCCTTCCAGATTTCATCTGAGGATATTTCCTTTTTCACCATAGCCCTCTATGGGCTTCCAAATATCACTTTGCCAATTCCACAAGAACTGTCTTAGCGAAAGGCTTCTTGAGGGGAAAGCTGTAACTCTGTGAGATGATTTCACAGAACACAAAGAAGTTTCTCAGAAAGCTTCTTTCTCTTTGTTATCGGAGGATATTTCCTTTGGCCCTATAGTCTTCAAAGGGATCCGAAATATCTGTTCTCAGATTCCACAGAAATAAGGCTAGCAAAGAGATCCACGAAATGCAGATGTAACTCTGTGAGATGAATTAACAGAACACTAAGCAGTTTCTCAGAAAGCTTCTTTCCAGATTTCATCTGAGGATATTTCCTTTTTCACCATAGCCCTCTATGGGCTTCCAAATATCACTTTGCCAATTCCACAAGAACTGTCTTAGCGAGAGGCTTCTTGAGGGGAAAGCTGTAACTCTGTGAGATGATTTCACAGAACACAAAGAAGTTTCTCAGAGAGCTTCTTTCTCTTTGTTATCGGAGGATATTTCCTTTGGCCCAATAGTGTTCAATGGGATCCGAAATATCTGTTCTCAGATACCACAGAACTAAGGCTAGCAAAGAGATCCACGAAATACAGATGTAACTCTGTGAGATGAATTAACAGAACACTCAGCAGTTTCTCAGTAAGCTTCCTTCCAGATTTCATCTGAGGATATTTCCTTTTTCACCATAGCCCTCTATGGGCTTCAAAATATCACTTTGCCAATTCCACAAGAACTGTCTTAGCGAAAGGCTTCTTGAGGGGAATGCTGTAACTTGTGAGATGATTTCACAGAACACAAAGAAGTTTCTCAGAAAGCTTCTTTCTCTTTGTTATCGGAGGATATTTCCTTTGGCCCTATAGTGTTCAATGGGATCCGAAATATCTGTTCTCAGATTCCAAAGAAATAAGGCTAGCAAAGAGATCCACGAAATACAGATGTAACTCTGTGAGATGAATTAACAGAACACTCAGCAGTTTCTCAGAAAGCTTCTTTCCAGATTTCATCTGAGGATATTTCCTCTTTCACCATAGCCCTCTATGGGCTTCCGAATATCACTTTGCCAATTCCACAAGAACTGTCTTAGCGAAAGGCTTCTTGAGGGGAAAGCTGTAACTCTGTGAGATGATTTCACAGAACACAAAGAAGTTTCTCAGAAAGCTTCTTTCTCTTTGTTATCGGAGATTATTTCCTTTGGACCTATAGTCTTCAAAGGGATCCGAAATATCTGTTCTCAGATTCCACAGAAATAAGGCTAGCAAAGAGATCCACGAAATACAGATGTAACTCTGTGAGATGAATTAACAGAACACTAAGCAGTTTCTCAGAAAGCTTCCTTCCAGATTTCATCTGAGGATATTTCCTTTTTCACCATAGCCCTCTATGGGCTTCCAAATATCACTTTGCCAATTCCACAAGAACTGTCTTAGCGAAAGGCTTCTTGAGGGGAAAGCTGTAACTCTGTGAGATGATTTCACAGAACACAAAGAAGTTTCTCAGAAAGCTTCTTTCTCTTTGTTATCGGAGGATATTTCCTTTGGCCCTATAGTCTTCAATGGGATCCGAAATATCTGTTCTCAGATTCCACAGAAATAAGGCTAGCAAAGAGATCCACGAAATGCAGATGTAACTCTGTGAGATGAATTAACAGAACACTAAGCAGTTTCTCAGAAAGCTTCTTTCCAGATTTCATCTGAGGATATTTCCTTTTTCACCATAGCCCTCTATGGGCTTCCAAATATCACTTTGCCAATTCCACAAGAACTGTCTTAGCGAGAGGCTTCTTGAGGGGAAAGCTGTAACTCTGTGAGATGATTTCACAGAACACAAAGAAGTTTCTCAGAGAGCTTCTTTCTCTTTGTTATCGGAGGATATTTCCTTTGGCCCAATGGTGTTCAATGGGATCCGAAATATCTGTTCTCAGATTCCACAGAAATAAGGCTAGCAAAGAGATCCACGAAATACAGATGTAACTCGGTGAGATGAATTAACAGAACACTCAGCAGTTTCTCAGTAAGCTTCCTTCCAGATTTCATCTGAGGATATTTCCTTTTTCACCATAGCCCTCTATGGGCTTCCAAATATCACTTTGCCAATTCCACAAGAACTGTCTTAGCGAAAGGCTTCTTGAGGGGAATGCTGTAACTCTGTGAGATGATTTCACAGAACACAAAGAAGTTTCTCAGAAAGCTTCTTTCTCTTTGTTATCGGAGGATATTTCCTTTGGCCCTATAGTCTTCAATGGGATCCGAAATATCTGTTCTCAGATTCCAAAGAAATAAGGCTAGCAAAGAGATCCACGAAATACAGATGTAACTCTGTGAGATGAATTAACAGAACACTCAGCAGTTTCTCAGAAAGCTTCTTTCCAGATTTCATCTGAGGATATTTCCTCTTTCACCCTAGCCCTCTATGGGCTTCCAAATATCACTTTGCCAATTCCACAAGAACTGTCTTAGCGAAAGGCTTCTTGAGGGGAAAGCTGTAAATCTGTGACATGATTTCACAGAACACAAAGAAGTTTCTCAGAAAGCTTCTTTCTCTTTGTTATCGGAGGATATTTCCTTTGGCCCTATAGTCTTCAAAGGGATCCGAAATATCTGTTCTCAGATTCCACAGAAATAAGTCTAGCAAAGAGATCCACGAAATACAGATGTAACTCGGTGAGATGAATTAACAGAACACTCAGCAGTTTCTCAGAAAGCTTCTTTCCAGATTTCATCAGAGGATATTTCCTTTTTCACCATAGCCCTCTATGGGCTTCCGAATATCACTTTGCCAATTCCACAAGAACTGTCTTAGCGAAAGGCTTCTTGAGGGGAAAGCTGTAACTCTGTGAGATGATTTCACAGAACACAAAGAAGTTTCTCAGAAAGCTTCTTTCTCTTTGTTATCGGAGATTATTTCCTTTGGACCTATAGTCTTCAAAGGGATCCGAAATATCTGTTCTCAGATTCCACAGAAATAAGGCTAGCAAAGAGATCCACGAAATACAGATGTAACTCTGTGAGATGAATTAACAGAACACTAAGCAGTTTCTCAGAAAGCTTCTTTGCAGATTTCATCTGAGGATATTTCCTTTTTCACCATAGCCCTCTATGGGCTTCCAAATATCACTTTGCCAATTCCACAAGAACTGTCTTAGCGAAAGGCTTCTTGAGGGGAAAGCTGTAACTCTGTGAGATGATTTCACAGAACACAAAGAAGTTTCTCAGAAAGCTTCTTTCTCTTTGTTATCGGAGGATATTTCCTTTGGCCCTATAGTCTTCAATGGGATCCGAAATATCTGTTCTTAGATTCCAAAGAAATAAGGCTAGCAAAGAGATCCACGAAATACAGATGTAACTCTGTGAGATGAATTAACAGAACACTAAGCAGTTTCTCAGAAAGCTTCTTTCCAGATTTCATCTGAGGATATTTCCTTTTTCACCATAGCCCTCTATGGGCTTCCAAATATCGCTTTGCCAATTCCACGAGAACTGTCTTAGCGAAAGGCTTCTTGAGGGGAACGCTGTAACTCTGTGAGATGATTTCACAGAACACAAAGAAGTTTCTCAGAAAGCTTCTTTCTCTTTGTTATCGGAGGATATTTCCTTTGGCCCTATAGTCTTCAATGGGATCCGAAATATCTGTTCTCAGATTCCACAGAAATAAGGCTACCAAAGAGATCTACGAAATACAGATGTAACTCTCTTAGATGAATTAACAGAACACTAAGCAGTTTCTCAGAAAGCTTCTTTCCAGATTTCATCTGAGGATATTTCCTTTTTCACCATAGCCCTCTATGGGCTTCCAAATATCACTTTGCCAATTCCACAAGAACTGTCTTAGCGAAAGGCTTCTTGAGGGGAAAACTGTAACTCTGTGAGATGATTTCACAGAACACAAAGAAGTTTCTCAGAAAGCTTCTTTCTCTTTGTTATCAGAGGATATTTCCTTTGGCCCTATAGTATTCAATGGGATCCGAAATATCTGTTCTCAGATTCCACAGAAATAAGGCTAGCAAAGAGATCCACGAAATACAGATGTAACTCTGTGAGATGAATTAACAGAACACTCAGCAGTTTCTCAGAAAGCTTCCTTCCAGATTTCATCTGAGGATATTTCCTTTTTCACCACAGCCCTCTATGGGCTTCCAAATATCACTTTGCCAATTCCACAAGAACTGTCTTAGCGAAAGGCTTCTTGAGGGGAAAGCTGTAACTCTGTGAGATGATTTCACAGAACACAAAGAAGTTTCTCAGAAAGCTTCTTTCTCTTTGTTATCGGAGGATATTTCCTTTGGCCCTATAGTGTTCAATGGGATCCGAAATATCTGTTCTCAGATTCCAAAGAAATAAGGCTAGCAAAGAGATCCACGAAATACAGATGTAACTCTGTGAGATGAATTAACAGAACACTCAGCAGTTTCTCAGAAAGCTTCTTTCCAGATTTCATCTGAGGATATTGCCTTTTTCACCATAGCCCTCTAAGGGCTTCCAAATATCACTTTGCCAATTCCACAAGAACTGTCTTAGCGAAAGGCTTCTTGAGGGGAAAGCTGTAACTCTGTGAGATGATTTCACAGAACACAAAGAAGTTTCTCAGAAAGCTTCTTTCTCTTTGTTATCGGAGGATATTTCCTTTGGCCCTATAGTCTTCAATGGGATACGAAATATCTGTTCTCAGATTCCACAGAAATAAGGCTAGCAAAGAGATCCACGAAATAGAGCTGTAACTCTGTGAGATGAATTAACAGAACACTCAGCAGTTTCTCAGAAATCTTCTTTCCAGATTTCATCTGAGGATATTTCCTTTTTCACCCTAGCCCTCTATGGGCTTCCAAATATCACTTTGCCAATTCCACAAGAACTGTCTTAGCGAAAGGCTTCTTGAGGGGAAAGCTGTAACTCTGTGACATGATTTCACAGAACACAAAGAAGTTTCTCAGAAAGCTTCTTTCTCTTTGTTATCGGAGGATATTTCCTTTGGCCCTATAGTCTTCAAAGGGATCCGAAATATATGTTCTCAGATTCCACAGAAATAAGTCTAGCAAAGAGATCCACGAAATACAGGTGTAACTCGGTGAGATGAATTAACAGAACACTCAGCAGTTTCTCAGAAAGCTTCTTTCCAGATTTCATCAGAGGATATTTCCTTTTTCACCATAGCCCTCTATGGGCTTCCGAATATCACTTTGCCAATTCCACAAGAACTGTCTTAGCGAAAGGCTTCTTGAGGGGAAAGCTGTAACTCTGTGAGATGATTTCACAGAACACAAAGAAGTTTCTCAGAAAGCTTCTTTCTCTTTGTTATCGGAGATTATTTCCTTTGGACCTATAGTCTTCAAAGGGATCCGAAATATCTGTTCTCAGATTCCACAGAAAGAAGGCTAGCAAAGAGATCCACGAAATACAGATGTAACTCTGTGAGATGAATTAACAGAACACTAAGCAGTTTCTCAGAAAGCTTCTTTGCAGATTTCATCTGAGGATATTTCCTTTTTCACCATAGCCCTCTATGGGCTTCCAAATATCACTTTGCCAATTCCACAAGAACTGTCTTAGCGAAAGGCTTCTTGAGGGGAAAGCTGTAACTCTGTGAGATGATTTCACAGAACACAAAGAAGTTTCTCAGAAAGCTTCTTTCTCTTTGTTATCGGAGGATATTTCCTTTGGCCCTATAGTCTTCAATGGGATCCGAAATATCTGTTCTTAGATTCCAAAGAAATAAGGCTAGCAAAGAGATCCACGAAATACAGATGTAACTCTGTGAGATGAATTAACAGAACACTAAGCAGTTTCTCAGAAAGCTTCTTTCCAGATTTCATCTGAGGATATTTCCTTTTTCACCATAGCCCTCTATGGGCTTCCAATTATCGCTTTGCCAATTCCACAAGAACTGTCTTAGCGAAAGGCTTCTTGAGGGGAACGCTGTAACTCTGTGAGATGATTTCACAGAACACAAAGAAGTTTCTCAGAAAGCTTCTTTCTCTTTGTTATCGGAGGATATTTCCTTTGGCCCTATAGTCTTCAATGGGATCCGAAATATCTGTTCACAGATTCCACAGAAATAAGGCTAGCAAAGAGATCCACGAAATACAGATGTAACTCTGTGAGATGAATTAACAGAACACTAAGCACTTTCTCAGAAAGCTTCCTTCCAGATTTCATCTGAGGATATTTCCTTTTTCACCATAGCCCTCTATGGGCTTCCAAATATCACTTTGCCAATTCCACAAGAACTGTCTTAGCGAAAGGCTTCTTGAGGGGAAAGCTGTAACTCTGTGAGATGATTTCACAGAACACAAAGAAGTTTCTCAGAAAGCTTCTTTCTCTTTGTTATCGGAGGATATTTCCTTTGGCCCTGTAGTCTTCAATGGGATCCGAAATATCTGTTCTTAGATTCCACAGAAATAAGGCTAGCAAAGAGATCCACGAAATACAGATGTAACTCTGTGAGATGAATTAACAGAACACTCAGCAGTTTCTCAGAAATCTTCTTTCCAGATTTCATCTGAGGATATTTCCTTTTTCACCCTAGCCCTCTAAGGGCTTCCAAATATCACTTTGCCAATTCCACAAGAACTGTCTTAGCGAAAGGCTTCTTGAGGGGAAAGCTGTAACTCTGTGAGATGATTTCACAGAACACAAAGAAGTTTCTCAGAAAGCTTCTTTCTCTTTGTTATCGGAGGATATTTCCTTTGGCCCTATAGTGTTCAATGGGATCCGAAATATCTGTTCTCAGATTCCAAAGAAATAAGGCTAGCAAAGAGATCCACGAAATACAGATGTAACTCTGTGAGATGAATTAACAGAAAACTCAGCAGTTTCTCAGAAAGCTTCTTTCCAGATTTCATCTGAGGATATTTCCTCTTTCACCATAGCCCTCTAAGGGCTTCCAAATATCACTTTGCCTATTCCACAAGAACTGTCTTAGCGAAAGGCTTCTTGAGGGGAAAGCTGTAACTCTGTGAGATGATTTCACAGAACACAAAGAAGTTTCTCAGAAAGCTTCTTCCTCTTTGTTATCGGAGGATATTTCCTTTGACCCTATAGTCTTCAAAGGGATCCGAAATATCTGTTCTCAGATTCCACAGAAATAAGGCTAGCAAAGAGATCCACGAAATACAGATGTAACTCTGTGAGATGAATTAACAGAACACTAAGCACTTTCTCAGAAAGCTTCCTTCCAGATTTCATCTGAGGATATTTCCTTTTTCACCATAGCCCTCTATGGGCTTCCAAATATCACTTTGCCAATTCCACAAGAACTGTCTTAGCGAAAGGCTTCTTGAGGGGAAAGCTGTAACTCTGTGAGATGATTTCACAGAACACAAAGAAGTTTCTCAGAAAGCTTCTTTCTTTTTGTTATCGGAGGATATTTCCTTTGGCCCTATAGTCTTCAATGGGATCCGAAATATCTGTTCTTAGATTCCACAGAAATAAGGCTAGCAAAGAGATCCACGAAATACAGATGTAACTCTGTGAGATGAATTAACAGAACACTCAGCAGTTTCTCAGAAATCTTCTTTCCAGATTTCATGTGAGGATATTTCCTTTTTCACCCTAGCCCTCTAAGGGCTTCCAAATATCACCTTGCCAATTCCACAAGAACTGTCTTAGCGAAAGGCTTCTTGAGGGGAAAGCTGTAACTCTGTGAGATGATTTCACAGAACACAAAGAAGTTTCTCAGAAAGCTTCTTTCTCTTTGTTATCGGAGGATATTTCCTTTGGCCCAATAGTGTTCAATGGGATCCGAAATATCTGTTCTCAGATACCACAGAACTAAGGCTAGCAAAGAGATCCACGAAATACAGATGTAACTCTGTGAGATGAATTAACAGAACACTCAGCAGTTTCTCAGTAAGCTTCCTTCCAGATTTCATCTGAGGATATTTCCTTTTTCACCATAGCCCTCTATGGGCTTCAAAATATCACTTTGCCAATTCCACAAGAACTGTCTTAGCGAAAGGCTTCTTGAGGGGAATGCTGTAACTTGTGAGATGATTTCACAGAACACAAAGAAGTTTCTCAGAAAGCTTCTTTCTCTTTGTTATCGGAGGATATTTCCTTTGGCCCTATAGTGTTCAATGGGATCCGAAATATCTGTTCTCAGATTCCAAAGAAATAAGGCTAGCAAAGAGATCCACGAAATACAGATGTAACTCTGTGAGATGAATTAACAGAACACTCAGCAGTTTCTCAGAAAGCTTCTTTCCAGATTTCATCTGAGGATATTTCCTCTTTCACCCTAGCCCTCTATGGGCTTCCAAATATCACTTTGCCAATTCCACAAGAACTGTCTTAGCGAAAGGCTTCTTGAGGGGAAAGCTGTAACTCTGTGACATGATTTCACAGAACACAAAGAAGTTTCTCAGAAAGCTTCTTTCTCTTTGTTATCGGAGGATATTTCCTTTGGCCCTATAGTCTTCAAAGGGATCCGAAATATCTGTTCTCAGATTCCACAGAAATAAGTCTAGCAAAGAGATCCACGAAATACAGATGTAACTCGGTGAGATGAATTAACAGAACACTCAGCAGTTTCTCAGAAAGCTTCTTTCCAGATTTCATCAGAGGATATTTCCTTTTTCACCATAGCCCTCTATGGGCTTCCGAATATCACTTTGCCAATTCCACAAGAACTGTCTTAGCGAAAGGCTTCTTGAGGGGAAAGCTGTAACTCTGTGAGATGATTTCACAGAACACAAAGAAGTTTCTCAGAAAGCTTCTTTCTCTTTGTTATCGGAGATTATTTCCTTTGGACCTATAGTCTTCAAAGGGATCCGAAATATCTGTTCTCAGATTCCACAGAAATAAGGCTAGCAAAGAGATCCACGAAATACAGATGTAACTCTGTGAGATGAATTAACAGAACACTAAGCAGTTTCTCAGAAAGCTTCCTTCCAGATTTCATCTGAGGATATTTCCTTTTTCACCATAGCCCTCTATGGGCTTCCAAATATCACTTTGCCAATTCCACAAGAACTGTCTTAGCGAAAGGCTTCTTGAGGGGAAAGCTGTAACTCTGTGAGATGATTTCACAGAACACAAAGAAGTTTCTCAGAAAGCTTCTTTCTCTTTGTTATCGGAGGATATTTCCTTTGGCCCTATAGTCTTCAATGGGATCCGAAATATCTGTTCTCAGATTCCACAGAAATAAGGCTAGCAAAGAGATCCACGAAATGCAGATGTAACTCTGTGAGATGAATTAACAGAACACTAAGCAGTTTCTCAGAAAGCTTCTTTCCAGATTTCATCTGAGGATATTTCCTTTTTCACCATAGCCCTCTATGGGCTTCCAAATATCACTTTGCCAATTCCACAAGAACTGTCTTAGCGAGAGGCTTCTTGAGGGGAAAGCTGTAACTCTGTGAGATGATTTCACAGAACACAAAGAAGTTTCTCAGAGAGCTTCTTTCTCTTTGTTATCGGAGGATATTTCCTTTGGCCCAATAGTGTTCAATGGGATCCGAAATATCTGTTCTCAGATTCCACAGAAATAAGGCTAGCAAAGAGATCCACGAAATACAGATGTAACTCGGTGAGATGAATTAACAGAACACTCAGCAGTTTCTCAGTAAGCTTCCTTCCAGATTTCATCTGAGGATATTTCCTTTTTCACCATAGCCCTCTATGGGCTTCCAAATATCACTTTGCCAATTCCACAAGAACTGTCTTAGCGAAAGGCTTCTTGAGGGGAATGCTGTAACTCTGTGAGATGATTTCACAGAACACAAAGAAGTTTCTCAGAAAGCTTCTTTCTCTTTGTTATCGGAGGATATTTCCTTTGGCCCTATAGTCTTCAATGGGATCCGAAATATCTGTTCTCAGATTCCAAAGAAATAAGGCTAGCAAAGAGATCCACGAAATACAGATGTAACTCTGTGAGATGAATTAACAGAACACTCAGCAGTTTCTCAGAAAGCTTCTTTCCAGATTTCATCTGAGGATATTTCCTCTTTCACCCTAGCCCTCTATGGGCTTCCAAATATCACTTTGCCAATTCCACAAGAACTGTCTTAGCGAAAGGCTTCTTGAGGGGAAAGCTGTAAATCTGTGACATGATTTCACAGAACACAAAGAAGTTTCTCAGAAAGCTTCTTTCTCTTTGTTATCGGAGGATATTTCCTTTGGCCCTATAGTCTTCAAAGGGATCCGAAATATCTGTTCTCAGATTCCACAGAAATAAGTCTAGCAAAGAGATCCACGAAATACAGATGTAACTCGGTGAGATGAATTAACAGAACACTCAGCAGTTTCTCAGAAAGCTTCTTTCCAGATTTCATCAGAGGATATTTCCTTTTTCACCATAGCCCTCTATGGGCTTCCGAATATCACTTTGCCAATTCCACAAGAACTGTCTTAGCGAAAGGCTTCTTGAGGGGAAAGCTGTAACTCTGTGAGATGATTTCACAGAACACAAAGAAGTTTCTCAGAAAGCTTCTTTCTCTTTGTTATCGGAGATTATTTCCTTTGGACCTATAGTCTTCAAAGGGATCCGAAATATCTGTTCTCAGATTCCACAGAAATAAGGCTAGCAAAGAGATCCACGAAATACAGATGTAACTCTGTGAGATGAATTAACAGAACACTAAGCAGTTTCTCAGAAAGCTTCTTTGCAGATTTCATCTGAGGATATTTCCTTTTTCACCATAGCCCTCTATGGGCTTCCAAATATCACTTTGCCAATTCCACAAGAACTGTCTTAGCGAAAGGCTTCTTGAGGGGAAAGCTGTAACTCTGTGAGATGATTTCACAGAACACAAAGAAGTTTCTCAGAAAGCTTCTTTCTCTTTGTTATCGGAGGATATTTCCTTTGGCCCTATAGTCTTCAATGGGATCCGAAATATCTGTTCTTAGATTCCAAAGAAATAAGGCTAGCAAAGAGATCCACGAAATACAGATGTAACTCTGTGAGATGAATTAACAGAACACTAAGCAGTTTCTCAGAAAGCTTCTTTCCAGATTTCATCTGAGGATATTTCCTTTTTCACCATAGCCCTCTATGGGCTTCCAAATATCGCTTTGCCAATTCCACGAGAACTGTCTTAGCGAAAGGCTTCTTGAGGGGAACGCTGTAACTCTGTGAGATGATTTCACAGAACACAAAGAAGTTTCTCAGAAAGCTTCTTTCTCTTTGTTATCGGAGGATATTTCCTTTGGCCCTATAGTCTTCAATGGGATCCGAAATATCTGTTCTCAGATTCCACAGAAATAAGGCTACCAAAGAGATCTACGAAATACAGATGTAACTCTCTTAGATGAATTAACAGAACACTAAGCAGTTTCTCAGAAAGCTTCTTTCCAGATTTCATCTGAGGATATTTCCTTTTTCACCATAGCCCTCTATGGGCTTCCAAATATCACTTTGCCAATTCCACAAGAACTGTCTTAGCGAAAGGCTTCTTGAGGGGAAAACTGTAACTCTGTGAGATGATTTCACAGAACACAAAGAAGTTTCTCAGAAAGCTTCTTTCTCTTTGTTATCAGAGGATATTTCCTTTGGCCCTATAGTATTCAATGGGATCCGAAATATCTGTTCTCAGATTCCACAGAAATAAGGCTAGCAAAGAGATCCACGAAATACAGATGTAACTCTGTGAGATGAATTAACAGAACACTCAGCAGTTTCTCAGAAAGCTTCCTTCCAGATTTCATCTGAGGATATTTCCTTTTTCACCACAGCCCTCTATGGGCTTCCAAATATCACTTTGCCAATTCCACAAGAACTGTCTTAGCGAAAGGCTTCTTGAGGGGAAAGCTGTAACTCTGTGAGATGATTTCACAGAACACAAAGAAGTTTCTCAGAAAGCTTCTTTCTCTTTGTTATCGGAGGATATTTCCTTTGGCCCTATAGTGTTCAATGGGATCCGAAATATCTGTTCTCAGATTCCAAAGAAATAAGGCTAGCAAAGAGATCCACGAAATAGAGATGTAACTCTGTGAGATGAATTAACAGAACACTAAGCAGTTTCTCAGAAAGCTTCTTTGCAGATTTCATCTGAGGATATTTCCTTTTTCACCATAGCCCTCTATGGGCTTCCAAATATCACTTTGCCAATTCCACAAGAACTGTCTTAGCGAAAGGCTTCTTGAGGGGAAAGCTGTAACTCTGTGAGATGATTTCACAGAACACAAAGAAGTTTCTCAGAAAGCTTCTTTCTCTTTGTTATCGGAGGATATTTCCTTTGGCCCTATAGTCTTCAATGGGATCCGAAATATCTGTTCTTAGATTCCAAAGAAATAAGGCTAGCAAAGAGATCCACGAAATACAGATGTAACTCTGTGAGATGAATTAACAGAACACTAAGCAGTTTCTCAGAAAGCTTCTTTCCAGATTTCATCTGAGGATATTTCCTTTTTCACCATAGCCCTCTATGGGCTTCCAATTATCGCTTTGCCAATTCCACAAGAACTGTCTTAGCGAAAGGCTTCTTGAGGGGAACGCTGTAACTCTGTGAGATGATTTCACAGAACACAAAGAAGTTTCTCAGAAAGCTTCTTTCTCTTTGTTATCGGAGGATATTTCCTTTGGCCCTATAGTCTTCAATGGGATCCGAAATATCTGTTCACAGATTCCACAGAAATAAGGCTAGCAAAGAGATCCACGAAATACAGATGTAACTCTGTGAGATGAATTAACAGAACACTAAGCACTTTCTCAGAAAGCTTCCTTCCAGATTTCATCTGAGGATATTTCCTTTTTCACCATAGCCCTCTATGGGCTTCCAAATATCACTTTGCCAATTCCACAAGAACTGTCTTAGCGAAAGGCTTCTTGAGGGGAAAGCTGTAACTCTGTGAGATGATTTCACAGAACACAAAGAAGTTTCTCAGAAAGCTTCTTTCTCTTTGTTATCGGAGGATATTTCCTTTGGCCCTGTAGTCTTCAATGGGATCCGAAATATCTGTTCTTAGATTCCACAGAAATAAGGCTAGCAAAGAGATCCACGAAATACAGATGTAACTCTGTGAGATGAATTAACAGAACACTCAGCAGTTTCTCAGAAATCTTCTTTCCAGATTTCATCTGAGGATATTTCCTTTTTCACCCTAGCCCTCTAAGGGCTTCCAAATATCACTTTGCCAATTCCACAAGAACTGTCTTAGCGAAAGGCTTCTTGAGGGGAAAGCTGTAACTCTGTGAGATGATTTCACAGAACACAAAGAAGTTTCTCAGAAAGCTTCTTTCTCTTTGTTATCGGAGGATATTTCCTTTGGCCCTATAGTGTTCAATGGGATCCGAAATATCTGTTCTCAGATTCCAAAGAAATAAGGCTAGCAAAGAGATCCACGAAATACAGATGTAACTCTGTGAGATGAATTAACAGAAAACTCAGCAGTTTCTCAGAAAGCTTCTTTCCAGATTTCATCTGAGGATATTTCCTCTTTCACCATAGCCCTCTAAGGGCTTCCAAATATCACTTTGCCTATTCCACAAGAACTGTCTTAGCGAAAGGCTTCTTGAGGGGAAAGCTGTAACTCTGTGAGATGATTTCACAGAACACAAAGAAGTTTCTCAGAAAGCTTCTTCCTCTTTGTTATCGGAGGATATTTCCTTTGACCCTATAGTCTTCAAAGGGATCCGAAATATCTGTTCTCAGATTCCACAGAAATAAGGCTAGCAAAGAGATCCACGAAATACAGATGTAACTCTGTGAGATGAATTAACAGAACACTAAGCACTTTCTCAGAAAGCTTCCTTCCAGATTTCATCTGAGGATATTTCCTTTTTCACCATAGCCCTCTATGGGCTTCCAAATATCACTTTGCCAATTCCACAAGAACTGTCTTAGCGAAAGGCTTCTTGAGGGGAAAGCTGTAACTCTGTGAGATGATTTCACAGAACACAAAGAAGTTTCTCAGAAAGCTTCTTTCTCTTTGTTATCGGAGGATATTTCCTTTGGCCCTATAGTCTTCAATGGGATCCGAAATATCTGTTCTTAGATTCCACAGAAATAAGGCTAGCAAAGAGATCCACGAAATACAGATGTAACTCTGTGAGATGAATTAACAGAACACTCAGCAGTTTCTCAGAAATCTTCTTTCCAGATTTCATGTGAGGATATTTCCTTTTTCACCCTAGCCCTCTAAGGGCTTCCAAATATCACCTTGCCAATTCCACAAGAACTGTCTTAGCGAAAGGCTTCTTGAGGGGAAAGCTGTAACTCTGTGAGATGATTTCACAGAACACAAAGAAGTTTCTCAGAAAGCTTCTTTCTCTTTGTTATCGGAGGATATTTCCTTTGGCCCTATAGTCTTCAATGGGATCCGAAATATCTGTTCTCAGATTCCAAAGAAATAAGGCTAGCAAAGAGATCCACGAAATACAGATGTAACTCTGTGAGATGAATTAACAGAAAACTCAGCAGTTTCTCAGAAAGCTTCTTTCCAGATTTCATCTGAGGATATTTCCTCTTTCACCATAGCCCTCTAAGGGCTTCCAAATATCACTTTGCCAATTCCACAAGAACTGTCTTAGCGAAAGGCTTCTTGAGGGGAAAGCTGTAACTCTGTGAGATGATTTCACAGAACACAAAGAAGTTTCTCAGAAAGCTTCTTCCTCTTTGTTATCGGAGGATATTTCCTTTGACCCTATAGTCTTCAAAGGGATCCGAAATATCTGTTCTCAGATTCCACAGAAATAAGGCTAGCAAAGAGATCCACGAAATACAGATGTAACTCAGTGAGATGAATTAACAGAACACTCAGCAGTTTCTCAGTAAGCTTCCTTCCAGATTTCATCTGAGGATATTTCCTTTTTCACCATAGCCCTCTATGGGCTTCCGAATATCACTTTGCCAATTCCGCAAGAACTGTCTTAGCGAAAGGCTTCTTGAAGGGAATGCTGTAACTCTGTGAGATGATTTCACAGAACACAAAGAAGTTTCTCAGAAAGCTTCTTTCTCTTTGTTATCGGAGGATATTTCCTTTGGCCCTATAGTGTTCAATGGGATCCGAAATATCTGTTCTCAGATTCCAAAGAAATAAGGCTAGCAAAGAGATCCACGAAATACAGATGTAACTCTGTGAGATGAATTAACAGAACACTCAGCAGTTTCTCAGAAAGCTTCTTTCCAGATTTCATCTGAGGATATTTCCTTTTTCACCATAGCCCTCTAAGGGCTTCCAAATATCACTTTGCCAATTCCACAAGAACTGTCTTAGCGAAAGGCTTCTTGAGGGGAAAGCTGTAACTCTGTGAGATGATTTCACAGAACACAAAGAAGTTTCTCAGAAAGCTTCTTTCTCTTTGTTATCGGAGGATATTTCCTTTGGCCCTGTAGTCTTCAATGGGATCCGAAATATCTGTTCTCAGATTCCACAGAAATAAGTCTAGCAAAGAGATCCACGAAATACAGATGTAACTCGGTGAGATGAATTAACAGAACACTCAGCAGTTTCTCAGAAAGCTTCTTTCCAGATTTCATCAGAGGATATTTCCTTTTTCACCATAGCCCTCTATGGGCTTCCGAATATCACTTTGCCAATTCCACAAGAACTGTCTTAGCGAAAGGCTTCTTGAGGGGAAAGCTGTAACTCTGTGAGATGATTTCACAGAACACAAAGAAGTTTCTCAGAAAGCTTCTTTCTCTTTGTTATCGGAGATTATTTCCTTTGGACCTATAGTCTTCAAAGGGATCCGAAATATCTGTTCTCAGATTCCAGAGAAATAAGTCTAGCAAAGAGATCCACGAAATACAGATGTAACTCTGTGAGATGAATTAACAGAACACTAAGCAGTTTCTCAGAAAGCTTCTTTGCAGATTTCATCTGAGGATATTTCCTTTTTCACCATAGCCCTCTATGGGCTTCCAAATATCACTTTGCCAATTCCACAAGAACTGTCTTAGCGAAAGGCTTCTTGAGGGGAAAGCTGTAACTCTGTGAGATGATTTCACAGAACACAAAGAAGTTTCTCAGAAAGCTTCTTTCTCTTTGTTATCGGAGGATATTTCCTTTGGCCCTATAGTCTTCAATGGGATCCGAAATATCTGTTCTTAGATTCCAAAGAAATAAGGCTAGCAAAGAGATCCACGAAATACAGATGTAACTCTGTGAGATGAATTAACAGAACACTAAGCAGTTTCTCAGAAAGCTTCTTTCCAGATTTCATCTGAGGATATTTCCTTTTTCACCATAGCCCTCTATGGGCTTCCAAATATCGCTTTGCCAATTCCACGAGAACTGTCTTAGCGAAAGGCTTCTTGAGGGGAACGCTGTAACTCTGTGAGATGATTTCACAGAACACAAAGAAGTTTCTCAGAAAGCTTCTTTCTCTTTGTTATCGGAGGATATTTCCTTTGGCCCTATAGTCTTCAAAGGGATCCGAAATATCTGTTCACAGATTCCACAGAAATAAGGCTAGCAAAGAGATCCACGAAATACAGATGTAACTCTGTGAGATGAATTAACAGAACACTAAGCACTTTCTCAGAAAGCTTCCTTCCAGATTTCATCTGAGGATATTTCCTTTTTCACCCTAGCCCTCTAAGGGCTTCCAAATATCATTTTGCCAATTCCACAAGAACTGTCTTAGCGAAAGGCTTCTTGAGGGGAAAGCTGTAACTCTGTGAGATGATTTCACAGAACACAAAGAAGTTTCTCAGAAAGCTTCTTTCTCTTTGTTATCGGAGGATATTTCCTTTGGCCCTATAGTGTTCAATGGGATCCGAAATATCTGTTCTCAGATTCCAAAGAAATAAGGCTAGCAAAGAGATCCACGAAATACAGATGTAACTCTGTGAGATGAATTAAAAGAACACTCAGCAGTTTCTCAGAAAGCTTCTTTCCAGATTTCATCTGAGGATATTTCCTCTTTCACCATAGCCCTCTAAGGGCTTCCAAATATCACTTTGCCAATTCCACAACAACTGTCTTAGCGAAAGGCTTCTTGAGGGGAAAGTTGTAACTCTGTGAGATGATTTCACAGAACACAAAAAGAAGTTTCTCAGAAAGCTTCTTTCTCTTTGTTATCGGAAGATATTTCCTTTGGCCCTATAGTCTTCAATGGGATCCGAAATATCTGTTCTCAGATTCCACAGAAATAAGGCTAGCAAAGAGATCCACGAAATACAGCTGTAACTCTGTGAGATGAATTAACAGAACACTCAGCAGTTTCTCAGAAATCTTCTTTCCAGATTTCATCTGAGGATATTTCCTTTTTCACCATAGCCCTCTAAGGGCTTCCAAATATCACTTTGCCAATTCCACAAGAACTGTCTTAGTGAAAGGCTTCTTGAGGGGAAAGCTGTAACTCTGTGAGATGATTTCACAGAACACAAAGAAGTTTCTCAGAAACCTTCTTTCTCTTTGTTTTCGGAGGATATTTCCTTTGGCCCTATAGTCTTCATAGGGATCCGAAATATCTGTTCTCAGATTCCACAGAAATAAGGCTAGCAAAGAGATCCACGAAATACAGATGTAACTCTGTGAGATGAATTAACAGAACACTCAGCAGTTTCTCAGAAAGCTTCCTTCCAGATTTCATCTGAGGATATTTCCTTTTTCACCATAGCCCTCTATGGGCTTCCAAATATCACTTTGCCAATTGCACAAGAACTGTCTTAGCGAAAGGCTTCTTGAGGGGAAAGCTGTAACTCTGTGAGATGATTTCACAGAACACAAAGAAGTTTCTCAGAAAGCTTCTTTCTCTTTGTTATCGGAGGATATTTCCTTTGGCCCTATAGTGTTCAATGGGATCCGAATTATCTGTTCTCAGATTCCAAAGAAATAAGGCTAGCAAAGAGATCCACGAAATACAGATGTAACTCTGTGAGATGAATTAACAGAACACTCAGCAGTTTCTCAGAAAGCTTCTTTCCAGATTTCATCTGAGGATATTTCCTTTTTCACCATAGCCCTCTAAGGGCTTCCAAATATCACTTTGCCAATTCCACGAGAACTGTCTTAGTGAAAGGCTTCTTGAGGGGAAAGCTGTAACTCTGTGAGATGATTTCACAGAACACAAAGAAGTTTCTCAGAAAGCTTCTTTCTCTTTGTTTTCGGAGGATATTTCCTTTGGCCCTATAGTCTTCAATGGGATCCGAAATATCTGTTCTCAGATTCCACAGAAATAAGGCTAGCAAAGAGATCCACGAAATACAGATGTAACTCTGTGAGATGAATTAACAGAACACTAAGCAGTTTCTCAGAAAGCTTCTTTCCAGATTTCATCTGAGGATATTTCCTTTTTCACCATAGCCCTCTATGGGCTTCCAAATATCACTTTGCCAATTCCACAAGAACTGTCTTTGCGAAAGGCTTCTTGAGGGGAAAGCTGTAACTCTGTGAGATGATTTCACAGAACACAAAGAAGTTCCTCAGAAAGCTTCTTTCTCTTTGTTACGGAGGATATTTCCTTTGGCCCTATAGTCTTCAATAGGATCCGAAATATCTGATCTCAGATTCCACAGAAATAAGGCTAGCAAAGAGATCCACGAAATACAAATGTAACTCGGTGAGATGAATTAACAGAACATTCAGCAGTTTTTCAGAAAGCTTCTTTCCAGATTTCACCTGAGGATATTTCCTTTTTCACCATAGCCCTCTATGGGCTTCCAAATATCACTTTGCCAATTCCACAAGAACTGTCTTAGCGAAAGGCTTCTTGAGGGGGAAGCTGTAACTCTGTGAGATGATTTCACAGAACACAAAGAAGTTTCTCAGAAAGCTTCTTTCTCTTTGTTATCGGAGGATATTTCCATTGGCCCTATAGTCTTCAATGGGATCCGAAATATCTGTTCTCAGATTCCACAGAAATAAGGCTAGCAAAGAGATTCACGAAATACAGATGTAACTCTGTGAGATGAATTAACAGAACACTCAGCAGTTTCTCAGAAAGCTTCTTTCCAGATTTCATCTGAGGATATTTCCTTTTTCACCATAGCCCTCTATGGGCTTCCAAATATCACTTTGCCAATTCCACAAGAACTGTCTTAGCGAAAGGCTTCTTGAGGGGAAAGCTGTAACTCTGTGAGATGATTTCACAGAACACAAAAGAAGTTTCTCAGAAAGCTTCTTTCTCTTTGTTTTCGGAGGATATTTCCTTTGGCCCTATAGTCTTCAAAGGGATCCGAAATATCTGTTCTCAGATTCCACAGAAATAAGGCTAGCAAAGAGATCCAAGAAATACAGATGTAACTCTGTGAGATGAATTAACAGAACACTCAGCAGTTTCTCAGAAAGCTTCTTTCCAGATTTCATCTGAGGATATTTCCTTTTTCACCATAGCCCTCTAAGGGCTTCCAAATATCACTTTGCCAATTCCACAAGAACTGTCTTACCGAAAGGCTTCTTGAGGGGAACGCTGTAACTCTGTGAGATGATTTCACAGAACACAAAGAAGTTTCTCAGAAAGCTTCTTTCTCTTTGTTATCGGAGGATATTTCCTTTGGCCCTATAGTCTTCAATGGGATCCGAAATATCTGTTCTCAGATTCCACAGAAATAAGGCTAGCAAAGAGATCCACGAAATACAGATGTAACTCTGTGAGATGAATTAACAGAACACTCAGCAGTTTCTCAGAAAGCTTCCTTCCAGATTTCATCTGAGGATATTTCCTTTTTCACCATAGCCCTCTATGGGCTTCCAAATATCACTTTGCCAATTGCACAAGAACTGTCTTAGCGAAAGGCTTCTTGAGGGGAAAGCTGTAACTCTGTGAGATGATTTCACAGAACACAAAGAAGTTTCTCAGAAAGCTTCTTTCTCTTTGTTATCGGAGGATATTTCCTTTGGCCCTATAGTGTTCAAAGGGATCCGAATTATCTGTTCTCAGATTCCAAAGAAATAAGGCTAGCAAAGAGATCCACGAAATACAGATGTAACTCTGTGAGATGAATTAACAGAACACTCAGCAGTTTCTCAGAAAGCTTCTTTCCAGATTTCATCTGAGGATATTTCCTTTTTCACCATAGCCCTCTAAGGGCTTCCAAATATCACTTTGCCAATTCCACGAGAACTGTCTTAGTGAAAGGCTTCTTGAGGGGAAAGCTGTAACTCTGTGAGATGATTTCACAGAACACAAAGAAGTTTCTCAGAAAGCTTCTTTCTCTTTGTTTTCGGAGGATATTTCCTTTGGCCCTATAGTCTTCAATGGGATCCGAAATATCTGTTCTCAGATTCCACAGAAATAAGGCTAGCAAAGAGATCCACGAAATACAGATGTAACTCTGTGAGATGAATTAACAGAACACTAAGCAGTTTCTCAGAAAGCTTCTTTCCAGATTTCATCTGAGGATATTTCCTTTTTCACCATAGCCCTCTATGGGCTTCCAAATATCACTTTGCCAATTCCACAAGAACTGTCTTTGCGAAAGGCTTCTTGAGGGGAAAGCTGTAACTCTGTGAGATGATTTCACAGAACACAAAGAAGTTCCTCAGAAAGCTTCTTTCTCTTTGTTACGGAGGATATTTCCTTTGGCCCTATAGTCTTCAATAGGATCCGAAATATCTGATCTCAGATTCCACAGAAATAAGGCTAGCAAAGAGATCCACGAAATACAGATGTAACTCGGTGAGATGAATTAACAGAACATTCAGCACTTTTTCAGAAAGCTTCTTTCCAGATTTCACCTGAGGATATTTCCTTTTTCACCATAGCCCTCTATGGGCTTCCAAATATCACTTTGCCAATTCCACAAGAACTGTCTTAGCGAAAGGCTTCTTGAGGGGAAAGCTGTAACTCTGTGAGATGATTTCACAGAACACAAAGAAGTTTCTCGGAAAGCTTCTTTCTCTTTGTTATCGGAGGATATTTCCTTTGGCCGTATAGTCTTCAATGGGATCCGAAATATCTGTTCTCAGATTCCACAGAAATAAGGCTAGCAAAGAGATCCACGAAATACAGATGTAATTATGTGAGATGAATTAACAGAACACTCAGCAGTTTCTCAGAAAGCTTCCTTCCAGATTTCATCTGAGGATATTTCCTTTTTCACCATAGCCCTCTATGGCCTTCCAAATATCACTTTGCCAATTCCACAAGAACTGTCTTAGCTAAAGGCTTCTTGAGGGGAAAGCTGTAACTCTGTGAGATGATTTCACAGAACACAAAGAAGTTTCTCAGAGAGCTTCTTTCTCTTTGTTATCGGAGGATATTTCCTTTGGCCCTATAGTCTTCAATGGGATCCGAAATATCTGTTCTCAGATTCCACAGAAATAAGGCTAGCAAAGAGATCCACGAAATACAGATGTAACTCTGTGAGATGAATTAACAGAACACTAAGCAGTTTCTCAGAAAGCTTCTTTCCAGATTTCATCTGAGGATATTTCCTTTTTCACCATAGCCCTCTATGGGCTTCCAAATATCGCTTTGCCAATTCCACGAGAACTGTCTTAGCGAAAGGCTTCTTGAGGGGAACGCTGTAATTCTGTGAGATGATTTCACAGAACACAAAGAAGTTTCTCAGAAAGCTTCTTTCTCTTTGTTATCGGAGGATATTTCCTTTGGCCCTATAGTCTTCAAAGGGATCCGAAATATCTGTTCTCAGATTCCACAGAAATAAGGCTAGCAAAGAGATCCACGAAATATAGATGTAACTCTGTGAGATGTATTAACAGAACACTCAGCAGTTTCTCAGAAAGCTTCCTTCCAGATTTCATCTGAGGATATTTCCTTTTTCACCATAGCCCTCTATGGGCTTCCAAATATCACTTTGCCAATTGCACAAGAACTGTCTTAGTGAAAGGCTTCTTGAGGGGAAAGCTGTAACTCTGTGAGATGATTTCACAGAACACAAAGAAGTTTCTCAGAAAGCTTCTTTCTCTTTGTTTTCGGAGGATATTTCCTTTGGCACTATAGTCTTCAATGGGATCCGAAATATCTGTTCTCAGATTCCACTAAAATAAGGCTAGCAAAGAGATCCACGAAATACAGATGTAACTCTGTGAGATGAATTAACAGAACACTCAGCAGTTTCTCAGAAAGCTTCTTTCCAGATTTCATCTGAGGATATTTCCTTTTTCACCATAGCCCTCTAAGGGCTTCCAAATATCACTTTGCCAATTCCACAAGAACTGTCTTAGCGAAAGGCTTCTTGAGGGGAAAGCTGTAACTCTGTGAGATGATTTCACAGAACACAAAGAAGTTTCTCAGAAAGCTTCTTTCTCTTTGTTATCGGAGGATATTTCCTTTGGCCCTATAGTCTTCAATGGGATCCGAAATATCTGTTCTCAGATTACACAGAAATAAGGCTAGCAAAGAGATCCACGAAATACAGATGTAACTCTGTGAGATGAATTAACAGAACACTCAGCAGTTTCTCAGAAAGCTTCCTTCCAGATTTCATCTGAGGATATTTCCTTTTTCACCATAGCCCTCTATGGGCTTCCAAATATCGCTTTGCCAATTCCACAAGAACTGTCTTAGCGAAAGGCTTCTTGAAGGGAAAGCTGTAACTCTGTGAGATGATTTCACAGAACACAAAGAAGTTTCTCAGAAAGCTTCTTTCTCTTTGTTATCGGAGGATATTTCCTTTGGCCCTATAGTCTTCAAAGGGATCCGAAATATCTGTTCTCAGATTCCAAAGATATAAGGCTAGCAAAGAGATCAACGAAATACAGATGTAACTCTGTGAGATGAATTAACAGAACACTAAGCAGTTTAACAGAAAGCTTCTTTCCAGATTTCATCTGAGGATATTTCCTTTTTCACCGTAGCCCTCTGTGGGCTTCCAAATATCACTTTGCCAATTCCACAAGAACTGTCTTAGCGAAAGGCTTCTTGAGGGGAAAGCTGTAACTCTGTGAGATGATTTCACAGAACACAAAGAAGTTTCTCAGAAAGCTTCTTTCTCTTTGTTATCGGAGGATATTTCCTTGGGCCCTATAGTCTTCAATGGGATCCGAAATATCTGTTCTCAGATTCCAAAGAAATAAGGCTAGCAAAGAGATCCACGAAAAACAGATGTAACTCTGTGAGATGAATTAACAGAACACTCAGCAGTTTCTCAGAAAGCTTCTTTCCAGATTTCATCTGAGGATATTTCCTTTTTCACCATAGCCCTCTATGGGCTTCCAAATATCGCTTTGCCAATTCCACAAGAAATGTCTTAGCGAAAGGCTTCTTGAGGGGAAAGCTGTAACTCTGTGAGATGATTTCACAGAACACAAAGAAGTTTCTCAGAAAGCTTCTTTCTCTTTGTTATCGGAGGATATTTCCTGTGGCCCTATAGTCTTCAATGGGATCCGAAATATCTGTTCTCAGATTCCACAGAAATAAGGCTACCAAAGAGATCTACGAAATACAGATGTAACTCTGTGAGATGAATTAACAGAACACTAAGCAGTTTCTCAGAAAGCTTCTTTCCAGATTTCATCTGAGGATATTTCCTTTTTTACCATAGCCCTCTATGGGCTTCCAAATATCACTTTGCCAATTCCACAAGAACTGTCTTTGCGAAAGGCTTCTTGAGGGGAAAGCTGTAACTCTGTGAGATGATTTCACAGAACACAAAGAAGTTCCTCAGAAAGCTTCTTTCTCTTTGTTACGGAGGATATTTCCTTTGGCCCTATAGTCTTCAACAGGATCCGAAATATCTGTTGTCAGATTCCACAGAAATAAGGCTAGCAAAGAGATCCACGAAATACAGATGTAACTCGGTGAGATGAATTAACAGAACATTCAGCAGTTTTTCAGAAAGCTTCTTTCCAGATTTCATCTGAGGATATTTCCTTTTTCACCATAGCCCTCTATGGGCTTCCAAATATCACTTTGCCAATTCCACAAGAACTGTCTTAGCGAAAGGCTTCTTGAGGGGAAAGCTGTAACTCTGTGAGATGATTTCACAGAACACAAAGAAGTTTCTCGGAAAGCTTCTTTCTCTTTGTTATCGGAGGATATTTCCTTTGGCCCTATAGTCTTCAATGGGATCCGAAATATCTGTTCTCAGATTCCACAGAAATAAGGCTAGCAAAGAGATCCACGAAATACAGATGTAATTCTGTGAGATGAATTAACAGAACACTCAGCAGTTTCTCAGAAAGCTTCCTTCCAGATTTCATCTGAGGATATTTCCTTTTTCACCATAGCCCTCTTTGGGCTTCCAAATATCACTTTGCCAATTCCACAAGAACTGTCTTAGCTAAAGGCTTCTTGAGGGGAAAGCTGTAACTCTGTGAGATGATTTCACAGAACACAAAGAAGTTTCTCAGAAAGCTTCTTTCTCTTTGTTATCGGAGGATATTTCCTTTGGCCCTATAGTCTTCAATGGGATCCGAAATATCTGTTCTCAGATTCCACAGAAATAAGGCTAGCAAAGAGATCCACGAAATACAGATGTAACTCTGTGAGATGAATTAACAGAACACTAAGCAGTTTCTCAGAAAGCTTCTTTCCAGATTTCATCTGAGGATATTTCCTTTTTCACCGTAGCCCTCTATGGGCTTCCAAATATCGCTTTGCCAATTCCCCGAGAACTGTCTTAGCGAAAGTCTTCTTGAGGGGAACGCTGTAACTCTGTGAGATGATTTCACAGAACACAAAGAAGTTTCTCAGAAAGCTTCTTTCTCTTTGTTATCGGAGGATATTTCCTTTGGCCCTATAGTCTTCAAAGGGATCCGAAATATCTGTTCTCAGATTCCACAGAAATAAGGCTAGCAAAGAGATCCACGAAATACAGATGTAACTCTGTGAGATGAATTAACAGAACACTCAGCAGTTTCTCAGAAAGCTTCTTTCCAGATTTCATCTGAGGATATTTCCTTTTTCACCATAGCCCTCTAAGGGCTTCCAAATATCACTTTGCCAATTCCACAAGAACTGTCTTAGCGAAAGGCTTCTTGAGGGGAAAGCTGTAACTCTGTGAGATGATTTCACAGAACACAAAGAAGTTTCTCAGAAAGCTTCTTTCTCTTTTTTATCGGAGGATATTCCCTTTGGCCCTATAGTCTTTAATGGGATCCGAAATATCTGTTCTCAGATTCCACAGAAATAAGGCTAGCAAAGAGATCCACGAAATACAGATGTAACTCTGTGAGATGAATTAACAGAACACTCAGCAGTTTCTCAGAAAGCTTCCTTCCAGATTTCATCTGAGGATATTTCCTTTTTCACCATAGCCCTCTATGGGCTTCCAAATATCACTTTGCCAATTCCACAACAACTGTCGTAGCGAAAGGCTTCTTGAGGGGAAAGCTGTAACTCTGTGAGATGATTTCACAGAACACAAAGAAGTTTCTCAGAAAGCTTCTTTCTCTTTGTTATCGGAGGATATTTCCTTTGGCCCTATAGTCTTCAATGGGATCCGAAATATCTGTTCTCAGATTCCACAGAAATAAGGCTAGCAAAGAGATCCACGAAATACAGATGTAACTCTGTGAGATGAATTAACAGAACACTAAGCAGTTTCTCAGAAAGCTTCTTTTCAGATTTCATCTGAGGATATTTCCTTTTTTACCATAGCCCTCTATGGGCTTCCAAATATCACTTTGCCAATTCCACAAGAACTGTCTTTGCGAAAGGCTTCTTGAGGGGAAAGCTGTAACTCTGTGAGATGATTTCACAGAACACAAAGAAGTTCCTCAGAAAGCTTCTTTCTCTTTGTTACGGAGGATATTTCCTTTGGCCCTATAGTCTTCAATAGGATCCGAAATATCTGTTCTCAGATTCCACAGAAATAAGGCTACCAAAGAGATCCACGAAATATAGATGTAACTCGGTGAGATGAATTAACAGAACATTCAGCAGTTTTTCAGAAAGCTTCTTTCCAGATTTCATCTGAGGATATTTCCTTTTTCACCATAGCCCTCTATGGGCTTCCAAATATCACTTTGCCAATTCCACAAGAACTGTCTTAGCGAAAGGCTTCTTGAGGGGAAAGCTGTAACTCTGTGAGATGATTTCACAGAACACAAAGAAGTTTCTCGGAAAGCTTCTTTCTCTTTGTTATCGGAGGATATTTCCTTTGGCCCTATAGTCTTCAATGGGATCCGAAATATCTGTTCTCAGATTCCACAGAAATAAGGCTAGCAAAGAGATCCACGAAATACAGATGTAATTCTGTGAGATGAATTAACAGAACACTCAGCAGTTTCTCAGAAAGCTTCCTTCCAGATTTCATCTGAGGATATTTCCTTTTTCACCATAGCCCTCTATGGGCTTCCAAATATCACTTTGCCAATTCCACAAGAACTGTCTTAGCTAAAGGCTTCTTGAGGGGAAAGCTGTAACTCTGTGAGATGATTTCACAGAACACAAAGAAGTTTCTCAGAAAGCTTCTTTCTCTTTGTTATCGGAGGATATTTCCTTTGGCCCTGTAGTCTTCAAAGGGATCCGAAATATCTGTTCTCAGATTCCACAGAAATAAGGCTAGCAAAGAGATCCACGAAATACAGATGTAACTCTGTGAGATGAATTAACAGAACACTAAGCAGTTTCTCAGAAAGCTTCTTTCCAGATTTCATATGAGGATATTTCCTTTTTCACCGTAGGCCTCTATGGGCTTCCAAATATCGCTTTGCCAATTCCCCGAGAACTGTCTTAGCGAAAGGCTTCTTGAGGGGAACGCTGTAACTCTGTGAGATGATTTCACAGAACACTAAGAAGTTTCTCAGAAAGCTTCTTTCTCTTTGTTATCGGAGGATATTTCCTTTGGCCCTATAGTCTTCAATATGATCCGAAATATCTGTTCTCAGATTCCACAGAAATAAGGCTAGCAAAGAGATCCACGAAATACAGATGTAACTCTGTGAGATGAATTAACAGAACACTCAGCAGTTTCTCAGAAAGCTTCCTTCCAGATTTCATCTGAGGATATTTCCTTTTTCACCATAGCCCTCTATGGGATTCCAAATATCACTTTGCCAATTCCACAAGAACTGTCTTAGCGAAAGGCTTCTTGAGGGGAAAGCTATAACTCTGTGAGATGATTTCACGGAACACAAAGAAGTTTCTCAGAAAGCTTCTTTCTCTTTGTTATCGGAGGATATTTCCTTTGGCCCTATAGTCTTCAAGGGGATCCGAAATATCTGTTCTCAGATTCCACAGAAATAAGGCTAGCAAAGAGATCCACGAAATACAGATGTAACTCTGTGAGATGAATTAACAGAACACTCAGCGGTTTCTCAGAAAGCTTCTTTCCAGATTTCATCTGAGGATATTTCCTTTTTCACCATAGCCCTCTAAGGGCTTCCAAATATCACTTTGCCAATTCCACAAGAACTGTCTTAGCGAAAGGCTTCTTGAGGGGAAAGCTGTAACTCTGTGAGATGATTTCACAGAACACAAAGAAGTTTCTCAGAAAGCTTCTTTCTCTTTATTTTCGGAGGATATTTCCTTTGGCCCTATAGTCTTCAATGGGATCCGAAATATCTGTTCTCAGATTCCACAGAAATAAGGCTAGCAAAGAGATCCACGAAATACAGATGTAACTCTGTGAGATGAATTAACAGAACACTCAGCAGTTTCTCAGAAATCTTCTTTCCAGATTTCATCTGAGGATATTTCCTTTTTCACCCTAGCCCTCTATGGGCTTCCAAATATCACTTTGCCAATTCCACAAGAACTGTCTTAGCGAAAGGCTTCTTGAGGGGAATGCTGTAACTCTGTGAGATGATTTCACAACACAAAGAAGTTTCTCAGAAAGCTTCTTTCTCTTTGTTATCGGAGGATATTTCCTTTGGCCCTATAGTCTTCAAAGGGATCCGAAATATCTGTTCTCAGATTCCACAGAAATAAGGCTAGCAAAGAGATCCACGAAATACAGATGTAACTCTGTGAGATGAATTAACAGAACACTCAGCAGTTTCTCAGAAAGCTTCTTTCCAGATTTCATCTGAGGATATTTCCTTTTTCACCATAGCCCTCTAAGGGCTTCCAAATATCACTTTGCCAATTCCACAAGAACTGTCTTAGCAAAAGGCTTCTTGAGGGGAAAGCTGTAACTCTGTGAGATGATTTCACAGAACACAAAGAAGTTTCTCAGAAAGCTTCTTTCTCTTTGTTATCGGAGGATATTTCCTTTGGCCCTATAGTCTTCAAAGGGATCCGAAATATCTGTTCTCAGATTCCACAGAAATAAGGCTAGCAAAGAGATCCACGAAATACAGATGTAACTTTGTGAGATGAATTAACAGAACACTCAGCAGTTTCTCAGAAAGCTTCCTTCCAGATTTCATCTGAGGATATTTCCTTTTTCACCATAGCCCTCTATGGGCTTCCAAATATCACTTTGCCAATTGCACAAGAACTGTCTTAGCGAAAGGCTTCTTGAGGGGAAAGCTGTAACTCTGTGAGATGATTTCACAGAACACAAAGAAGTTTCTCAGAAAGCTTCTTTCTCTTTGTTATCGGAGGATATTTCCATTGGCCCTATAGTCTTCAATGGGATCCGAAATATCTGTTCTCAGATTCCACAGAAATAAGGCTAGCAAAGAGATTCACGAAATACAGATGTAACTCTGTGAGATGAATTAACAGAACACTCAGCAGTTTCTCAGAAAGCTTCTTTCCAGATTTCATCTGAGGATATTTCCTTTTTCACCATAGCCCTCTATGGGCTTCCAAATATCACTTTGCCAATTCCACAAGAACTGTCTTTGCGAAAGGCTTCTTGAGGGGAAAGCTGTAACTCTGTGAGATGATTTCACAGAACACAAAGAAGTTTCTCAGAAAGCTTCTTTCTCTTTGTTATCGGAGGATATTTCCTTTGGCCCTATAGTCTTCAATGGGATCCGAAATATCTGTTCTCAGATTCCACAGAAATAAGGCTAGCAAAGAGATCCACGAAATACAGATGTAATTCTGTGAGATTAATTAACAGAACACTCAGCAGTTTCTCAGAAAGCTTCCTTCCAGATTTCATCTGAGGATATTTCCTTTTTCACCATAGCCCTCTAAGGGCTTCCAAATATCACTTTGCCAATTCCACAAGAACTATCTTAGCTAAAGGCTTCTTGAGGGGAAAGCTGTAACTCTGTGAGATGATTTCACAGAACACAAAGAAGTTTCTCAGAAAGCTTCTTTCTCTTTGTTATCGGAGGATATTTCCTTTGGCCCTATAGTGTTCAATGGGATCCAAAATATCTGTTCTCAGATTCCAAAGAAATAAGGCTAGCAAAGAGATCCACGAAATACAGATGTAACTCTGTGAGATGAATTAACAGAACACTCAGCAGTTTCTCAGAAAGCTTCTTTCCAGATTTCATCTGAGGATATTTCCTTTTTCACCATAGCCCTCTAAGGGCTTCCAAATATCACTTTGCCAATTCCACAAGAACTGTCTTAGTGAAAGGCTTCTTGAGGGGAAAGCTGTAACTCTGTGAGATGATTTCACAGAACACAAAGAAGTTTCTCAGAAACCTTCTTTCTCTTTGTTTTCGGAGGATATTTCCTTTGGCCCTATAGTCTTCAAAGGGATCCGAAATATCTGTTCTCAGATTCCACAGAAATAAGGCTAGCAAAGAGATCCACGAAATACAGATGTAACTCTGTGAGATGAATTAACAGAACACTCAGCAGTTTCTCAGAAAGCTTCCTTCCAGATTTCATCTGAGGATATTTCCTTTTTCACCATAGCCCTCTATGGGCTTCCAAATATCACTTTGCCAATTGCACAAGAACTGTCTTAGCGAAAGGCTTCTTGAGGGGAAAGCTGTAACTCTGTGAGATGATTTCACAGAACACAAAGAAGTTTCTCAGAAAGCTTCTTTCTCTTTGTTATCGGAGGATATTTCCTTTGGCCCTATAGTGTTCAATGGGATCCGAATTATCTGTTCTCAGATTCCAAAGAAATAAGGCTAGCAAAGAGATCCACGAAATACAGATGTAACTCTGTGAGATGAATTAACAGAACACTCAGCAGTTTCTCAGAAAGCTTCTTTCCAGATTTCATCTGAGGATATTTCCTTTTTCACCATAGCCCTCTAAGGGCTTCCAAATATCACTTTGCCAATTCCACGAGAACTGTCTTAGTGAAAGGCTTCTTGAGGGGAAAGCTGTAACTCTGTGAGATGATTTCACAGAACACAAAGAAGTTTCTCAGAAAGCTTCTTTCTCTTTGTTTTCGGAGGATATTTCCTTTGGCCCTATAGTCTTCAATGGGATCCGAAATATCTGTTCTCAGATTCCACAGAAATAAGGCTAGCAAAGAGATCCACGAAATACAGATGTAACTCTGTGAGATGAATTAACAGAACACTAAGCAGTTTCTCAGAAAGCTTCTTTCCAGATTTCATCTGAGGATATTTCCTTTTTCACCATAGCCCTCTATGGGCTTCCAAATATCACTTTGCCAATTCCACAAGAACTGTCTTTGCGAAAGGCTTCTTGAGGGGAAAGCTGTAACTCTGTGAGATGATTTCACAGAACACAAAGAAGTTCCTCAGAAAGCTTCTTTCTCTTTGTTACGGAGGATATTTCCTTTGGCCCTATAGTCTTCAATAGGATCCGAAATATCTGATCTCAGATTCCACAGAAATAAGGCTAGCAAAGAGATCCACGAAATACAAATGTAACTCGGTGAGATGAATTAACAGAACATTCAGCAGTTTTTCAGAAAGCTTCTTTCCAGATTTCACCTGAGGATATTTCCTTTTTCACCATAGCCCTCTATGGGCTTCCAAATATCACTTTGCCAATTCCACAAGAACTGTCTTAGCGAAAGGCTTCTTGAGGGGAAAGCTGTAACTCTGTGAGATGATTTCACAGAACACAAAGAAGTTTCTCAGAAAGCTTCTTTCTCTTTGTTATCGGAGGATATTTCCATTGGCCCTATAGTCTTCAATGGGATCCGAAATATCTGTTCTCAGATTCCACAGAAATAAGGCTAGCAAAGAGATTCACGAAATACAGATGTAACTCTGTGAGATGAATTAACAGAACACTCAGCAGTTTCTCAGAAAGCTTCTTTCCAGATTTCATCTGAGGATATTTCCTTTTTCACCATAGCCCTCTATGGGCTTCCAAATATCACTTTGCCAATTCCACAAGAACTGTCTTTGCGAAAGGCTTCTTGAGGGGAAAGCTGTAACTCTGTGAGATGATTTCACAGAACACAAAAGAAGTTTCTCAGAAAGCTTCTTTCTCTTTGTTTTCGGAGGATATTTCCTTTGGCCCTATAGTCTTCAAAGGGATCCGAAATATCTGTTCTCAGATTCCACAGAAATAAGGTTAGCAAAGAGATCCAAGAAATACAGATGTAACTCTGTGAGATGAATTAACAGAACACTCAGCAGTTTCTCAGAAAGCTTCTTTCCAGATTTCATCTGAGGATATTTCCTTTTTCACCATAGCCCTCTAAGGGCTTCCAAATATCACTTTGCCAATTCCACAAGAACTGTCTTAGCGAAAGGCTTCTTGAGGGGAACGCTGTAACTCTGTGAGATGATTTCACAGAACACAAAGAAGTTTCTCAGAAAGCTTCTTTCTCTTTGTTATCGGAGGATATTTCCTTTGGCCCTATAGTCTTCAATGGGATCCGAAATATCTGTTCTCAGATTCCACAGAAATAAGGCTAGCAAAGAGATCCACGAAATACAGATGTAACTCTGTGAGATGAATTAACAGAACACTCAGCAGTTTATCAGAAAGCTTCCTTCCAGATTTCATCTGAGGATATTTCCTTTTTCACCATAGCCCTCTATGGGCTTCCAAATATCACTTTGCCAATTGCACAAGAACTGTCTTAGCGAAAGGCTTCTTGAGGGGAAAGCTGTAACTCTGTGAGATGATTTCACAGAACACAAAGAAGTTTCTCAGAAAGCTTCTTTCTCTTTGTTATCGGAGGATATTTCCTTTGGCCCTATAGTGTTCAATGGGATCCGAATTATCTGTTCTCAGATTCCAAAGAAATAAGGCTAGCAAAGAGATCCACGAAATACAGATGTAACTCTGTGAGATGAATTAACAGAACACTCAGCAGTTTCTCAGAAAGCTTCTTTCCAGATTTCATCTGAGGATATTTCCTTTTTCACCATAGCCCTCTAAGGGCTTCCAAATATCACTTTGCCAATTCCACGAGAACTGTCTTAGTGAAAGGCTTCTTGAGGGGAAAGCTGTAACTCTGTGAGATGATTTCACAGAACACAAAGAAGTTTCTCAGAAAGCTTCTTTCTCTTTGTTTTCGGAGGATATTTCCTTTGGCCCTATAGTCTTCAATGGGATCCGAAATATCTGTTCTCAGATTCCACAGAAATAAGGCTAGCAAAGAGATCCACGAAATACAGATGTAACTCTGTGAGATGAATTAACAGAACACTAAGCAGTTTCTCAGAAAGCTTCTTTCCAGATTTCATCTGAGGATATTTCCTTTTTCACCATAGCCCTCTATGGGCTTCCAAATATCACTTTGCCAATTCCACAAGAACTGTCTTTGCGAAAGGCTTCTTGAGGGGAAAGCTGTAACTCTGTGAGATGATTTCACAGAACACAAAGAAGTTCCTCAGAAAGCTTCTTTCTCTTTGTTACGGAGGATATTTCCTTTGGCCCTATAGTCTTCAATAGGATCCGAAATATCTGATCTCAGATTCCACAGAAATAAGGCTAGCAAAGAGATCCACGAAATACAGATGTAACTCGGTGAGATGAATTAACAGAACATTCAGCACTTTTTCAGAAAGCTTCTTTCCAGATTTCACCTGAGGATATTTCCTTTTTCACCATAGCCCTCTATGGGCTTCCAAATATCACTTTGCCAATTCCACAAGAACTGTCTTAGCGAAAGGCTTCTTGAGGGGAAAGCTGTAACTCTGTGAGATGATTTCACAGAACACAAAGAAGTTTCTCGGAAAGCTTCTTTCTCTTTGTTATCGGAGGATATTTCCTTTGGCCGTATAGTCTTCAATGGGATCCGAAATATCTGTTCTCAGATTCCACAGAAATAAGGCTAGCAAAGAGATCCACGAAATACAGATGTAATTATGTGAGATGAATTAACAGAACACTCAGCAGTTTCTCAGAAAGCTTCCTTCCAGATTTCATCTGAGGATATTTCCTTTTTCACCATAGCCCTCTATGGCCTTCCAAATATCACTTTGCCAATTCCACAAGAACTGTCTTAGCTAAAGGCTTCTTGAGGGGAAAGCTGTAACTCTGTGAGATGATTTCACAGAACACAAAGAAGTTTCTCAGAGAGCTTCTTTCTCTTTGTTATCGGAGGATATTTCCTTTGGCCCTATAGTCTTCAATGGGATCCGAAATATCTGTTCTCAGATTCCACAGAAATAAGGCTAGCAAAGAGATCCACGAAATACAGATGTAACTTTGTGAGATGAATTAACAGAACACTAAGCAGTTTCTCAGAAAGCTTCTTTCCAGATTTCATCTGAGGATATTTCCTTTTTCACCATAGCCCTCTATGGGCTTCCAAATATCGCTTTGCCAATTCCACGAGAACTGTCTTAGCGAAAGGCTTCTTGAGGGGAACGCTGTAATTCTGTGAGATGATTTCACAGAACACAAAGAAGTTTCTCAGAAAGCTTCTTTCTCTTTGTTATCGGAGGATATTTCCTTTGGCCCTATAGTCTTCAATGGGATCCGAAATATCTGTTCTCAGATTCCACAGAAATAAGGCTAGCAAAGAGATCCACGAAATATAGATGTAACTCTGTGAGATGTATTAACAGAACACTCAGCAGTTTCTCAGAAAGCTTCCTTCCAGATTTCATCTGAGGATATTTCCTTTTTCACCATAGCCCTCTATGGGCTTCCAAATATCACTTTGCCAATTGCACAAGAACTGTCTTAGTGAAAGGCTTCTTGAGGGGAAAGCTGTAACTCTGTGAGATGATTTCACAGAACACAAAGAAGTTTCTCAGAAAGCTTCTTTCTCTTTGTTTTCGGAGGATATTTCCTTTGGCCCTATAGTCTTCAATGGGATCCGAAATATCTGTTCTCAGATTCCACTAAAATAAGGCTAGCAAAGAGATCCACGAAATACAGATGTAACCCTGTGAGATGAATTAACAGAACACTCAGCAGTTTCTCAGAAATCTTCTTTCCAGATTTCATCTGAGGATATTTCCTTTTTCACCCTAGCCCTCTATGGGCTTCCAAATATCACTTTGCCAATTCCACAAGAACTGTCTTAGCGAAAGGCTTCTTGAGGGGAAAGCTGTAACTCTGTGAGATGATTTCACAGAACACAAAGAAGTTTCTCAGAAAGCTTCTTTCTCTTTGTTATCGGAGGATATTTCCTTTGGCCCTATAGTCTTCAAAGGGATCCGAAATATCTGTTCTCAGATTCCACAGAAATAAGGCTAGCAAAGAGATCCACGAAATACAGATGTAACTCTGTGAGATGAATTAACAGAACACTCAGCAGTTTCTCAGAAAGCTTCTTTCCAGATTTCATCTGAGGATATTTCCTTTTTCACCATAGCCCTCTAAGGGCTTCCAAATATCACTTTGCCAATTCCACAAGAACTGTCTTAGCGAAAGGCTTCTTGAGGGGAAAGCTGTAACTCTGTGAGATGATTTCACAGAACACAAAGAAGTTTCTCAGAAAGCTTCTTTCTCTTTGTTATCGGAGGATATTTCCTTTGGCCCTATAGTCTTCAATGGGATCCGAAATATCTGTTCTCAGATTACACAGAAATAAGGCTAGCAAAGAGATCCACGAAATACAGATGTAACTCTGTGAGATGAATTAACAGAACACTCAGCAGTTTCTCAGAAAGCTTCCTTCCAGATTTCATCTGAGGATATTTCCTTTTTCACCATAGCCCTCTATGGGCTTCCAAATATCGCTTTGCCAATTCCACAAGAACTGTCTTAGCGAAAGGCTTCTTGAAGGGAAAGCTGTAACTCTGTGAGATGATTTCACAGAACACAAAGAAGTTTCTCAGAAAGCTTCTTTCTCTTTGTTATCGGAGGATATTTCCTTTGGCCCTATAGTCTTCAAAGGGATCCGAAATATCTGTTCTCAGATTCCAAAGATATAAGGCTAGCAAAGAGATCAACGAAATACAGATGTAACTCTGTGAGATGAATTAACAGAACACTAAGCAGTTTAACAGAAAGCTTCTTTCCAGATTTCATCTGAGGATATTTCCTTTTTCACCGTAGCCCTCTGTGGGCTTCCAAATATCACTTTGCCAATTCCACAAGAACTGTCTTAGCGAAAGGCTTCTTGAGGGGAAAGCTGTAACTCTGTGAGATGATTTCACAGAACACAAAGAAGTTTCTCAGAAAGCTTCTTTCTCTTTGTTATCGGAGGATATTTCCTTGGGCCCTATAGTCTTCAATGGGATCCGAAATATCTGTTCTCAGATTCCAAAGAAATAAGGCTAGCAAAGAGATCCACGAAAAACAGATGTAACTCTGTGAGATGAATTAACAGAACACTCAGCAGTTTTTCAGAAAGCTTCTTTCCAGATTTCATCTGAGGATATTTCCTTTTTCACCATAGCCCTCTATGGGCTTCCAAATATCGCTTTGCCAATTCCACAAGAAATGTCTTAGCGAAAGGCTTCTTGAGGGGAAAGCTGTAACTCTGTGAGATGATTTCACAGAACACAAAGAAGTTTCTCAGAAAGCTTCTTTCTCTTTGTTATCGGAGGATATTTCCTGTGGCCCTATAGTCTTCAATGGGATCCGAAATATCTGTTCTCAGATTCCACAGAAATAAGGCTACCAAAGAGATCTACGAAATACAGATGTAACTCTCTTAGATGAATTAACAGAACACTAAGCAGTTTCTCAGAAAGCTTCTTTCCAGATTTCATCTGAGGATATTTCCTTTTTCACCATAGCCCTCTATGGGCTTCCAAATATCACTTTGCCAATTCCACAAGAACTGTCTTAGCGAAAGGCTTCTTGAGGGGAAAACTGTAACTCTGTGAGATGATTTCACAGAACACAAAGAAGTTTCTCAGAAAGCTTCTTTCTCTTTGTTATCAGAGGATATTTCCTTTGGCCCTATAGTCTTCAATGGGATCCGAAATATCTGTTCTCAGATTCCACAGAAATAAGGCTAGCAAAGAGATCCACGAAATACAGATGTAACTCTGTGAGATGAATTAACAGAACACTCAGCAGTTTCTCAGAAAGCTTCCTTCCAGATTTCATCTGAGGATATTTCCTTTTTCACCATAGCCCTCTATGGGCTTCCAAATATCACTTTGCCAATTCCACAAGAACTGTCTTAGCGAAAGGCTTCTTGAGGGGAAAGCTGTAACTCTGTGAGATGATTTCACAGAACACAAAGAAGTTTCTCAGAAAGCTTCTTTCTCTTTGTTATCGGAGGATATTTCCTTTGGCCCTATAGTGTTCAATGGGATCCGAAATATCTGTTCTCAGATTCCAAAGAAATAAGGCTAGCAAAGAGATCCACGAAATACAGATGTAACTCTGTGAGATGAATTAACAGAACACTCAGCAGTTTCTCAGAAAGATTCTTTCCAGATTTCATCTGAGGATATTTCCTTTTTCACCATAGCCCTCTATGGGCTTCCAAATATCACTTTGCCAATTCCACAAGAACTGTCTTAGCGAAAGGCTTCTTGAGGGGAAAACTGTAACTCTGTGAGATGATTTCACAGAACACAAAGAAGTTTCTCAGAAAGCTTCTTTCTCTTTGTTATCGGAGGATATTTCCTTTGGCCCTATAGTCTTCAATGGGATACGAAATATCTGTTCTCAGATTCCACAGAAATAAGGCTAGCAAAGAGATCCACGAAATAGAGCTGTAACTCTGTGAGATGAATTAACAGAACACTCAGCAGTTTCTCAGAAATCTTCTTTCCAGATTTCATCTGAGGATATTTCCTTTTTCACCCTAGCCCTCTATGGGCTTCCAAATATCACTTTGCCAATTCCACAAGAACTGTCTTAGCGAAAGGCTTCTTGAGGGGAAAGCTGTAACTCTGTGACATGATTTCACAGAACACAAAGAAGTTTCTCAGAAAGCTTCTTTCTCTTTGTTATCGGAGGATATTTCCTTTGGCCCTATAGTCTTCAAAGGGATCCGAAATATCTGTTCTCAGATTCCACAGAAATAAGTCTAGCAAAGAGATCCACGAAATACAGGTGTAACTCGGTGAGATGAATTAACAGAACACTCAGCAGTTTCTCAGAAAGCTTCTTTCCAGATTTCATCAGAGGATATTTCCTTTTTCACCATAGCCCTCTATGGGCTTCCGAATATCACTTTGCCAATTCCACAAGAACTGTCTTAGCGAAAGGCTTCTTGAGGGGAAAGCTGTAACTCTGTGAGATGATTTCACAGAACACAAAGAAGTTTCTCAGAAAGCTTCTTTCTCTTTGTTATCGGAGATTATTTCCTTTGGACCTATAGTCTTCAAAGGGATCCGAAATATCTGTTCTCAGATTCCACAGAAATAAGGCTAGCAAAGAGATCCACGAAATACCGATGTAACTCTGTGAGATGAATTAACAGAACACTAAGCAGTTACTCAGAAAGCTTCTTTGCAGATTTCATCTGAGGATATTTCCTTTTTCACCATAGCCCTCTATGGGCTTCCAAATATCACTTTGCCAATTCCACAAGAACTGTCTTAGCGAAAGGCTTCTTGAGGGGAAAGCTGTATCTCTGTGAGATGATTTCACAGAACACAAAGAAGTTTCTCAGAAAGCTTCTTTCTCTTTGTTATCGGAGGATATTTCCTTTGGCCCTATAGTCTTCAATGGGATCCGAAATATCTGTTCTTAGATTCCAAAGAAATAAGGCTAGCAAAGAGATCCACGAAATACAGATGTAACTCTGTGAGATGAATTAACAGAACACTAAGCAGTTTAACAGAAAGCTTCTTTCCAGATTTCATCTGAGGATATTTCCTTTTTCACCGTAGCCCTCTGTGGGCTTCCAAATATCACTTTGCCAATTCCACAAGAACTGTCTTAGCGAAAGGCTTCTTGAGGGGAAAGCTGTAACTCTGTGAGATGATTTCACAGAACACAAAGAAGTTTCTCAGAAAGCTTCTTTCTCTTTGTTATCGGAGGATATTTCCTTTGGCCCTATAGTCTTCAATGGGATCCGAAATATCTGTTCTCAGATTCCAAAGAAATAAGGCTAGCAAAGAGATCCACGAAAAACAGATGTAACTCTGTGAGATGAATTAACAGAACACTAAGCAGTTTATCAGAAAGCTTCTTTCCAGATTTCATCTGAGGATATTTCCTTTTTCACCATAGCCGTCTATGGGCTTCCAAATATCGCTTTGCCAATTCCACAAGAAATGTCTTAGCGAAAGGCTTCTTGAGGGGAAAGCTGTAACTCTGTGAGATGATTTCACAGAACACAAAGAAGTTTCTCAGAAAGCTTCTTTCTCTTTGTTATCGGAGGATATTTCCTGTGGCCCTATAGTCTTCAATGGGATCCGAAATATCTGTTCTCAGATTCCACAGAAATAAGGCTACCAAAGAGATCTACGAAATACAGATGTAACTCTCTTAGATGAATTAACAGAACACTAAGCAGTTTCTCAGAAAGCTTCTTTCCAGATTTCATCTGAGGATATTTCCTTTTTCACCATAGCCCTCTATGGGCTTCCAAATATCACTTTGCCAATTCCACAAGAACTGTCTTAGCGAAAGGCTTCTTGAGGGGAAAACTGTAACTCTGTGAGATGATTTCACAGAACACAAAGAAGTTTCTCAGAAAGCTTCTTTCTCTTTGTTATCAGAGGATATTTCCTTTGGCCCTATAGTCTTCAATGGGATCCGAAATATCTGTTCTCAGATTCCACAGAAATAAGGCTAGCAAAGAGATCCACGAAATACAGATGTAACTCTGTGAGATGAATTAACAGAACACTCAGCAGTTTCTCAGAAAGCTTCCTTCCAGATTTCATCTGAGGATATTTCCTTTTTCACCATAGCCCTCTATGGGCTTCCAAATATCACTTTGCCAATCCCACAAGAACTGTCTTAGCGAAAGGCTTCTTGAGGGGAAAGCTGTAACTCTGTGAGATGATTTCACAGAACACAAAGAAGTTTCTCAGAAAGCTTCTTTCTCTTTGTTATCGGAGGATATTTCCTTTGGCCCTATAGTGTTCAATGGGATCCGAAATATCTGTTCTCAGATTCCAAAGAAATAAGGCTAGCAAAGAGATCCACGAAATACAGATGTAACTCTGTGAGATGAATTAACAGAACACTCAGCAGTTTCTCAGAAAGATTCTTTCCAGATTTCATCTGAGGATATTTCCTTTTTCACCATAGCCCTCTAAGGGCTTCCAAATATCACTTTGCCAATTCCACAAGAACTGTCTTAGCGAAAGGCTTCTTGAGGGGAAAGCTGTAACTCTGTGAGATGATTTCACAGAACACAAAGAAGTTTCTCAGAAAGCTTCTTTCTCTTTGTTATCGGAGGATATTTCCTTTGGCCCTATAGTCTTCAATGGGATACGAAATATCTGTTCTCAGATTCCACAGAAATAAGGCTAGCAAAGAGATCCACGAAATAGAGCTGTAACTCTGTGAGATGAATTAACAGAACACTCAGCAGTTTCTCAGAAATCTTCTTTCCAGATTTCATCTGAGGATATTTCCTTTTTCACCCTAGCCCTCTATGGGCTTCCAAATATCACTTTGCCAATTCCACAAGAACTGTCTTAGCGAAAGGCTTCTTGAGGGGAAAGCTGTAACTCTGTGACATGATTTCACAGAACACAAAGAAGTTTCTCAGAAAGCTTCTTTCTCTTTGTTATCGGAGGATATTTCCTTTGGCCCTATAGTCTTCAAAGGGATCCGAAATATCTGTTCTCAGATTCCACAGAAATAAGTCTAGCAAAGAGATCCACGAAATACAGGTGTAACTCGGTGAGATGAATTAACAGAACACTCAGCAGTTTCTCAGAAAGCTTCTTTCCAGATTTCATCAGAGGATATTTCCTTTTTCACCATAGCCCTCTATGGGCTTCCGAATATCACTTTGCCAATTCCACAAGAACTGTCTTAGCGAAAGGCTTCTTGAGGGGAAAGCTGTAACTCTGTGAGATGATTTCACAGAACACAAAGAAGTTTCTCAGAAAGCTTCTTTCTCTTTGTTATCGGAGATTATTTCCTTTGGACCTATAGTCTTCAAAGGGATCCGAAATATCTGTTCTCAGATTCCACAGAAATAAGGCTAGCAAAGAGATCCACGAAATACAGATGTAACTCTGTGAGATGAATTAACAGAACACTAAGCAGTTTCTCAGAAAGCTTCTTTGCAGATTTCATCTGAGGATATTTCCTTTTTCACCATAGCCCTCTATGGGCTTCCAAATATCACTTTGCCAATTCCACAAGAACTGTCTTAGCGAAAGGCTTCTTGAGGGGAAAGCTGTAACTCTGTGAGATGATTTCACAGAACACAAAGAAGTTTCTCAGAAAGCTTCTTTCTCTTTGTTATCGGAGGATATTTCCTTTGGCCCTATAGTCTTCAATGGGATCCGAAATATCTGTTCTTAGATTCCAAAGAAATAAGGCTAGCAAAGAGATCCACGAAATACAGATGTAACTCTGTGAGATGAATTAAAAGAACACTAAGCAGTTTCTCAGAAAGCTTCTTTCCAGATTTCATCTGAGGATATTTCCTTTTTCACCATAGCCCTCTATGGGCTTCCAATTATCGCTTTGCCAATTCCACGAGAACTGTCTTAGCGAAAGGCTTCTTGAGGGGAACGCTGTAACTCTGTGAGATGATTTCACAGAACACAAAGAAGTTTCTCAGAAAGCTTCTTTCTCTTTGTTATCGGAGGATATTTCCTTTGGCCCTATAGTCTTCAATGGGATCCGAAATATCTGTTCACAGATTCCACAGAAATAAGGCTAGCAAAGAGATCCACGAAATACAGATGTAACTCTGTGAGATGAATTAACAGAACACTAAGCACTTTCTCAGAAAGCTTCCTTCCAGATTTCATCTGAGGATATTTCCTTTTTCACCATAGCCCTCTATGGGCTTCCAAATATCACTTTGCCAATTCCACAAGAACTGTCTTAGCGAAAGGCTTCTTGAGGGGAAAGCTGTAACTCTGTGAGATGATTTCACAGAACACAAAGAAGTTTCTCAGAAAGCTTCTTTCTCTTTGTTATCGGAGGATATTTTCTTTGGCCCTATAGTCTTCAATGGGATCCGAAATATCTCTTCTCAGATTCCACAGAAATAAGGCTAGCAAAGAGATCCACGAAATACAGATGTAACTCTGTGAGATGAATTAACAGAACACTCAGCAGTTTCTCAGAAAGCTTCCTTCCAGATTTCATCTGAGGATATTTCCTTTTTCACCATAGCCCTCTATGGGCTTCCAAATATCACTTTGCCAATTCCACAAGAACTGTCTTAGCGAAAGGCTTCTTGAGGGGAAAGCTGTAACTCTGTGAGATGATTTCACAGAACACAAAGAAGTTTCTCAGAAAGCTTCTTTCTCTTTGTTATCGGAGGATATTTCCTTTGGCCCTATAGTCTTCAAAGGGATCCGAAATATCTGTTCTCAGATTCCACAGAAATAAGGCTAGCAAAGAGATCCACGAAATACAGATGTAACTCTGTGAGATGAATTAACAGAACACTCAGCAGTTTCTCAGAAAGCTTCTTTCCAGATTTCATCTGAGGATATTTCCTTTTTCACCATAGCCCTCTAAGGGCTTCCAAACATCACTTTGCCAATTCCACAAGAACTGTCTTAGCGAAAGGCTTCTTGAGGGGAAAGCTGTAACTCTGTGAGATGATTTCACAGAACACAAAGAAGTTTCTCAGAAAGCTTCTTTCTCTTTGTTATCGGAGGATATTTCCTTTGGCCCTATAGTCTTCAATGGGATCCGAAATATCTGTTCTCAGATTACACAGAAATAAGGCTAGCAAAGAGATCCACGAAATACAGATGTAACTCTGTGAGATGAATTAACAGAACACTCAGCAGTTTCTCAGAAAGCTTCCTTCCAGATTTCATCTGAGGATATTTCCTTTTTCACCATAGCCCTCTATGGGCTTCCAAATATCGCTTTGCCAATTCCACAAGAACTGTCTTAGCGAAAGGCTTCTTGAAGGGAAAGCTGTAACTCTGTGAGTTGATTTCACAGAACACAAAGAAGTTTCTCAGAAAGCTTCTTTCTCTTTGTTATCGGAGGATATTTCCTTTGGCCCTATAGTCTTCAATGGGATCCGAAATATCTGTTCTCAGATTCCAAAGATATAAGGCTAGCAAAGAGATCCACGAAATACAGATGTAACTCTGTGAGATGAATTAACAGAACACTAAGCAGTTTAACAGAAAGCTTCTTTCCAGATTTCATCTGAGGATATTTCCTTTTTCACCGTAGCCCTCTGTGGGCTTCCAAATATCACTTTGCCAATTCCACAAGAACTGTCTTAGCGAAAGGCTTCTTGAGGGGAAAGCTGTAACTCTGTGAGATGATTTCACAGAACACAAAGAAGTTTCTCAGAAAGCTTCTTTCTCTTTGTTATCGGAGGATATTTCCTTTGGCCCTATAGTCTTCAATGGGATCCGAAATATCTGTTCTCAGATTCCAAAGAAATAAGGCTAGCAAAGAGATCCACGAAATACAGATGTAACTCTGTGAGATGAATTAACAGAACACTCAGCAGTTTCTCAGAAAGCTTCTTTCCAGATTTCATCTGAGGATATTTCCTTTTTCACCATAGCCCTCTAAGGGCTTCCAAATATCACTTTGCCAATTCCACAAGAACTGTCTTAGCGAAAGGCTTCTTGAGGGGAAAACTGTAACTCTGTGAGATGATTTCACAGAACACAAAGAAGTTTCTCAGAAAGCTTGTTTCTCTTTGTTATCGGAGGATATTTCCTTTGGCCCTATAGTCTTCAATGGGATACGAAATATCTGTTCTCAGATTCCACAGAAATAAGGCTAGCAAAGAGATCCACGAAATAGAGCTGTAACTCTGTGAGATGAATTAACAGAACACTCAGCAGTTTCTCAGAAATCTTCTTTCCAGATTTCATCTGAGGATATTTCCTTTTTCACCCTAGCCCTCTATGGGCTTCCAAATATCACTTTGCCAATTCCACAAGAACTGTCTTAGCGAAAGGCTTCTTGAGGGGAAAGCTGTAATTCTGTGACATGATTTCACAGAACACAAAGAAGTTTCTCAGAAAGCTTCTTTCTCTTTGTTATCGGAGGATATTTCCTTTGGCCCTATAGTCTTCAAAGGGATCCGAAATATCTGTTCTCAGATTCCACAGAAATAAGTCTAGCAAAGAGATCCACGAAATACAGGTGTAACTCGGTGAGATGAATTAACAGAACACTCAGCAGTTTCTCAGAAAGCTTCTTTCCAGATTTCATCAGAGGATATTTCCTTTTTCACCATAGCCCTCTATGGGCTTCCGAATATCACTTTGCCAATTCCACAAGAACTGTCTTAGCGAAAGGCTTCTTGAGGGGAAAGCTGTAACTCTGTGAGATGATTTCACAGAACACAAAGAAGTTTCTCAGAAAGCTTCTTTCTCTTTGTTATCGGAGATTATTTCCTTTGGAACTATAGTCTTCAAAGGGATCCGAATTATCTGTTCTCAGATTCCACAGAAATAAGGCTAGCAAAGAGATCCACGAAATACAGATGTAACTCTGTGAGATGAATTAACAGAACACTAAGCAGTTTCTCAGAAAGCTTCTTTGCAGATTTCATCTGAGGATATTTCCTTTTTCACCATAGCCCTCTATGGGCTTCCAAATATCACTTTGCCAATTCCACAAGAACTGTCTTAGCGAAAGGCTTCTTGAGGGGAAAGCTGTAACTCTGTGAGATGATTTCACAGAACACAAAGAAGTTTCTCAGAAAGCTTCTTTCTCTTTGTTATCGGAGGATATTTCCTTTGGCCCTATAGTCTTCAAAGGGATCCGAAATATCTGTTCTTAGATTCCAAAGAAATAAGGCTAGCAAAGAGATCCACGAAATACAGATGTAACTCTGTGAGATGAATTAACAGAACACTAAGCAGTTTCTCAGAAAGCTTCTTTCCAGATTTCATCTGAGGATATTTCCTTTTTCACCATAGCCCTCTATGGGCTTCCAATTATCGCTTTGCCAATTCCACGAGAACTGTCTTAGCGAAAGGCTTCTTGACGGGAACGCTGTAACTCTGTGAGATGATTTCACAGAACACAAAGAAGTTTCTCAGAAAGCTTCTTTCTCTTTGTTATCGGAGGATATTTCCTTTGGCCCTATAGTCTTCAATGGGATCCGAAATATCTGTTCACAGATTCCACAGAAATAAGGCTAGCAAAGAGATCCACGAAATACAGATGTAACTCTGTGAGATGAATTAACAGAACACTAAGCACTTTCTCAGAAAGCTTCCTTCCAGATTTCATCTGAGGATATTTCCTTTTTCACCATAGCCCTCTATGGGCTTCCAAATATCACTTTGCCAATTCCACAAGAACTGTCTTAGCGAAAGGCTTCTTGAGGGGAAAGCTGTAACTCTGTGAGATGATTTCACAGAACACAAAGAAGTTTCTCAGAAAGCTTCTTTCTCTTTGTTATCGGAGGATATTTCCTTTGGCCCTATAGTCTTCAATGGGATCCGAAATATCTGTTCTTAGATTCCACAGAAATAAGGCTAGCAAAGAGATCCACGAAATACAGATGTAACTCTGTGAGATGAATTAACAGAACACTCAGCAGTTTCTCAGAAATCTTCTTTCCAGATTTCATCTGAGGATATTTCCTTTTTCACCCTAGCCCTCTAAGGGCTTCCAAATATCACTTTGCCAATTCCACAAGAACTGTCTTAGCGAAAGGCTTCTTGAGGGGAAAGCTGTAACTCTGTGAGATGATTTCACAGAACACAAAGAAGTTTCTCAGAAAGCTTCTTTCTCTTTGTTATCGGAGGATATTTCCTTTGGCCCTATAGTGTTCAATGGGATCCGAAATATCTGTTCTCAGATTCCAAAGAAATAAGGCTAGCAAAGAGATCCACGAAATACAGATGTAACTCTGTGAGATGAATTAACAGAAAACTCAGCAGTTTCTCAGAAAGCTTCTTTCCAGATTTCATCTGAGGATATTTCCTCTTTCACCATAGCCCTCTAAGGGCTTCCAAATATCACTTTGCCAATTCCACAAGAACTGTCTTAGCGAAAGGCTTCTTGAGGGGAAAGCTGTAACTCTGTGAGATGATTTCACAGAACACAAAGAAGTTTCTCAGAAAGCTTCTTCCTCTTTGTTATCGGAGGATATTTCCTTTGACCCTATAGTCTTCAAAGGGATCCGAAATATCTGTTCTCAGATTCCACAGAAATAAGGCTAGCAAAGAGATCCACGAAATACAGATGTAACTCAGTGAGATGAATTAACAGAACACTCAGCAGTTTCTCAGAAAGCTTCCTTCCAGATTTCATCTGAGGATATTTCCTTTTTCACCATAGCCCTCTATGGGCTTCCAAATATCACTTTGCCAATTCCACAAGAACTGTCTTAGCGAAAGGCTTCTTGAGGGGAAAGCTGTAACTCTGTGAGATGATTTCACAGAACACAAAGAAGTTTCTCAGAAAGCTTCTTTCTCTTTGTTATCGGAGGATATTTCCTTTGGCCCTATAGTCTTCAAAGGGATCCGAAATATCTGTTCTCAGATTCCACAGAAATAAGGCTAGCAAAGAGATCCACGAAATGCAGATGTAACTCTGTGAGATGAATTAACAGAACACTAAGCAGTTTCTCAGAAAGCTTCTTTCCAGATTTCATCTGAGGATATTTCCTTTTTCACCATAGCCCTCTATGGGCTTCCAAATATCACTTTGCCAATTCCACAAGAACTGTCTTAGCGAGAGGCTTCTTGAGGGGAAAGCTGTAACTCTGTGAGATGATTTCACAGAACACAAAGAAGTTTCTCAGAGAGCTTCTTTCTCTTTGTTATCGGAGGATATTTCCTTTGGCCCAATAGTGTTCAATGGGATCCGAAATATCTGTTCTCAGATACCACAGAACTAAGGCTAGCAAAGAGATCCACGAAATACAGATGTAACTCTGTGAGATGAATTAACAGAACACTCAGCAGTTTCTCAGTAAGCTTCCTTCCAGATTTCATCTGAGGATATTTCCTTTTTCACCATAGCCCTCTATGGGCTTCAAAATATCACTTTGCCAATTCCACAAGAACTGTCTTAGCGAAAGGCTTCTTGAGGGGAATGCTGTAACTTGTGAGATGATTTCACAGAACACAAAGAAGTTTCTCAGAAAGCTTCTTTCTCTTTGTTATCGGAGGATATTTCCTTTGGCCCTATAGTGTTCAATGGGATCCGAAATATCTGTTCTCAGATTCCAAAGAAATAAGGCTAGCAAAGAGATCCACGAAATACAGATGTAACTCTGTGAGATGAATTAACAGAACACTCAGCAGTTTCTCAGAAAGCTTCTTTCCAGATTTCATCTGAGGATATTTCCTCTTTCACCCTAGCCCTCTATGGGCTTCCAAATATCACTTTGCCAATTCCACAAGAACTGTCTTAGCGAAAGGCTTCTTGAGGGGAAAGCTGTAACTCTGTGACATGATTTCACAGAACACAAAGAAGTTTCTCAGAAAGCTTCTTTCTCTTTGTTATCGGAGGATATTTCCTTTGGCCCTATAGTCTTCAAAGGGATCCGAAATATCTGTTCTCAGATTCCACAGAAATAAGTCTAGCAAAGAGATCCACGAAATACAGATGTAACTCGGTGAGATGAATTAACAGAACACTCAGCAGTTTCTCAGAAAGCTTCTTTCCAGATTTCATCAGAGGATATTTCCTTTTTCACCATAGCCCTCTATGGGCTTCCGAATATCACTTTGCCAATTCCACAAGAACTGTCTTAGCGAAAGGCTTCTTGAGGGGAAAGCTGTAACTCTGTGAGATGATTTCACAGAACACAAAGAAGTTTCTCAGAAAGCTTCTTTCTCTTTGTTATCGGAGATTATTTCCTTTGGACCTATAGTCTTCAAAGGGATCCGAAATATCTGTTCTCAGATTCCACAGAAATAAGGCTAGCAAAGAGATCCACGAAATACAGATGTAACTCTGTGAGATGAATTAACAGAACACTAAGCAGTTTCTCAGAAAGCTTCCTTCCAGATTTCATCTGAGGATATTTCCTTTTTCACCATAGCCCTCTATGGGCTTCCAAATATCACTTTGCCAATTCCACAAGAACTGTCTTAGCGAAAGGCTTCTTGTGGGGAAAGCTGTAACTCTGTGAGATGATTTCACAGAACACAAAGAAGTTTCTCAGAAAGCTTCTTTCTCTTTGTTATCGGAGGATATTTCCTTTGGCCCTATAGTCTTCAATGGGATCCGAAATATCTGTTCTCAGATTCCACAGAAATAAGGCTAGCAAAGAGATCCACGAAATGCAGATGTAACTCTGTGAGATGAATTAACAGAACACTAAGCAGTTTCTCAGAAAGCTTCTTTCCAGATTTCATCTGAGGATATTTCCTTTTTCACCATAGCCCTCTATGGGCTTCCAAATATCACTTTGCCAATTCCACAAGAACTGTCTTAGCGAGAGGCTTCTTGAGGGGAAAGCTGTAACTCTGTGAGATGATTTCACAGAACACAAAGAAGTTTCTCAGAGAGCTTCTTTCTCTTTGTTATCGGAGGATATTTCCTTTGGCCCAATAGTGTTCAATGGGATCCGAAATATCTGTTCTCAGATTCCACAGAAATAAGGCTAGCAAAGAGATCCACGAAATACAGATGTAACTCGGTGAGATGAATTAACAGAACACTCAGCAGTTTCTCAGTAAGCTTCCTTCCAGATTTCATCTGAGGATATTTCCTTTTTCACCATAGCCCTCTATGGGCTTCCAAATATCACTTTGCCAATTCCACAAGAACTGTCTTAGCGAAAGGCTTCTTGAGGGGAATGCTGTAACTCTGTGAGATGATTTCACAGAACACAAAGAAGTTTCTCAGAAAGCTTCTTTCTCTTTGTTATCGGAGGATATTTCCTTTGGCCCTATAGTCTTCAATGGGATCCGAAATATCTGTTCTCAGATTCCAAAGAAATAAGGCTAGCAAAGAGATCCACGAAATACAGATGTAACTCTGTGAGATGAATTAACAGAACACTCAGCAGTTTCTCAGAAAGCTTCTTTCCAGATTTCATCTGAGGATATTTCCTCTTTCACCCTAGCCCTCTATGGGCTTCCAAATATCACTTTGCCAATTCCACAAGAACTGTCTTAGCGAAAGGCTTCTTGAGGGGAAAGCTGTAAATCTGTGACATGATTTCACAGAACACAAAGAAGTTTCTCAGAAAGCTTCTTTCTCTTTGTTATCGGAGGATATTTCCTTTGGCCCTATAGTCTTCAAAGGGATCCGAAATATCTGTTCTCAGATTCCACAGAAATAAGTCTAGCAAAGAGATCCACGAAATACAGATGTAACTCGGTGAGATGAATTAACAGAACACTCAGCAGTTTCTCAGAAAGCTTCTTTCCAGATTTCATCAGAGGATATTTCCTTTTTCACCATAGCCCTCTATGGGCTTCCGAATATCACTTTGCCAATTCCACAAGAACTGTCTTAGCGAAAGGCTTCTTGAGGGGAAAGCTGTAACTCTGTGAGATGATTTCACAGAACACAAAGAAGTTTCTCAGAAAGCTTCTTTCTCTTTGTTATCGGAGATTATTTCCTTTGGACCTATAGTCTTCAAAGGGATCCGAAATATCTGTTCTCAGATTCCACAGAAATAAGGCTAGCAAAGAGATCCACGAAATACAGATGTAACTCTGTGAGATGAATTAACAGAACACTAAGCAGTTTCTCAGAAAGCTTCTTTGCAGATTTCATCTGAGGATATTTCCTTTTTCACCATAGCCCTCTATGGGCTTCCAAATATCACTTTGCCAATTCCACAAGAACTGTCTTAGCGAAAGGCTTCTTGAGGGGAAAGCTGTAACTCTGTGAGATGATTTCACAGAACACAAAGAAGTTTCTCAGAAAGCTTCTTTCTCTTTGTTATCGGAGGATATTTCCTTTGGCCCTATAGTCTTCAATGGGATCCGAAATATCTGTTCTTAGATTCCAAAGAAATAAGGCTAGCAAAGAGATCCACGAAATACAGATGTAACTCTGTGAGATGAATTAACAGAACACTAAGCAGTTTCTCAGAAAGCTTCTTTCCAGATTTCATCTGAGGATATTTCCTTTTTCACCATAGCCCTCTATGGGCTTCCAAATATCGCTTTGCCAATTCCACGAGAACTGTCTTAGCGAAAGGCTTCTTGAGGGGAACGCTGTAACTCTGTGAGATGATTTCACAGAACACAAAGAAGTTTCTCAGAAAGCTTCTTTCTCTTTGTTATCGGAGGATATTTCCTTTGGCCCTATAGTCTTCAATGGGATCCGAAATATCTGTTCTCAGATTCCACAGAAATAAGGCTACCAAAGAGATCTACGAAATACAGATGTAACTCTCTTAGATGAATTAACAGAACACTAAGCAGTTTCTCAGAAAGCTTCTTTCCAGATTTCATCTGAGGATATTTCCTTTTTCACCATAGCCCTCTATGGGCTTCCAAATATCACTTTGCCAATTCCACAAGAACTGTCTTAGCGAAAGGCTTCTTGAGGGGAAAACTGTAACTCTGTGAGATGATTTCACAGAACACAAAGAAGTTTCTCAGAAAGCTTCTTTCTCTTTGTTATCAGAGGATATTTCCTTTGGCCCTATAGTATTCAATGGGATCCGAAATATCTGTTCTCAGATTCCACAGAAATAAGGCTAGCAAAGAGATCCACGAAATACAGATGTAACTCTGTGAGATGAATTAACAGAACACTCAGCAGTTTCTCAGAAAGCTTCCTTCCAGATTTCATCTGAGGATATTTCCTTTTTCACCACAGCCCTCTATGGGCTTCCAAATATCACTTTGCCAATTCCACAAGAACTGTCTTAGCGAAAGGCTTCTTGAGGGGAAAGCTGTAACTCTGTGAGATGATTTCACAGAACACAAAGAAGTTTCTCAGAAAGCTTCTTTCTCTTTGTTATCGGAGGATATTTCCTTTGGCCCTATAGTGTTCAATGGGATCCGAAATATCTGTTCTCAGATTCCAAAGAAATAAGGCTAGCAAAGAGATCCACGAAATACAGATGTAACTCTGTGAGATGAATTAACAGAACACTCAGCAGTTTCTCAGAAAGCTTCTTTCCAGATTTCATCTGAGGATATTTCCTTTTTCACCATAGCCCTCTAAGGGCTTCCAAATATCACTTTGCCAATTCCACAAGAACTGTCTTAGCGAAAGGCTTCTTGAGGGGAAAGCTGTAACTCTGTGAGATGATTTCACAGAACACAAAGAAGTTTCTCAGAAAGCTTCTTTCTCTTTGTTATCGGAGGATATTTCCTTTGGCCCTATAGTCTTCAATGGGATACGAAATATCTGTTCTCAGATTCCACAGAAATAAGGCTAGCAAAGAGATCCACGAAATAGAGCTGTAACTCTGTGAGATGAATTAACAGAACACTCAGCAGTTTCTCAGAAATCTTCTTTCCAGATTTCATCTGAGGATATTTCCTTTTTCACCCTAGCCCTCTATGGGCTTCCAAATATCACTTTGCCAATTCCACAAGAACTGTCTTAGCGAAAGGCTTCTTGAGGGGAAAGCTGTAACTCTGTGACATGATTTCACAGAACACAAAGAAGTTTCTCAGAAAGCTTCTTTCTCTTTGTTATCGGAGGATATTTCCTTTGGCCCTATAGTCTTCAAAGGGATCCGAAATATATGTTCTCAGATTCCACAGAAATAAGTCTAGCAAAGAGATCCACGAAATACAGGTGTAACTCGGTGTGATGAATTAACAGAACACTCAGCAGTTTCTCAGAAAGCTTCTTTCCAGATTTCATCAGAGGATATTTCCTTTTTCACCATAGCCCTCTATGGGCTTCCGAATATCACTTTGCCAATTCCACAAGAACTGTCTTAGCGAAAGGCTTCTTGAGGGGAAAGCTGTAACTCTGTGAGATGATTTCACAGAACACAAAGAAGTTTCTCAGAAAGCTTCTTTCTCTTTGTTATCGGAGATTATTTCCTTTGGACCTATAGTCTTCAAAGGGATCCGAAATATCTGTTCTCAGATTCCACAGAAATAAGGCTAGCAAAGAGATCCACGAAATACAGATGTAACTCTGTGAGATGAATTAACAGAACACTAAGCAGTTTCTCAGAAAGCTTCTTTGCAGATTTCATCTGAGGATATTTCCTTTTTCACCATAGCCCTCTATGGGCTTCCAAATATCACTTTGCCAATTCCACAAGAACTGTCTTAGCGAAAGGCTTCTTGAGGGGAAAGCTGTAACTCTGTGAGATGATTTCACAGAACACAAAGAAGTTTCTCAGAAAGCTTCTTTCTCTTTGTTATCGGAGGATATTTCCTTTGGCCCTATAGTCTTCAATGGGATCCGAAATATCTGTTCTTAGATTCCAAAGAAATAAGGCTAGCAAAGAGATCCACGAAATACAGATGTAACTCTGTGAGATGAATTAACAGAACACTAAGCAGTTTCTCAGAAAGCTTCTTTCCAGATTTCATCTGAGGATATTTCCTTTTTCACCATAGCCCTCTATGGGCTTCCAATTATCGCTTTGCCAATTCCACAAGAACTGTCTTAGCGAAAGGCTTCTTGAGGGGAACGCTGTAACTCTGTGAGATGATTTCACAGAACACAAAGAAGTTTCTCAGAAAGCTTCTTTCTCTTTGTTATCGGAGGATATTTCCTTTGGCCCTATAGTCTTCAATGGGATCCGAAATATCTGTTCACAGATTCCACAGAAATAAGGCTAGCAAAGAGATCCACGAAATACAGATGTAACTCTGTGAGATGAATTAACAGAACACTAAGCACTTTCTCAGAAAGCTTCCTTCCAGATTTCATCTGAGGATATTTCCTTTTTCACCATAGCCCTCTATGGGCTTCCAAATATCACTTTGCCAATTCCACAAGAACTGTCTTAGCGAAAGGCTTCTTGAGGGGAAAGCTGTAACTCTGTGAGATGATTTCACAGAACACAAAGAAGTTTCTCAGAAAGCTTCTTTCTCTTTGTTATCGGAGGATATTTCCTTTGGCCCTATAGTCTTCAATGGGATCCGAAATATCTGTTCTTAGATTCCACAGAAATAAGGCTAGCAAAGAGATCCACGAAATACAGATGTAACTCTGTGAGATGAATTAACAGAACACTCAGCAGTTTCTCAGAAATCTTCTTTCCAGATTTCATCTGACGATATTTCCTTTTTCACCCTAGCCCTCTAAGGGCTTCCAAATATCACTTTGCCAATTCCACAAGAACTGTCTTAGCGAAAGGCTTCTTGAGGGGAAAGCTGTAACTCTGTGAGATGATTTCACAGAACACAAAGAAGTTTCTCAGAAAGCTTCTTTCTCTTTGTTATCGGAGGATATTTCCTTTGGCCCTATAGTGTTCAATGGGATCCGAAATATCTGTTCTCAGATTCCAAAGAAATAAGGCTAGCAAAGAGATCCACGAAATACAGATGTAACTCTGTGAGATGAATTAACAGAAAACTCAGCAGTTTCTCAGAAAGCTTCTTTCCAGATTTCATCTGAGGATATTTCCTCTTTCACCATAGCCCTCTAAGGGCTTCCAAATATCACTTTGCCAATTCCACAAGAACTGTCTTAGCGAAAGGCTTCTTGAGGGGAAAGCTGTAACTCTGTGAGATGATTTCACAGAACACAAAGAAGTTTCTCAGAAAGCTTCTTCCTCTTTGTTATCGGAGGATATTTCCTTTGACCCTATAGTCTTCAAAGGGATCCGAAATATCTGTTCTCAGATTCCACAGAAATAAGGCTAGCAAAGAGATCCACGAAATACAGATGTAACTCTGTGAGATGAATTAACAGAACACTAAGCACTTTCTCAGAAAGCTTCCTTCCAGATTTCATCTGAGGATATTTCCTTTTTCACCATAGCCCTCTATGGGCTTCCAAATATCACTTTGCCAATTCCACAAGAACTGTCTTAGCGAAAGGCTTCTTGAGGGGAAAGCTGTAACTCTGTGAGATGATTTCACAGAACACAAAGAAGTTTCTCAGAAAGCTTCTTTCTCTTTGTTATCGGAGGATATTTCCTTTGGCCCTATAGTCTTCAATGGGATCCGAAATATCTGTTCTTAGATTCCACAGAAATAAGGCTAGCAAAGAGATCCACGAAATACAGATGTAACTCTGTGAGATGAATTAACAGAACACTCAGCAGTTTCTCAGAAATCTTCTTTCCAGATTTCATGTGAGGATATTTCCTTTTTCACCCTAGCCCTCTAAGGGCTTCCAAATATCACCTTGCCAATTCCACAAGAACTGTCTTAGCGAAAGGCTTCTTGAGGGGAAAGCTGTAACTCTGTGAGATGATTTCACAGAACACAAAGAAGTTTCTCAGAAAGCTTCTTTCTCTTTGTTATCGGAGGATATTTCCTTTGGCCCTATAGTGTTCAATGGGATCCGAAATATCTGTTCTCAGATTCCAAAGAAATAAGGCTAGCAAAGAGATCCACGAAATACAGATGTAACTCTGTGAGATGAATTAACAGAAAACTCAGCAGTTTCTCAGAAAGCTTCTTTCCAGATTTCATCTGAGGATATTTCCTCTTTCACCATAGCCCTCTAAGGGCTTCCAAATATCACTTTGCCAATTCCACAAGAACTGTCTTAGCGAAAGGCTTCTTGAGGGGAAAGCTGTAACTCTGTGAGATGATTTCACAGAACACAAAGAAGTTTCTCAGAAAGCTTCTTCCTCTTTGTTATCGGAGGATATTTCCTTTGACCCTATAGTCTTCAAAGGGATCCGAAATATCTGTTCTCAGATTCCACAGAAATAAGGCTAGCAAAGAGATCCACGAAATACAGATGTAACTCAGTGAGATGAATTAACAGAACACTCAGCAGTTTCTCAGAAAGCTTCCTTCCAGATTTCATCTGAGGATATTTCCTTTTTCACCATAGCCCTCTATGGGCTTCCAAATATCACTTTTCCAATTCCACAAGAACTGTCTTAGCGAAAGGTTTCTTGAGGGGAAAGCTGTAACTCTGTGAGATGATTTCACAGAACACAAAGAAGTTTCTCAGAAAGCTTCTTTCTCTTTGTTATCGGAGGATATTTCCTTTGGCCCTATAGTCTTCAATGGGATCCGAAATATGTGTTCTCAGATTCCACAGAAATAAGGCTAGCAAAGAGATCCACGAAATGCAGATGTAACTCTGTGAGATGAATTAACAGAACACTAAGCAGTTTCTCAGAAAGCTTCTTTCCAGATTTCATCTGAGGATATTTCCTTTTTCACCATAGCCCTCTATGGGCTTCCAAATATCACTTTGCCAATTCCACAAGAACTGTCTTAGCGAGAGGCTTCTTGAGGGGAAAGCTGTAACTCTGTGAGATGATTTCACAGAACACAAAGAAGTTTCCTAGAAAGCTTCTTTCTCTTTGTTATCGGAGGATATTTCCTTTGGCCCAATAGTGTTCAATGGGATCCGAAATATCTGTTCTCAGATTCCACAGAAATAAGGCTAGCAAAGAGATCCACGAAATACAGATGTAACTCTGTGAGATGAATTAACAGAACACTCAGCAGTTTCTCAGTAAGCTTCCTTCCAGATTTCATCTGAGGATATTTCCTTTTTCACCATAGCCCTCTTTGGGCTTCCGAATATCACTTTGCCAATTCCACAAGAACTGTCTTAGCGAAAGGCTTCTTGAAGGGAATGCTGTAACTCTGTGAGATGATTTCACAGAACACAAAGAAGTTTCTCAGAAAGCTTCTTTCTCTTTGTTATCGGAGGATATTTCCTTTGGCCCTATAGTGTTCAATGGGATCCGAAATATCTGTTCTCAGATTCCAAAGAAATAAGGCTAGCAAAGAGATCCACGAAATACAGATGTAACTCTGTGAGATGAATTAACAGAACACTCAGCAGTTTCTCAGAAAGCTTCTTTCCAGATTTCATCTGAGGATATTTCCTTTTTCACCATAGCCCTCTAAGGGCTTCCAAATATCACTTTGCCAATTCCACAAGAACTGTCTTAGCGAAAGGCTTCTTGAGGGGAAAGCTGTAACTCTGTGAGATGATTTCACAGAACACAAAGAAGTTTCTCAGAAAGCTTCTTTCTCTTTGTTATAGGAGGATATTTCCTTTGGCCCTGTAGTCTTCAATGGGATCCGAAATATCTGTTCTCAGATTCCACAGAAATAAGTCTAGCAAAGAGATCCACGAAATACAGATGTAACTCGGTGAGATGAATTAACAGAACACTCAGCAGTTTCTCAGAAAGCTTCTTTCCAGATTTCATCAGAGGATATTTCCTTTTTCACCATAGCCCTCTATGGGCTTCCGAATATCACTTTGCCAATTCCACAAGAACTGTCTTAGCGAAAGGCTTCTTGAGGGGAAAGCTGTAACTCTGTGAGATGATTTCACAGAACACAAAGAAGTTTCTCAGAAAGCTTCTTTCTCTTTGTTATCGGAGATTATTTCCTTTGGACCTATAGTCTTCAAAGGGATCCGAAATATCTGTTCTCAGATTCCAGAGAAATAAGTCTAGCAAAGAGATCCACGAAATACAGATGTAACTCTGTGAGATGAATTAACAGAACACTAAGCAGTTTCTCAGAAAGCTTCTTTGCAGATTTCATCTGAGGATATTTCCTTTTTCACCATAGCCCTCTATGGGCTTCCAAATATCACTTTGCCAATTCCACAAGAACTGTCTTAGCGAAAGGCTTCTTGAGGGGAAAGCTGTAACTCTGTGAGATGATTTCACAGAACACAAAGAAGTTTCTCAGAAAGCTTCTTTCTCTTTGTTATCGGAGGATATTTCCTTTGGCCCTATAGTCTTCAATGGGATCCGAAATATCTGTTCTTAGATTCCAAAGAAATAAGGCTAGCAAAGAGATCCACGAAATACAGATGTAACTCTGTGAGATGAATTAACAGAACACTAAGCAGTTTCTCAGAAAGCTTCTTTCCAGATTTCATCTGAGGATATTTCCTTTTTCACCATAGCCCTCTATGGGCTTCCAAATATCGCTTTGCCAATTCCACGAGAACTGTCTTAGCGAAAGGCTTCTTGAGGGGAACGCTGTAACTCTGTGAGATGATTTCACAGAACACAAAGAAGTTTCTCAGAAAGCTTCTTTCTCTTTGTTATCGGAGGATATTTCCTTTGGCCCTATAGTCTTCAAAGGGATCCGAAATATCTGTTCACAGATTCCACAGAAATAAGGCTAGCAAAGAGATCCACGAAATACAGATGTAACTCTGTGAGATGAATTAACAGAACACTAAGCACTTTCTCAGAAAGCTTCCTTCCAGATTTCATCTGAGGATATTTCCTTTTTCACCCTAGCCCTCTAAGGGCTTCCAAATATCATTTTGCCAATTCCACAAGAACTGTCTTAGCGAAAGGCTTCTTGAGGGGAAAGCTGTAACTCTGTGAGATGATTTCACAGAACACAAAGAAGTTTCTCAGAAAGCTTCTTTCTCTTTGTTATCGGAGGATATTTCCTTTGGCCCTATAGTGTTCAATGGGATCCGAAATATCTGTTCTCAGATTCCAAAGAAATAAGGCTAGCAAAGAGATCCACGAAATACAGATGTAACTCTGTGAGATGAATTAAAAGAACACTCAGCAGTTTCTCAGAAAGCTTCTTTCCAGATTTCATCTGAGGATATTTCCTCTTTCACCATAGCCCTCTAAGGGCTTCCAAATATCACTTTGCCAATTCCACAACAACTGTCTTAGCGAAAGGCTTCTTGAGGGGAAAGTTGTAACTCTGTGAGATGATTTCACAGAACACAAAAAGAAGTTTCTCAGAAAGCTTCTTTCTCTTTGTTATCGGAAGATATTTCCTTTGGCCCTATAGTCTTCAATGGGATCCGAAATATCTGTTCTCAGATTCCACAGAAATAAGGCTAGCAAAGAGATCCACGAAATACAGCTGTAACTCTGTGAGATGAATTAACAGAACACTCAGCAGTTTCTCAGAAATCTTCTTTCCAGATTTCATCTGAGGATATTTCCTTTTCCACCATAGCCCTCTATGGGCTTCCAAATATCACTTTGCCAATTCCACAAGAACTGTCTTAGCGAAAGGCTTCTTGAGGGGAAAGCTGTAACTCTGTGAGATGATTTCACAGAACACAAAGAAGTTTCTCAGAAAGCTTCTTTCTCTTTGTTATCGGAGGATATTTCCTTTGGCCCTATAGTATTCAAAGGTATCCGAAATATCTGTTCTCAGATTCCACAGAAATAAGTCTAGCAAAGAGATCCACGAAATACAGATGTAACTCTGTGAGATGAATTAACAGAACACTCAGCAGTTTCTCAGAAAGCTTCTTTCCAGATTTCATCTGAGGATATTTCCTTTTTCACCGTAGCCCTCTATGGGCTTCCAAATATCACTTTGCCAATTCCACAAGAACTGTCTTAGCGAAAGGCTTCTTGAGGGGAAGGCTGTAACTCGGTGAGATGATTTCACAGAACACAAAGAAGGTTCTCAGAAAGCTTTTTCTCTTTGTTATCGGAGATTATTTCCTTTGGCCCTATAGTCTTCAAAGGGATCCGAAATATCTGTTCCCAGATTCCACAGAAATAAGGCTAGCAAAAAGATCCACGAAATACAGATGTAACTCTGTGAGATGAATTAACAGAACACTCAGCAGTTTCTCAGAAAGCTTCTTTCCAGATTTCATCTGAGGATATTTCCTTTTTCACCATAGCCCTCTATGGGCTTCCAAATATCACTTTGCCAATTCCACAAGAACTGTCTTAGCGAAAGGCTTCTTGAGGGGAAAGCTGTAACTCTGTGAGATGATTTCACAGAACACAAAGAAGTTTCTCAGAAAGCTTCTTTCTCTTTGTTATCGGAGGATATTTCCTTTGGCCCTATAGTCTTCAATGGGATCCGAAATATCTGTTCTCAGATCCACAGAAATAAGGCTAGCAAAGAGATCCACGAAATACAGATGTAACTCTGTGAGATGAATTAACAGAACACTAAGCAGTTTCTCAGAAAGCTTCTTTCCAGATTTCATCTGAGGATATTTCCTTTTTCACCATAGCCCTCTATGGGCTTTCAAATATCACTTTGCCAATTCCACAAGAACTGTCTTAGCTAAAGGCTTCTTGAGGGGAAAGCTGTAACTCTGAGAGATGATTTCACAGAACACAAAGAAGTTTCTCAGAAAGCTTCTTCTTCTTTGTTATCGGAGATTATTTCCTTTGGCCCTATAGTCTTCAAAGGGATCCGAAATATCTGTTCTCAGATTCCACAGAAATAAGGGTAGCAAAGAGATCCACGAAATACAGATGTAATTCTGTGAGATGAATTAACAGAACACTAAGCAGTTTCTCAGAAAGCTTCTTTGCAGATTTCATCTGAGGATATTTCCTTTTTCACCATAACACTCTATGGGCTTCCAAATATCACTTTGCCAATTCCACAAGAACTGTCTTAGCGAAAGGCTTCTTGAGGGGAAAGCTGTAACTCTGTGAGATGATTTCACAGAACACAAAGAAGTTTCTCAGAAAGCTTCTTCCTCTTTGTTATCGGAGGATATTTCCTTTGACCCTATAGTCTTCAAAGGGATCCGAAATATCTGTTCTCAGATTCCACAGAAATAAGGCTAGCAAAGAGATCCACGAAATACAGATGTAACTCAGTGAGATGAATTAACAGAACACTCAGCAGTTTCTCAGAAAGCTTCCTTCCAGATTTCATCTGAGGATATTTCCTTTTTCACCATAGCCCTCTATGGGCTTCCAAATATCACTTTGCCAATTCCACAAGAACTGTCTTAGCGAAAGGTTTCTTGAGGGGAAAGCTGTAACTCTGTGAGATGATTTCACAGAACACAAAGAAGTTTCTCAGAAAGCTTCTTTCTCTTTGTTATCGGAGGATATTTCCTTTGGCCCTATAGTCTTCAATGGGATCCGAAATATCTGTTCTCAGATTCCACAGAAATAAGGCTAGCAAAGAGATCCACGAAATGCAGATGTAACTCTGTGAGATGAATTAACAGAACACTAAGCAGTTTCTCAGAAAGCTTCTTTCCAGATTTCATCTGAGGATATTTCCTTTTTCACCATAGCCCTCTATGGGCTTCCAAATATCATTTGCCAATTCCACAAGAACTGTCTTAGCGAAAGGCTTCTTGAGGGGAAAGCTGTAACTCTGTGAGATGATTTCACAGAACACAAAGAAGTTTCTCAGAAAGCTTCTTTCTCTTTGTTATCGGAGGATATTTCCTTTGGCCCAATAGTGTTCAATGGGATCCGAAATATCTGTTCTCAGATTCCACAGAAATAAGGCTAGCAAAGAGATCCACGAAATACAGATGTAACTCTGTGAGATGAATTAACAGAACACTCAGCAGTTTCTAAGTAAGCTTCCTTCCAGATTTCATCTGAGGATATTTCCTTTTTCACCATAGCCCTCTATGGGCTTCCAAATATCACTTTGCCAATTCCACAAGAACTGTCTTAGCGAAAGGCTTCTTGAGGGGAAAGCTGTAACTCTGTGAGATGATTTCACAGAACACAAAGAAGTTTCTCAGAAAGCTTCTTTCTCTTTGTTATCGGAGGATATTTCCTTTGGCCCTATAGTGTTCAATGGGATCCGAAATATCTGTTCTCAGATTCCAAAGAAATAAGGCTAGCAAAGAGATCCACGAAATACAGATGTAACTCTGTGAGATGAATTAACAGAACACTCAGCAGTTTCTCAGAAAGCTTCTTTCCAGATTTCATCTGAGGATATTTCCTTTTTCACCATAGCCCTCTAAGGGCTTCCAAATATCACTTTGCCAATTCCACAAGAACTGTCATAGTGAAAGGCTTCTTGAGGGGAAAGCTGTAACTCTGTGAGATGATTTCACAGAACACAAAGAAGTTTCTCAGAAAGCTTCTTTCTCTTTGTTATCGGAGGATATTTCCTTTGGCCCTATAGTCTTCAATGGGATCCGAAATATCTGTTCTCAGATTCCACAGAAATAAGGCTAGCAAAGAGATCCACGAAATACAGATGTAACTCTGTGAGATGAATTAACAGAACACTAAGCAGTTTCTCAGAAAGCTTCTTTCCATATTTCATCTGAGGATATTTCCTTTTTCACCATAGCCCTCTATGGGCTTCCAAATATCACTTTGCCAATTCCACGAGAACTGTCATAGCGAAAGGCTTCTTGAGGGGAAAGCTGTAACTCTGTGAGATGATTTCACAGAACACAAAGAAGTTTCTCAGAAAGCTTCTTTCTCCTTGTTATCGGAGGATATTTCCTTTGGCCCTATAGTCTTCAATGGGATCCGAAATATCTGTTCTCAGATTCCACAGAAATAAGGCTAGCAAAGAGATCCACGAAATAGAGCTGTAACTCTGTGAGATGAATTAACAGAACACTCAGCAGTTTCTCAGAAATCTTCTTTCCAGATTTCATCTGAGGATATTTCCTTTTTCACCCTAGCCCTCTATGGGCTTCCAAATATCACTTTGCCAATTCCACAAGAACTGTCTTAGCGAAAGGCTTCTTGATGGAAAGCTGTAACTCTGTGACATGATTTCACAGAACACAAAGAAGTTTCTCAGAAAGCTTCTTTCTCTTTGTTATCGGAGGATATTTCCTTTGGCCCTATAGTCTTCAAAGGGATCCGAAATATCTGTTCTCAGGTTCCACAGAAATAACTCTAGCAAAGAGATCCACGAAATACAGATGTAACTCGGTGAGATGAATTAACAGAACACTCAGCAGTTTCTCAGAAAGCTTCTTTCCAGATTTCATCAGAGGATATTTCCTTTTTCACCATAGCCCTCTATGGGCTTCCGAATATCACTTTGCCAATTCCACAAGAACTGTCTTAGCGAAAGGCTTCTTGAGGGGAAAGCTGTAACTCTGTGAGATGATTTCACAGAACACAAAGAAGTTTCTCAGAAAGCTTCTTTCTCTTTGTTATCGGAGATTATTTCCTTTGGACCTATAGTCTTCAAAGGGATCCGAAATATCTGTTCTCAGATTCCACAGAAATAAGTCTAGCAAAGAGATCCACGAAATACAGATGTAACTCTGTGAGATGAATTAACAGAACACTAAGCAGTTTCTCAGAAAGCTTCTTTGCAGATTTCATCTGAGGATATTTCCTTTTTCACCATAGCCCTCTATGGGCTTCCAAATATCACTTTGCCAATTCCACAAGAACTGTCTTAGCGAAAGGCTTCTTGAGGGGAAAGCTGTAACTCTGTGAGATGATTTCACAGAACACAAAGAAGTTTCTCAGAAAGCTTCTTTCTCTTTGTTATCGGAGGATATTTCCTTTGGCCCTACAGTCTTCAATGGGATCCGAAATATCTGTTCTTAGATTCCAAAGAAAAAAGGCTAGCAAAGAGATCCACGAAATACAGATGTAACTCTGTGAGATGAATTAACAGAACACTAAGCAGTTTCTCAGAAAGCTTCTTTCCATATTTCATCTGAGGATATTTCCTTTTTCACCATAGCCCTCTATGGGCTTCCAAATATCACTTTGCCAATTCCACGAGAACTGTCTTAGCGAAAGGCTTCTTGAGGGGAACGCTGTAACTCTGTGAGATGATTTCACAGAACACAAAGAAGTTTCTCAGAAAGCTTCTTTCTCTTTGTTATCGGAGGATATTTCCTTTGGCCCTATAGTCTTCAAAGGGATCCGAAATATCTGTTCACAGATTCCACAGAAATAAGGCTAGCAAAGAGATCCACGAAATACAGATGTAACTCAGTGAGATGAATTAACAGAACACTAAGCACTTTCTCAGAAAGCTTCCTTCCAGATTTCATCTGAGGATATTTCTTTTTTTACCCTAGCCCTCTAAGGGCTTCCAAATATCATTTTGCCAATTCCACAAGAACTGTCTTAGCGAAAGGCTTCTTGAGGGGTAAGCTGTAACTCTGTGAGATGATTTCACAGAACACAAAGAAGTTTCTCAGAAAGCTTCTTTCTCTTTGTTATCGGAGGATATTTCCTTTGGCCCTATAGTGTTCAATGGGATCCGAAATATCTGTTCTCAGATTCCAAAGAAATAAGGCTAGCAAAGAGATCCACGAAATACAGATGTAACTCTGTGAGATGAATTAAAAGAACACTCAGCAGTTTCTCAGAAAGCTTCTTTCCAGATTTCATCTGAGGATATTTCCTCTTTCACCATAGCCCTCTAAGGGCTTCCAAATATCACTTTGCCAATTCCACAACAACTGTCTTAGCGAAAGGCTTCTTGAGGGGAAAGCTGTAACTCTGTGAGATGATTTCACAGAACACAAAGAAGTTTCTCAGAAAGCTTCTTTCTCTTTGTTATCGGAAGATATTTCCTTTGGCCCTATAGTCTTCAATGGGATCCGAAATATCTGTTCTCAGATTCCACAGAAATAAGGCTAGCAAAGAGATCCACGAAATACAGCTGTAACTCTGTGAGATGAATTAACAGAACACTCAGGAGTTTCTCAGAAATCTTCTTTCCAGATTTCATCTGAGGATATTTCCTTTTCCACCATAGCCCTCTATGGGCTTCCAAATATCACTTTGCCAATTCCACAAGAACTGTCTTAGCGAAAGGCTTCTTGAGGGGAAAGCTGTAACTCTGTGAGATGATTTCACAGAACACAAAGAAGTTTCTCAGAAAGCTTCTTTCTCTTTGTTATCGGAGGATATTTCCTTTGGCCCTATAGTATTCAAAGGGATCCGAAATATCTGTTCTCAGATTCCACAGAAATAAGTCTAGCAAAGAGATCCACGAAATACAGATGTAACTCTGTGAGATGAATTAACAGAACACTCAGCAGTTTCTCAGAAAGCTTCTTTCCAGATTTCATCTGAGGATATTTCCTTTTTCACCGTAGCCCTCTATGGGCTTCCAAATATCACTTTGCCAATTCCACAAGAACTGTCTTAGCGAAAGGCTTCTTGAGGGGAAAGCTGTAACTCGGTGAGATGATTTCACAGAACACAAAGAAGGTTCTCAGAAAGCTTCTTTCTCTTTGTTATCGGAGATTATTTCCTTTGGCCCTATAGTCTTCAAAGGGATCTGAAATATCTGTTCCCAGATTCCACAGAAATAAGGCTAGCAAAGAGATCCACGAAATACAGATGTAACTCTGTGAGATGAATTAACAGAACACTAAGCAGTTTCTCAGAAAGCTTCTTTGCAGATTTCATGTGAGGATATTTCCTTTTTCACCATAGCCCTCTATGGGCTTCCAAATATCACTTTGCCAATTACACAAGAACTGTCTTAGCGAAAGGCTTCTTGAGGGGAAAGCTGTAACTCTGTGAGATGATTTCATGGAACACAAAGAAGTTTCTCAGAAAGCTTCTTTCTCTTTGTTATCGGAGGATATTTCCTTTGGCCCTATAGTCTTCAATGGGATCCGATATATCTGTTCTTAGATTCCAAAGAAATAAGGCTAGCAAAGAGATCCACGAAATACAGATGTAACTCTGTGAGATGAATTAACAGAACACTAAGCAGTTTCTCAGAAAGCTTCTTTCCAGATTTCATCTGAGGATATTTCCTTTTTCACCATAGCCCTCTATGGGCTTCCAAATATCGCTTTGCCAATTCCACGAGAACTGTCTTAGCGAAAGGCTTCTTGAGGGGAACGCTGTAACTCTGTGAGATGATTTCACAGAACACAAAGAAGTTTCTCAGAAAGCTTCTTTCTCTTTGTTATCGGAGGATATTTCCTTTGGCCCTATGGTCTTCAAAGGGATCCGAAATATCTGTTCACAGATTCCACAGAAATAAGGCTAGCAAAGAGATCCACGAAATACAGATGTAACTCAGTGAGATGAATTAACAGAACACTAAGCACTTTCTCAGAAAGCTTCCTTCCAGATTTCATCTGAGGATATTTCCTTTTTCACCCTAGCCCTCTAAGGGCTTCCAAATATCATTTTGCCAATTCCACAAGAACTGTCTTAGCGAAAGGCTTCTTGAGGGGAAAGCTGTAACTCTGTGAGATGATTTCACAGAACACAAAGAAGTTTCTCAGAAAGCTTCTTTCTCTTTGTTATCGGAGGATATTTCCTTTGGCCCTATAGTGTTCAATGGGATCCGAAATATCTGTTCTCAGATTCCAAAGAAATAAGGCTAGGAAAGAGATCCACGAAATACAGATGTAACTCTGTGAGATGAATTAACAGAACACTCAGCAGTTTCTCAGAAAGCTTCTTTCCAGATTTCATCTGAGGATATTTCCTCTTTCACCATAGCCCTCTAAGGGCTTCCAAATATCACTTTGCCAATTCCACAAGAACTGTCTTAGCGAAAGGTTCTTGAGGGGAAAGCTGTAACTCTGTGAGATGTTTTCACAGAACACAAAGAAGTTTCTCAGAAAGCTTCTTTCTCTTTGTTATCGGAGGATATTTCCTTTGGCCCTATAGTCTTCAATGGGATCCGAAATATCTGTTCTCAGATTCCACAGAAATAAGGCTAGGAAAGAGATCCACGAAATACAGCTGTAACTCTGTGAGATGAATTAACAGAACACTCAGCAGTTTCTCAGAAATCTTCTTTCCAGATTTCATCTGAGGATATTTCCTTTTCCACCATAGCCCTCTATGGGCTTCCAAATATCACTTTGCCAATTCCACAAGAACTGTCTTAGCGAAAGGCTTCTTGAGGGGAAAGCTGTAACTCTGTGAGATGATTTCACAGAACACAAAGAAGTTTCTCAGAAAGCTTCTTTCTCTTTGTTATCGGAGGATATTTCCTTTGGCCCTATAGTATTCAAAGGGATCCGAAATATCTGTTCTCAGATTCCACAGAAATAAGTCTAGCAAAGAGATCCACGAAATACAGATGTAACTCTGTGAGATGAATTAACAGAACACTCAGCAGTTTCTCAGAAAGCTTCTTTCCAGATTTCATCTGAGGATATTTCCTTTTTCACCGTAGCCCTCTATGGGCTTCCAAATATCACTTTGCCAATTCCACAAGAACTGTCTTAGCGAGAGGCTTCTTGAGGGGAAAGCTGTAACTCGGTGAGATGATTTCACAGAACACAAAGAAGGTTCTCAGAAAGCTTCTTTCTCTTTGTTATCGGAGATTATTTCCTTTGGCCCTATAGTCTTCAAAGGGATCCGAAATATCTGTTCCCAGATTCCACAGAAATAAGGCTAGCAAAGAGATCCACGAAATACAGATGTAACTCTGTGAGATGAATTAACAGAACACTAAGCAGTTTCTCAGAAAGCTTCTTTGCAGATTTCATCTGAGGATATTTCCTTTTTCACCGTAGCCCTCTATGGGCTTCCAAATATCACTTTGCCAATTCCACAAGAACTGTCTTAGCGAAAGGCTTCTTGAGGGGAAAGCTGTAACTCTGTGAGATGATTTCACAGAACACAAAGAAGTTTCTCAGAAAGCTTCTTTCTCTTTGTTATCGGAGGATATTTCCTTTGGCCCAATAGTGTTCAATGGGATCCGAATTATCTGTTCTCAGATTCCACAGAAATAAGTCTAGCAAAGAGATCCACGAAATACAGATGTAACTCTGTGAGATGAATTAACAGAACACTCAGCAGTTTCTCAGGAAGCTTCCTTCCAGATTTCATCTGAGGATATTTCCTTTTTCACCATAGCCCTCTATGGGCTTCCAAATATCACTTTGCCAATTCCACAAGAACTGTCTTAGCGAAAGGCTTCTTGAGGGGAATTCTGTAACTCTGTGAGATGATTTCACAGAACACAAAGAAGTTTCTCAGAAAGCTTCTTTCTCTTTGTTATCGGAGGATATTTCCTTTGGCCCTATAGTGTTCAATGGGATGCGAAATATCTGTTCTCAGATTCCAAAGAAATAAGGCTAGCAAAGAGATCCACGAAATACAGATGTAACTCTGTGAGATGAATTAACAGAACACTCAGCAGTTTCTCAGAAAGCTTCTTTCCAGATTTCATCTGAGGATATTTCCTTTTTCACCATAGCCCTCTATGGGCTTCCAAATATCACTTTGCCAATTCCACAAGAACTGTCTTAGCGAAAGGCTTCTTGAGGGGAAAGCTGTAACTCTGTGAGATGATTTCACAGAACACAAAGAAGTTTCTCAGAAAGCTTCTTTCTCTTTGTTATCGGAGGATATTTCCTTTGGCCCTATAGTCTTCAATGGGATCCGAAATATCTGTTCTCAGATTCCACAGAAATAAGGCTAGCAAAGAGATCCACGAAATAGAGCTGTAACTCTGTGAGATGAATTAACAGAACACTCAGCAGTTTCTCAGAAATCTTCTTTCCAGATTTCATCTGAGGATATTTCCTTTTTCACCCTACCCCTCTATGGGCTTCCAAATATCACTTTGCCAATTCCACAAGAACTGTCTTAGCGAAAGGCTTCTTGAGGGGAAAGCTGTAACTCTGTGACATGATTTCACAGAACACAAAGAAGTTTCTCAGAAAGCTTCTTTCTCTTTGTTATCGGAGGATATTTCCTTTGGCCCTATAGTCTTCAAAGGGATCCGAAATATCTGTTCTCAGATTCCAGAGAAATAAGTCTAGCAAAGAGATCCACGAAATACAGATGTAACTCGGTGAGATGAATTAACAGAACACTCAGCAGTTTCTCAGAAAGCTTCTTTCCAGATTTCATCAGAGGATATTTCCTTTTTCACCATAGCCCTCTATGGGCTTCCGAATATCACTTTGCCAATTCCACAAGAACTGTCTTAGCGAAAGGCTTCTTGAGGGGAAAGCTGTAACTCTGTGAGATGATTTCACAGAACACAAAGAAGTTTCTCAGAAAGCTTCTTTCTCTTTGTTATCGGAGATTATTTCCTTTGGACCTATAGTCTTCAAAGGGATCCGAAATATCTGTTCTCAGATTCCACAGAAATAAGGCTAGCAAAGAGATCCACGAAATACAGATGTAACTCTGTGAGATGAATTAACAGAACACTAAGCAGTTTCTCAGAAAGCTTCTTTGCAGATTTCATCTGAGGATATTTCCTTTTTCACCATAGCCCTCTATGGGCTTCCAAATATCACTTTGCCAATTCCACAAGAACTGTCTTAGCGAAAGGCTTCTTGAGGGGAAAGCTGTAACTCTGTGAGATGATTTCACAGAACACAAAGAAGTTTCTCAGAAAGCTTCTTTCTCTTTGTTATCGGAGGATATTTCCTTTGGCCCTATAGTCTTCAATGGGATCCGAAATATCTGTTCTTAGATTCCAAAGAAATAAGGCTAGCAAAGAGATCCACGAAATACAGATGTAACTCTGTGAGATGAATTAACAGAACACTAAGCAGTTTCTCAGAAAGCTTCTTTCCAGATTTCATCTGAGGATATTTCCTTTTTCACCATAGCCCTCTATGGGCTTCCAAATATCGCTTTGCCAATTCCACGAGAACTGTCTTAGCGAAAGGCTTCTTGAGGGGAACGCTGTAACTCTGTGAGATGATTTCACAGAACACAAAGAAGTTTCTCAGAAAGCTTCTTTCTCTTTGTTATCGGAGGATATTTCCTTTGGCCCTATAGTCTTCAAAGGGATCCGAAATATCTGTTCACAGATTCCACAGAAATAAGGCTAGCAAAGAGATCCACGAAATACAGATGTAACTCAGTGAGATGAATTAACAGAACACTAAGCACTTTCTCAGAAAGCTTCCTTCCAGATTTCATCTGAGGATATTTCCTTTTTCACCCTAGCCCTCTAAGGTCTTCCAAATATCATTTTGCCAATTCCACAAGAACTGTCTTAGCGAAAGGCTTCTTGAGGGGAAAGCTGTAACTCTGTGAGATGATTTCACAGAACACAAAGAAGTTTCTCAGAAAGCTTCTTTCTCTTTGTTATCGGAGGATATTTCCTTTGGCCCTATAGTGTTCAATGGGATCCGAAATATCTGTTCTCAGATTCCAAAGAAATAAGGCTAGCAAAGAGATCCACGAAATACAGATGTAACTCTGTGAGATGATTTAAAAGAACACTCAGCAGTTTCTCAGAAAGCTTCTTTCCAGATTTCATCTGAGGATATTTCCTCTTTCACCATAGCCCTCTAAGGGCTTCCAAATATCACTTTGCCAATTCCACAACCACTGTCTTAGCGAAAGGCTTCTTGAGGGGAAAGCTGTAACTCTGTGAGATGATTTCACAGAACACAAAGAAGTTTCTCAGAAAGCTCTTTCTCTTTGTTATCGGAAGATATTTCCTTTGGCCCTATAGTCTTCAATGGGATCCGAAATATCTGTTCTCAGATTCCACAGAAATAAGGCTAGCAAAGAGATCCACGAAATACAGCTGTAACTCTGTGAGATGAATTAACAGAACACTCAGCAGTTTCTCAGAAATCTTCTTTCCAGATTTCATCTGAGGATATTTCCTTTTCCACCATAGCCCTCTATGGGCTTCCAAATATCACTTTGCCAATTCCACAAGAACTGTCTTAGCGAAAGGCTTCTTGAGGGGAAAGCTGTAACTCTGTGAGATGATTTCACAGAACACAAAGAAGTTTCTCAGAAAGCTTCTTTCTCTTTGTTATCGGAGGATATTTCCTTTGGCCCTATAGTCTTCAAAGGGATCCGAAATATCTGTTCTCAGATTCCACAGAAATAAGTCTAGCAAAGAGATCCACGAAATACAGATGTAACTCTGTGAGATGAATTAACAGAACATTCAGCAGTTTCTCAGAAAGCTTCTTTCCAGATTTCATCTGAGGATATTTCCTTTTTCACCGTAGCCCTCTATGGGCTTCCAAATATCACTTTGCCAATTCCACAAGAACTGTCTTAGCGAAAGGCTTCTTGAGGGGAAAGCTGTAACTCGGTGAGATGATTTCACAGAACACAAAGAAGGTTCTCAGAAAGCTTCTTTCTCTTTGTTATCGGAGGATATTTCCTTTGGCCCTATAGTCTTCAAAGGGATCCGAAATATCTGTTCTCAGATTCCACAGAAATAAGGCTAGCAACGAGATCCACGAAATACAGATGTAACTCTGTGAGATGAATTAACAGAACACTCAGCAGTTTCTCAGAAAGCTTCTTTCCAGATTTCATCTGAGGATATTTCCTTTTTCACCATAGCCCTCTAAGTGCTTCCAAATATCACTTTGCCAATTCCACAAGAACTGTCTTAGCGAAAGGCTTCTTGAGGGGAAAGCTGTAACTCTGTGAGATGATTTCACAGAACACAAAGAAGTTTCTCAGAAAGCTTCTTTCTCTTTGTTATCAGAGGATATTTCCTTTGGCCCTATAGTCTTCAATGGGATCCGAAATATCTGTTCTCAGATTCCACAGAAATAAGGCTAGCAAAGAGATCCACGAAATACAGATGTAACCCTGTGAGATGAATTAACAGAACACTCAGCAGTTTCTCAGAAAGCTTCCTTCCAGATTTCATCTGAGGATATTTCCTTTTTCACCATAGCCCTCTAAGGTCTTCCAAATATCATTTTGCCAATTCCACAAGAACTGTCTTAGCGAAAGGCTTCTTGAGGGGAAAGCTGTAACTCTGTGAGATGATTTCACAGAACACAAAGAAGTTTCTCAGAAAGCTTCTTTCTCTTTGTTATCGGAGGATATTTCCTTTGGCCCTATAGTGTTCAATGGGATCCGAAATATCTGTTCTCAGATTCCAAAGAAATAAGGCTAGCAAAGAGATCCACGAAATACAGATGTAACTCTGTGAGATGAATTAAAAGAACACTCAGCAGTTTCTCAGAAAGCTTCTTTCCAGATTTCATCTGAGGATATTTCCTCTTTCACCATAGCACTCTAAGGGCTTCCAAATATCACTTTGCCAATTCCACAACAACTGTCTTAGCGAAAGGCTTCTTGAGGGGAAAGCTGTAACTCTGTGAGATGATTTCACAGAACACAAAGAAGTTTCTCAGAAAGCTCTTTCTCTTTGTTATCGGAAGATATTTCCTTTGGCCCTATAGTCTTCAATGGGATCCGAAATATCTGTTCTCAGATTCCACAGAAATAAGGCTAGCAAAGAGATCCACGAAATACAGATGTAACTCTGTGAGATGAATTAACAGAACACTCAGCAGTTTCTCAGAAATCTTCTTTCCAGATTTCATCTGAGGATATTTCCTTTTCCACCATAGCCCTCTATGGGCTTCCAAATATCACTTTGCCAATTCCACAAGAACTGTCTTAGCGAAAGGCTTCTTGAGGGGAAAGCTGTAACTCTGTGAGATGATTTCACAGAACACAAAGAAGTTTCTCAGAAAGCTTCTTTCTCTTTGTTATCGGAGGATATTTCCTTTGGCCCTATAGTCTTCAAAGGGATCCGAAATATCTGTTCTCAGATTCCACAGAAATAAGTCTAGCAAAGAGATCCACGAAATACAGATGTAACTCTGTGAGATGAATTAACAGAACATTCAGCAGTTTCTCAGAAAGCTTCTTTCCAGATTTCATCTGAGGATATTTCCTTTTTCACCGTAGCCCTCTATGGGCTTCCAAATATCACTTTGCCAATTCCACAAGAACTGTCTTAGCGAAAGGCTTCTTGAGGGGAAAGCTGTAACTCGGTGAGATGATTTCACAGAACACAAAGAAGGTTCTCAGAAAGCTTCTTTCTCTTTGTTATCGGAGGATATTTCCTTTGGCCCTATAGTCTTCAAAGGGATCCGAAATATCTGTTCTCAGATTCCACAGAAATAAGGCTAGCAACGAGATCCACGAAATACAGATGTAACTCTGTGAGATGAATTAACAGAACACTCAGCAGTTTCTCAGAAAGCTTCTTTCCAGATTTCATCTGAGGATATTTCCTTTTTCACCATAGCCCTCTAAGTGCTTCCAAATATCACTTTGCCAATTCCACAAGAACTGTCTTAGCGAAAGGCTTCTTGAGGGGAAAGCTGTAACTCTGTGAGATGATTTCACAGAACACAAAGAAGTTTCTCAGAAAGCTTCTTTCTCTTTGTTATCAGAGGATATTTCCTTTGGCCCTATAGTCTTCAATGGGATCCGAAATATCTGTTCTCAGATTCCACAGAAATAAGGCTAGCAAAGAGATCCACGAAATACAGATGTAACCCTGTGAGATGAATTAACAGAACACTCAGCAGTTTCTCAGAAAGCTTCCTTCCAGATTTCATCTGAGGATATTTCCTTTTTCACCATAGCCCTCTAAGGTCTTCCAAATATCATTTTGCCAATTCCACAAGAACTGTCTTAGCGAAAGGCTTCTTGAGGGGAAAGCTGTAACTCTGTGAGATGATTTCACAGAACACAAAGAAGTTTCTCAGAAAGCTTCTTTCTCTTTGTTATCGGAGGATATTTCCTTTGGCCCTATAGTGTTCAATGGGATCCGAAATATCTGTTCTCAGATTCCAAAGAAATAAGGCTAGCAAAGAGATCCACGAAATACAGATGTAACTCTGTGAGATGAATTAAAAGAACACTCAGCAGTTTCTCAGAAAGCTTCTTTCCAGATTTCATCTGAGGATATTTCCTCTTTCACCATAGCACTCTAAGGGCTTCCAAATATCACTTTGCCAATTCCACAACAACTGTCTTAGCGAAAGGCTTCTTGAGGGGAAAGCTGTAACTCTGTGAGATGATTTCACAGAACACAAAGAAGTTTCTCAGAAAGCTCTTTCTCTTTGTTATCGGAAGATATTTCCTTTGGCCCTATAGTCTTCAATGGGATCCGAAATATCTGTTCTCAGATTCCACAGAAATAAGGCTAGCAAAGAGATCCACGAAATACAGATGTAACTCTGTGAGATGAATTAACAGAACACTCAGCAGTTTCTCAGAAATCTTCTTTCCAGATTTCATCTGAGGATATTTCCTTTTCCACCATAGCCCTCTATGGGCTTCCAAATATCACTTTGCCAATTCCACAAGAACTGTCTTAGCGAAAGGCTTCTTGAGGGGAAAGCTGTAACTCTGTGAGATGATTTCACAGAACACAAAGAAGTTTCTCAGAAAGCTTCTTTCTCTTTGTTATCGGAGGATATTTCCTTTGGCCCTATAGTCTTCAAAGGGATCCGAAATATCTGTTCTCAGATTCCACAGAAATAAGTCTAGCAAAGAGATCCACGAAATACAGATGTAACTCTGTGAGATGAATTAACAGAACATTCAGCAGTTTCTCAGAAAGCTTCTTTCCAGATTTCATCTGAGGATATTTCCTTTTTCACCGTAGCCCTCTATGGGCTTCCAAATATCACTTTGCCAATTCCACAAGAACTGTCTTAGCGAAAGGCTTCTTGAGGGGAAAGCTGTAACTCGGTGAGATGATTTCACAGAACACAAAGAAGGTTCTCAGAAAGCTTCTTTCTCTTTGTTATCGGAGGATATTTCCTTTGGCCCTATAGTCTTCAAAGGGATCCGAAATATCTGTTCTCAGATTCCACAGAAATAAGGCTAGCAACGAGATCCACGAAATACAGATGTAACTCTGTGAGATGAATTAACAGAACACTCAGCAGTTTCTCAGAAAGCTTCTTTCCAGATTTCATCTGAGGATATTTCCTTTTTCACCATAGCCCTCTAAGTGCTTCCAAATATCACTTTGCCAATTCCACAAGAACTGTCTTAGCGAAAGGCTTCTTGAGGGGAAAGCTGTAACTCTGTGAGATGATTTCACAGAACACAAAGAAGTTTCTCAGAAAGCTTCTTTCTCTTTGTTATCAGAGGATATTTCCTTTGGCCCTATAGTCTTCAATGGGATCCGAAATATCTGTTCTCAGATTCCACAGAAATAAGGCTAGCAAAGAGATCCACGAAATACAGATGTAACCCTGTGAGATGAATTAACAGAACACTCAGCAGTTTCTCAGAAAGCTTCCTTCCAGATTTCATCTGAGGATATTTCCTTTTTCACCATAGCCCTCTATGGGCTTCCAAATATCGCTTTGCCAATTCCACAAGAACTGTCTTAGCGAAAGGGTTCTTGAAGGGAAAGCTGTAACTCTGTGAGATGATTTCACAGAACACAAAGAAGTTTCTCAGAAAGCTTCTTTCTCTTTGTTATCGGAGGATATGTCCTTTGGCCCTATAGTCTTCAATGGGATCCGAAATATCTGTTCTCAGATTCCACAGAAATAAGGCTAGCAAAGAGATCCACGAAATGCAGATGTAACTCTGTGAGATGAATTAACAGAACACTAAGCAGTTTCTCAGAAAGCTTCTTTCCAGATTTCATCTGAGGATATTTCCTTTTTCACCATAGCCCTCTAGGGGTTCCAAATATCACTTTGCCAATTCCACAAGAACTGTCTTAGCGAAAGGCTTCTTGAGGGGAAAGCTGTAACTCTGTGAGATGATTTCACAGAACACAAAGAAGTTTCTCAGAAAGCTTCTTTCTCTTTGTTATCGGAGGATATTTCCTTTGGCCCAATAGTGTTCAATGGGATCCGAAATATCTGTTCTCAGATTCCACAGAAATAAGGCTAGCAAAGAGATCCACGAAATACAGATGTAACTCTGTGAGATGAATTAACAGAACACTCAGCAGTTTCTCAGTAAGCTTCCTTCCAGATTTCATCTGAGGATATTTCCTTTTTCACCATAGCCCTCTATGGGCTTCCAAATATCACTTTGCCAATTCCACAAGAACTGTCTTAGCGAAAGGCTTCTTGAGGGGAATGCTGTAACTCTGTGAGATGATTTCACAGAACACAAAGAAGTTTCTCAGAAAGCTTCTTTCTCTTTGTTATCGCAGGATATTTCCTTTGGCCCTATAGTGTTCAATGGGATCCGAAATATCTGTTCTCAGATTCCAAAGAAATAAGGCTAGCAAAGAGATCCACGAAATACAGATGTAACTCTGTGAGATGAATTAACAGAACACTCAGCAGTTTCTCAGAAATCTTCTTTCCAGATTTCATCTGAGGATATTTCCTTTTTCACCATAGCCCTCTATGGGCTTCCAAATATCACTTTGCCAATTCCACAAGAACTGTCTTAGCGAAAGGCTTCTTGAGGGGAAAGCTGTAACTCTGTGAGATGATTTCACAGAACACAAAGAAGTTTCTCAGAAAGCTTCTTTCTCTTTGTTATCGGAGGATATTTCCTTTGGCCCTATAGTCTTCAATGGGATCCGAAATATCTGTTCTCAGATTCCACAGAAATAAGGCTAGCAAAGAGATCCACGAAATAGAGCTGTAACTCTGTGAGATGAATTAACAGAACACTCAGCAGTTTCTCAGAAATCTTCTTTCCAGATTTCATCTGAGGATATTTCCTTTTTCACCCTACCCCTCTATGGGCTTCCAAATATCACTTTGCCAATTCCACAAGAACTGTCTTTGCGAAAGGCTTCTTGAGGGGAAAGCTGTAAGTCTGTGACATGATTTCACAGAACACAAAGAAGTTTCTCAGAAAGCTTCTTTCTCTTTGTTATCGGAGGATATTTCCTTTGGCCCTATAGTCTTCAAAGGGATCCGAAATATCTGTTCTCAGATTCCAGAGAAATAAGTCTAGCAAAGAGATCCACGAAATACAGATGTAACTCGGTGAGATGAATTAACAGAACACTCAGCAGTTTCTCAGAAAGCTTCTTTCCAGATTTCATCAGAGGATATTTCCTTTTTCACCATAGCCCTCTATGGGCTTCCGAATATCACTTTGCCAATTCCACAAGAACTGTCTTAGCGAAAGGCTTCTTGAGGGGAAAGCTGTATCTCTGTGAGATGATTTCACAGAACACAAAGAAGTTTCTCAGAAAGCTTCTTTCTCTTTGTTATCGGAGATTATTTCCTTTGGACCTATAGTCTTCAAAGGGATCCGAAATATCTGTTCTCAGATTCCACAGAAATAAGGCTAGCAAAGAGATCCACGAAATACAGATGTAACTCTGTGAGATGAATTAACAGAACACTAAGCAGTTTCTCAGAAAGCTTCTTTGCAGATTTCATCTGAGGATATTTCCTTTTTCACCATAGCCCTCTATGGGCTTCCAAATATCACTTTGCCAATTCCACAAGAACTGTCTTAGCGAAAGGCTTCTTGAGGGGAAAGCTGTAACTCTGTGAGATGATTTCACAGAACACAAAGAAGTTTCTCAGAAAGCTTCTTTCTCTTTGTTATCGGAGGATATTTCCTTTGGCCCTATAGTCTTCAATGGGATCCGAAATATCTGTTCTTAGATTCCAAAGAAATAAGGCTAGCAAAGAGATCCACGAAATACAGATGTAACTCTGTGAGATGAATTAACAGAACACTAAGCAGTTTCTCAGAAAGCTTCTTTCCAGATTTCATCTGAGGATATTTCCTTTTTCACCATAGCCCTCTATGGGCTTCCAAATATCGCTTTGCCAATTCCACGAGAACTGTCTTAGCGAAAGGCTTCTTGAGGGGAACGCTGTAACTCTGTGAGATGATTTCACAGAACACAAAGAAGTTTCTCAGAAAGCTTCTTTCTCTTTGTTATCGGAGGATATTTCCTTTGGCCCTATAGTCTTCAAAGGGATCCGAAATATCTGTTCACAGATTCCACAGAAATAAGGCTAGCAAAGTGATCCACGAAATACAGATGTAACTCAGTGAGATGAATTAACAGAACACTAAGCACTTTCTCAGAAAGCTTCCTTCCAGATTTCATCTGAGGATATTTCCTTTTTCACCCTAGCCCTCTAAGGGCTTCCAAATATCATTTTGCCAATTCCACAAGAACTGTCTTAGCGAAAGGCTTCTTGAGGGGAAAGCTGTAACTCTGTGAGATGATTTCACAGAACACAAAGAAGTTTCTCAGAAAGCTTCTTTCTCTTTGTTATCGGAGGATATTTCCTTTGGCCCTATAGTGTTCAATGGGATCCGAAATATCTGTTCTCAGATTCCAAAGAAATAAGGCTAGCAAAGAGATCCACGAAATACAGATGTAACTCTGTGAGATGAATTAAAAGAACACTCAGCAGTTTCTCAGAAAGCTTCTTTCCAGATTTCATCTGAGGATATTTCCTCTTTCACCATAGCCCTCTAAGGGCTTCCAAATATCACTTTGCCAATTCCACAACAACTGTCTTAGCGAAAGGCTTCTTGAGGGGAAAGCTGTAACTCTGTGAGATGATTTCACAGAACACAAAGAAGTTTCTCAGAAAGCTTCTTTCTCTTTGTTATCGGAAGATATTTCCTTTGGCCCTATAGTCTTCAATGGGATCCGAAATATCTGTTCTCAGATTCCGCAGAAATAAGGCTAGCAAAGAGATCCACGAAATACAGCTGTAACTCTGTGAGATGAATTAACAGAACACTCAGCAGTTTCTCAGAAATCTTCTTTCCAGATTTCATCTGAGGATATTTCCTTTTCCACCATAGCCCTCTATGGGCTTCCAAATATCACTTTGCCAATTCCACAAGAACTGTCTTAGCGAAAGGCTTCTTGAGGGGAAAGCTGTAACTCTGTGAGATGATTTCACAGAACACAAAGAAGTTTCTCAGAAAGCTTCTTTCTCTTTGTTATCGGAGGATATTTCCTTTGGCCCTTTAGTCTTCAAAGGGATCCGAAATATCTGTTCTCAGATTCCACAGAAATAAGTCTAGCAAAGAGATCCACGAAATACAGATGTAACTCTGTGAGATGAATTAACAGAACACTCAGCAGTTTCTCAGAAAGCTTCTTTCCAGATTTCATCTGAGGATATTTCCTTTTTCACCATAGCCCTCTAAGGGCTTCCAAATATCACTTTGCCAATTCCACAAGAACTGTCTTAGCGAAAGGCTTCTTGAGGGGAAAGCTGTAACTCTGTGAGATGATTTCACAGAACACAAAGAAGTTTCTCAGAAAGCTTCTTTCTCTTTGTTATCGGAGGATATTTCCTTTGGCCCTATAGTCTTCAATGGGATCCGAAATATCTGTTCTCAGATTCCACAGAAATAAGGCTAGCAAAGAGATCCACGAAATAGCGCTGTAACTCTGTGAGATGAATTAACAGAACACTCAGCAGTTTCTCAGAAATCTTCTTTCCAGATTTCATCTGAGGATATTTCCTTTTTCACCCTACCCCTCTATGGGCTTCCAAATATCACTTTGCCAATTCCACAAGAACTGTCTTAGCGAAAGGCTTCTTGAGGGGAAAGCTGTAACTCTGTGACATGATTTCACAGAACACAAAGAAGTTTCTCAGAAAGCTTCTTTCTCTTTGTTATCGGAGGATATTTCCTTTGGCCCTATAGTCTTCAAAGGGATCCGAAATATCTGTTCTCAGATTCCAGAGAAATAAGTCTAGCAAAGAGGTCCACGAAATACAGATGTAACTCGGTGAGATGAATTAACAGAACACTCAGCAGTTTCTCAGAAAGCTTCTTTCCAGATTTCATCAGAGGATATTTCCTCTTTCACCATAGACCTCTAAGGGCTTCCAAATATCACTTTGCCAATTCCACAACAACTGTCTTAGCGAAAGGCTTCTTGAGGGGAAAGCTGTAACTCTGTGAGATGATTTCACAGAACACAATGAAGTTTCTCAGAAAGCTTCTTTCTCTTTGTTATCGGAAGATATTTCCTTTGGCCCTATAGTCTTCAATGGGATCCGAAATATCTGTTCTCAGATTCCACAGAAATAAGGCTAGCAAAGAGATCCACGAAATACAGCTGTAACTCTGTGAGATGAATTAACAGAACACTCAGCAGTTTCTCAGAAATCTTCTTTCCAGATTTCATCTGAGGATATTTCCTTTTCCACCATAGCCCTCTATGGGCTTCCAAATATCACTTTGCCAATTCCACAAGAACTGTCTTAGCGAAAGGCTTCTTGAGGGGAAAGCTGTAACTCTGTGAGATGATTTCACAGAACACAAAGAAGTTTCTCAGAAAGCTTCTTTCTCTTTGTTATCGGAGGATATTTCCTTTGGCCCTATAGTCTTCAAAGGGATCCGAAATATCTGTTCTCAGATTCCACAGAAATAAGTCTAGCAAAGAGATCCACGAAATACAGATGTAACTCTGAGAGATGAATTAACAGAACACTCAGCAGTTTCTCAGAAAGCTTCTTTCCAGATTTCATCTGAGGATATTTCCTTTTTCACCGTAGCCCTCTATGGGCTTCCAAATATCACTTTGCCAATTCCACAAGAACTGTCTTAGCGAAAGGCTTCTTGAGGGGAAAGCTGTAACTCGGTGAGATGATTTCACAGAACACAAAGAAGTTTCTCAGAAAGCTTCTTTCTCTTTGTTATCGGAGGATATTTCCTTTGGCCCTATAGTCTTCAAAGGGATCCGAAATATCTGTTCTCAGATTCCACAGAAATAAGGCTAGCAACGAGATCCACGAAATACAGATGTAACTCTGTGAGATGAATTAACAGAACACTCAGCAGTTTCTCAGAAAGCTTCTTTCCAGATTTCATGTGAGGATATTTCCTTTTTCACCATAGCCCTCTATGGGCTTCCAAATATCACTTTGCCAATTCCACAAGAACTGTCTTAGCGAAAGGCTTCTTAAGGGGAATGCTGTAACTCTGTGAGATGATTTCACAGAACACAAAGAAGTTTCTCAGAAAGCTTCTTTCTCTTTGTTATCGGAGGATATTTCCTTTGGCCCTATAGTGTTCAATGGGATCCGAAATATCTGTTCTCAGATTCCAAAGAAATAAGGCTAGCAAAGAGATCCACGAAATACAGATGTAACTCTGTGAGATGAATTAACAGAACACTCAGCAGTTTCTCAGAAAGCTTCTTTCCAGATTTCATCTGAGGATATTTCCTTTTTCACCATAGCCCTCTAAGGGCTTCCAAATATCACTTTGCCAATTCCACAAGAACTGTCTTAGCGAAAGGCTTCTTGAGGGGAAAGCTGTAACTCTGTGAGATGATTTCACAGAACACAAAGAAGTTTCTCAGAAAGCTTCTTTCTCTTTGTTATCGGAGGATATTTCCTTTGGCCCTATAGTCTTCAATGGGATCCGAAATATCTGTTCTCAGATTCCACAGAAATAAGGCTAGCAAAGAGATCCACGAAATAGAGCTGTAACTCTGTGAGATGAATTAACAGAACACTCAGCAGTTTCTCAGAAATCTTCTTTCCAGATTTCATCTGAGGATATTTCCTTTTTCACCCTACCCCTCTATGGGCTTCCAAATATCACTTTGCCAATTCCACAAGAACTGTCTTAGCGAAAGGCTTCTTGAGGGGAAAGCTGTAACTCTGTGAGATGATTTCACAGAACACAAAGAAGTTTCTCAGAAAGCTTCTTTCTCTTTGTTATCGGAGGATATTTCCTTTGGCCCTATAGTCTTCAAAGGGATCCGAAATATCTGTTCTCAGATTCCAGAGAAATAAGTCTAGCAAAGAGATCCACGAAATACAGATGTAACTCGGTGAGATGAATTAACAGAACACTCAGCAGTTTCTCAGAAAGCTTCTTTCCAGATTTCATCAGAGGATATTTCCTTTTTCACCATAGCCCTCTATGGGCTTCCGAATATCACTTTGCCAATTCCACAAGAACTGTCTTAGCGAAAGGCTTCTTGAGGGGAAAGCTGTAACTCTGTGAGATGATTTCACAGAACACAAAGAAGTTTCTCAGAAAGCTTCTTTCTCTTTGTTATCGGAAGATATTTCCTTTGGCCCTATAGTCTTCAATGGGATCCGAAATATCTGTTCTCAGATTCCACAGAAATAAGGCTAGCAAAGAGATCCACGAAATACAGCTGTAACTCTGTGAGATGAATTAACAGAACACTCAGCAGTTTCTCAGAAATCTTCTTTCCAGATTTCATCTGAGGATATTTCCTTTTCCACCATAGCCCTCTATGGGCTTCCAAATATCACTTTGCCAATTCCACAAGAACTGTCTTAGCGAAAGGCTTCTTGAGGGGAAAGCTGTAACTCTGTGAGATGATTTCACAGAACACAAAGAAGTTTCTCAGAAAGCTTCTTTCTCTTTGTTATCGGAGGATATTTCCTTTGGCCCTATAGTCTTCATAGGGATCCGAAATATCTGTTCTCAGATTCCACAGAAATAAGGCTAGCAAAGAGATCCACGAAATACAGATGTAACTCTGTGAGATGAATTAACAGAACACTCAGCAGTTTCTCAGAAAGCTTCTTTCCAGATTTCATATGAGGATATTTCCTTTTTCACCGTAGCCCTCTAAGGGCTTCCAAATATCACTTTGCCAATTCCACAAGAACTGTCTTAGCGAAAGGCTTCTTGAGGGGAAAGCTGTAACTCGGTGAGATGATTTCACAGAACACAAAGAAGGTTCTCAGAAAGCTTCTTTCTCTTTGTTATCGGAGGGTATTTCCTTTGGCCCTATAGTCTTCAAAGGGATCCGAAATATCTGTTCTCAGATTCCACAGAAATAAGGCTAGCAACGAGATCCACGAAATACAGATGTAACTCTGTGAGATGAATTAACAGAACACTCAGCAGTTTCTCAGAAAGCTTCTTTCCAGATTTCATCTGAGGATATTTCCTTTTTCACCATAGCCCTCTAAGTGCTTCCAAATATCACTTTGCCAATTCCACAAGAACTGTCTTAGCGAAAGGCTTCTTGAGGGGAAAGCTGTAACTCTGTGAGATGATTTCACAGAACACAAAGAAGTTTCTCAGAAAGCTTCTTTCTCTTTGTTATCGGAGGATATTTCCTTTGGCCCTATAGTCTTCAATGGGATCCGAAATATCTGTTCTCAGATTCCACAGAAATAAGGCTAGCAAAGAGATCCACGAAATACAGATGTAACTCTGTGAGATGAATTAACAGAACACTCAGCAGTTTCTCAGAAAGCTTCCTTCCAGATTTCATCTGAGGATATTTCCTTTTTCACCATAGCCCTCTATGGGCTTCCAAATATCACTTTGCCAATTCCACAAGAACTGTCTTAGCGACGGGCTTCTTGAGGGGAAAGCTGTAACTCTGTGAGATGATTTCACAGAACACAAAGAAGTTTCTCAGAAAGCTTCTTTCTCTTTGTTATCGGAGGATATTTCCTTAGGCCCTATAGTCTTCAATGGGATCAGAATTATCTGTTCTCAGATTCCACAGAAATAAGGCTAGCAAAGAGATCCACGAAATACGGATGTAACTCTGTGAGATGAATTAACAGAACACTAAGCAGTTTCACAGAAAGCTTCTTTCCAGATTTCATCTGAGGATATTTCCTTTTTCACCATAGCCCTCTATGGGCTTCCAAATATCACTTTGCAAATCCCACAAGAAATGTCTTAGCGAAAGGCTTCTTGAGGGGAAAGCTGTAACTCTGTGAGATGATTTCACAGAACACAAAGAAGTTTCTCAGAAAGCTTCTTTCTCTTTGTTATCAGAGGATATTTCCTTTGGCCCTATAGTCTTCAATGGGATCTGAAATATCTGTTCTCAGATTCCAAAGAAATAAGGCTAGCAAAGAGATCCAAGAAATACAGATATAACTCTGTGGATGAATTAACAGAACACTAAGCTGTTTCTCAGAAAGCTTCTTTCCAGATTTCATCTGAGGATATTTCCTTTTTCACCATAGCCCTCTATGGGCTTCCAAATATCACTTTGCCAATTCCACAAGAACAGTCTTAGCGAAAGGCTTCTTGAGGGGAAAGCTGTAACTCTGTAAGATGATTTCACAGAACACAAAGAAGTTTCTCAGAAAGCTTCTTTCTCTTTGTTATCGGAGGATATTTCCTTTGGCCCTATAGTCTTCAATGGGATCCGAAATATCTGTTCTCAGATTCCACAGAAATAAGGCTAGCAAAGACATCCACGAAATACAGATGTAACTCTGTGAGATGAATTAACAAAACACTAAGAAGTTTCTCTGAAAGCTTCTTTCCAGATTTCATCTGAGGATATTTCCTTTTTCACCGTAGCCCTCTATGGGCTTCCAAATATCACTTTGCCAATTCCACGAGAATTGTCTTAGCGAAAGGCTTCTTAAGGGGAAAGCTGCAACTCTGTGAGATGATTTCACAGAACACAAAGAAGTTTCTCAGAAAGCTTCTTTCTCTTTGTTATCGGAGGATATTTCCTTTGGCCCTATAGTCTTCAATGGGATCCGAAATATCTGTTCTCAGATTCCACAGAAATAAGTCTAGCAAAGAGATCCACGAAATACAGATGTAACTCTGTGGATGAATTAACAGAACACTAAGCAGTTTCTCAGAAAGCTTCTTTCCAGATTTCATCTGAGGATATTTCCTTTTTCACCATAGCCCTCTATGGGCTTCCAAATATCGCTTTGCCAATTCCACAAGAACTGTCTTAGTGAAAGGCTTCTTGAGGGGAAAGCTGTAACTCTGTGAGATGATTTCACAGAACACAAAGAAGTTTCTCAGAAAGCTTCTTTCTCTTTGTTATCGGAGGATATTTCCTTTGGCCCTATAGTCTTCAATGGGATCCGAAATATCTGTTCTCAGATTCCACAGAAATAAGGCTAGCAAAGAGATCCACGAAATACAGATGTAACTCTGTGAGATGAATTAACAGAACACTCAGCAGTTTCTCAGAAAGCTTCCTTCCAGATTTCATCTGAGGATATTTCCTTTTTCACCATAGCCCTCTATGGGCTTCCAAATATCACTTTGCCAATTCCACAAGAACTGTCTTAGCGACGGGCTTCTTGAGGGGAAAGCTGTAACTCTGTGAGATGATTTCACAGAACACAAAGAAGTTTCTCAGAAAGCTTCTTTCTCTTTGTTATCGGAGGATATTTCCTTAGGCCCTATAGTCTTCAATGGGATCAGAATTATCTGTTCTCAGATTCCACAGAAATAAGGCTAGCAAAGAGATCCACGAAATACGGATGTAACTCTGTGAGATGAATTAACAGAACACTAAGCAGTTTCACAGAAAGCTTCTTTCCAGATTTCATCTGAGGATATTTCCTTTTTCACCATAGCCCTCTATGGGCTTCCAAATATCACTTTGCAAATCCCACAAGAAATGTCTTAGCGAAAGGCTTCTTGAGGGGAAAGCTGTAACTCTGTGAGATGATTTCACAGAACACAAAGAAGTTTCTCAGAAAGCTTCTTTCTCTTTGTTATCAGAGGATATTTCCTTTGGCCCTATAGTCTTCAATGGGATCTGAAATATCTGTTCTCAGATTCCAAAGAAATAAGGCTAGCAAAGAGATCCAAGAAATACAGATATAACTCTGTGGATGAATTAACAGAACACTAAGCTGTTTCTCAGAAAGCTTCTTTCCAGATTTCATCTGAGGATATTTCCTTTTTCACTATAGCCCTCTATGGGCTTCCAAATATCACTTTGCCAATTCCACAAGAACAGTCTTAGCGAAAGGCTTCTTGAGGGGAAAGCTGTAACTCTGTAAGATGATTTCACAGAACACAAAGAAGTTTCTCAGAAAGCTTCTTTCTCTTTGTTATCGGAGGATATTTCCTTTGGCCCTATAGTCTTCAATGGGATCCGAAATATCTGTTCTCAGATTCCACAGAAATAAGGCTAGCAAAGACATCCACGAAATACAGATGTAACTCTGTGAGATGAATTAACAAAACACTAAGAAGTTTCTCTGAAAGCTTCTTTCCAGATTTCATCTGAGGATATTTCCTTTTTCACCGTAGCCCTCTATGGGCTTCCAAATATCACTTTGCCAATTCCACGAGAATTGTCTTAGCGAAAGGCTTCTTAAGGGGAAAGCTGCAACTCTGTGAGATGATTTCACAGAACACAAAGAAGTTTCTCAGAAAGCTTCTTTCTCTTTGTTATCGGAGGATATTTCCTTTGACCCTATAGGCTTCAATGGGATCCGAAATATCTGTTCTCAGATTCCACAGAAATAAGGCTAGCAAAGAGATCCACGAAATACAGATGTAACTCTGTGAGATGAATTAACAGAACACTCAGCAGTTTCTCAGAAAGCTTCCTTCCAGATTTCAACTGAGGATATTTCCTTTTTCACCATAGCCCTCTAGGGGCTTCCAAATATCACTTTGCCCATTCCACAAGAACAGTCTTAGCGAAAGGCTTCTTGAGGGGAAAGCTGTAACTCTGTGAGATGATTTCACAGAACACAAAGAAGTTTCTCAGAAAGCTTCTTTCTCTTTGTTATCGGAGGATATTTCCTTTGGCCCTATAGTCTTCAATGGGATCCGAAATATCTGTTCTCAGATTCCAAAGAAATAAGGCTAGCAAATAGATCCACGAAATACAGATGTAACTCTGTGAGATGAATTAACAGAACACTAAGCAGTTTCACAGAAAGCTTCTTTCCAGATTTCATCTGAGGATATTTCCTTTTTCACCATAGCCCTCTATGGGCTTCCAAATATCACTTTGCCAATTCCACAAGAACTGTCTTAGCGAAAGGCTTCTTGAGGGGAAAGCTGTAACTCTGTGAGATGATTTCACAGAACACAAAGAAGTTTCTCAGAAAGCTTCTTTCTCTTTGTTATCGGAGGATATTTCCTTTGGCCCTATAGTCTTCAATGGGATCCGAAATATCTGTTCTCAGATTCCAGAGAAATAAGGCTAGCAAAGAGATCCACGAAATACAGATGTACTCTGTGATATGAATTAACAGAACACTCAGCAGTTTCTTAGAAAGCTTCTTTCCAGATTTCATCTGAGGATATTTCCTTTTTCACCATAGCCCTCTAGGGGCTTCCAAATATCACTTTGCCAATTCCACAAGAACTGTCTTAGCGAAAACCTCCTTGAGGGGAAAGCTGTAACTCTGTGAGATGATTTCACAGAACACAAAGAAGTTTCTCAGAAAGCTTCTTTCTCTTTGTTATCGGAGGATATTTCCTTTGGCCCTATAGTCTTCAATGGGATCCGAAATATCTGTTCTCAGATTCCACAGAAATAAGGCTAGCAAAGACATCCACGAAATACAGATGTAACTCTGTGAGATGAATTAACAAAACACTAAGCAGTTTCTCTGAAAGCTTCTTTACAGATTTCATCTGAGGATATTTCCTTTTTCACCGTAGCCCTCTATGGGCTTCCAAATATCACTTTGCCAATTCCACGAGAACTGTCTTAGCGAAAGGCTTCTTGAGGGGAAAGCTGTAACTCTGTGAGATGATTTCACAGAACACAAAGAATTTTCTCAGAAAGCTTCTTTCTCTTTGTTATCGGAGGATATTTCCTTTGGCCCTATAGGCTTCAATGGGATCCGAAATATCTGTTCTCAGATTCCACAGAAACAAGGCTAGCAAAGAGATTCACGAAATACAGATGTAACTCTGTGAGATGAATTAACAGAACACTCAGCAGTTTCTCAGAAAGCTTCCTTCCAGATTTCAACTGAGGATATTTCCTTTTTCACCATAGCCCTCTAGGGGCTTCCAAATATCACTTTGCCAATTCCACAAGAACAGTCTTAGCGAAAGGCTTCTTGAGGGGAAAGCTGTAACTCTGTGAGATGATTTCACAGAACACAAAGAAGTTTCTCAGAAAGCTTCTTTCTCTTTGTTACGGAGGATATTTCCTTTGGCCCTATAGTCTTCAATGGGATCCGAAATATCTGTTCTCAGAATCCAAAGAAATAAGGCTAGCAAATAGATCCACGAAATACAGATTTAACTCTGTGAGATGAATTCACAGAACACTAAGCAGTTTCACAGAAAGCTTCTTTCCAGATTTCATCTGAGGATATTTCCTTTTTCACCATAGCCCTCTATGGGCTTCCAAATATCACTTTGCCAATTCCACAAGAACTGTCTTAGCGAAAGGCTTCTTGAAGGGAAAGCTGTAACTCTGTGAGATGATTTCACAGAACACAAAGAAGTTTCTCAGAAAGCTTCTTTCTCTTTGTTATCGGAGGATATTTCCTTTGGCCCTATATTCTTCAATGGGATCCGAAATATCTGTTCTCAGATTCCAAAGAAATAAGGCTAGCAAAGAGATCCACGAAATACAGATGTAACTCTGTGGATGAATTAACAGAACACTAAGCTGTTTCTCAGAAAGCTTCTTTCCAGATTTCATCTGAGGATATTTCCTTTTTCACCATAGCCCTCTATGGGCTTCCAAATATCGCTTTGCCAATTCCACAAGAACTGTCTTAGCGAAAGGCTTCTTGAGGGGAACGCTGTAACTCTGTGAGATGATTTCACAGAACACAAAGAAGTTTCTCAGAAAGCTTCTTTCTCTTTGTTATCGGAGAATATTTCCTTTGGCCCTATAGTCTTCAAAGGGATCCGAAATATCTGTTCTCAGATTCCACAGAAATAAGGCTAGCAAAGAGATCCACGAAATACAGATGTAACTCTGTGAGATGAATTAACAGAACACTCAGCAGTTTCTCAGAAAGCTTCCTTCCAGATTTCATCTGAGGATATTTCCTTTTTCACCATAGCCCTCTATGGGCTTCCAAATATCACTTTGCCAATTCCACAAGAACTGTCTTAGCGACAGGCTTCTTGAGGGGAAAGCTGTAACTCTGTGAGATGATTTCACAGAACACAAAGAAGTTTCTCAGAAAGCTTCTTTCTCTTTGTTATCGGAGGATATTTCCTTTGGCCCTATAGTCTTCAATGGGATCCGAAATATCTGTTCTCAGATTCCACAGAAATAAGGCTAGCAAAGACATCCACGAAATACAGATGTAACTCTGTGAGATGAATTAACAAAACACTAAGCAGTTTCTCTGAAAGCTTCTTTCCAGATTTCATCTGAGGATATTTCCTTTTTCACCATAGCACTCTATGGGCTTCCAAATATCACTTTGCCAATTCCACGAGAACTGTCTTAGCGAAAGGCTTCTTGAGGGGAAAGCTGTAACTCTGTGAGAAGATTTCACAGAACACAAAGAAGTTTCTCAGAAAGCTTCTTTCTCTTTGTTATCGGAGGATATTTCCTTTGGCCCTATAGGCTTCAATGGGATCCGAAATATCTGTTCTCAGATTCCACAGAAATAAGGCTAGCAAAGAGATCCACGAAATACACATGTAACTCTGTGAGATGAATTTACAGAACACTCAGCAGTTTCTCAGAAAGCTTCCTTCCAGATTTCAACTGAGGATATTTCCTTTTTCACCATAGCCCTCTAGGGGCTTCCAAATATCACTTTGCCAATTCCACAAGAACAGTCTTAGCGAAAGGCTTCTTGAGGGGAAAGCTGTAACTCTGTGAGATGATTTCACAGAACACAAAGAAGTTTCTCAGAAAGCTTCTTTCTCTTTGTTATCGGAGGATATTTCCTTTGGCCCTATAGTCTTCAATGGGATCCGAAATATCTGTTCTCAGATTCCAAAGAAATAAGGCTAGCAAATAGATCCACGAAATACAGATGTAACTCTGTGAGATGAATTAACAGAACACTAAGCAGTTTCACAGAAAGCTTCTTTCCAGATTTCATCTGAGGATATTTCCTTTTTCACCATAGCCCTCTATGGGCTTCCAAATATCACTTTGCCAATTCCACAAGAACTGTCTTAGCGAAAGGCTTCTTGAGGGGAAAGCTGTAACTCTGTGAGATGATTTCACAGAACACAAAGAAGTTTCTCAGAAAGCTTCTTTCTCTTTGTTATCGGAGGATATTTCCTTTGGCCCTATAGTCTTCAATGGGATCCGAAATATCTGTTCTCAGATTCCAGAGGAATAAGGCTAGCAAAGAGATCCACGAAATACAGATGTAACTCTGTGATATGAATTAACAGAACACTCAGCAGTTTCTCAGAAAGCTTCCTTCCAGATTTCATCTGAGGATATTTCCTTTTTCACCATAGCCCTCTAGGGGCTTCCAAATATCACTTTGCCAATTCCACAAGAACTGTCTTAGCGAAAACCTCCTTGAGGGGAAAGCTGTAACTCTGTGAGATGATTTCACAGAACACAAAGAAGTTTCTCAGAAAGCTTCTTTCTCTTTGTTATCGGAGGATATTTCCTTTGGCCCTATAGTCTTCAATGGGATCCGAAATATCTGTTCTCAGATTCCACAGAAATAAGGCTAGCAAAGACATCCACGAAATACAGATGTAACTCTGTGAGATGAATTAACAAAACACTAAGCAGTTTCTCTGAAAGCTTCTTTCCAGATTTCATCTGAGGATATTTCCTTTTTCACCGTAGCCCTCTATGGGCTTCCAAATATCACTTTGCCAATTCCACGAGAACTGTCTTAGCGAAAGGCTTCTTGAGGGGAAAGCTGTAACTCTGTGAGATGATTTCACAGAACACAAAGAAGTTTCTCAGAAAGCTTCTTTCTCTTTGTTATCGGAGGATATTTCCTTTGGCCCTATAGGCTTCAATGGATCCGAAATATCTGTTCTCAGATTCCACAGAAATAAGGCTAGCAAAGATATTCACGAAATACAGATGTAACTCTGTGAGATGAATTAACAGAACACTCAGCAGTTTCTCAGAAAGCTTCCTTCCAGATTTCAACTGAGGATATTTCCTTTTTCACCATAGCCCTCTAGGGGCTTCCAAATATCACTTTGCCAATTCCACAAGAACAGTCTTAGCGAAAGGCTTCTTGAGGGGAAAGCTGTAACTCTGTGAGATGATTTCACAGAACACAAAGAAGTTTCTCAGAAAGCTTCTTTCTCTTTGTTATCGGAGGATGTTTCCTTTGGCCCTATAGTCTTCAATGGGATCCGAAATATCTGTTCTCAGATTCCAAAGAAATAAGGCTAGCAAATAGATCCACGAAATACAGATTTAACACTGTGAGATGAATTAACAGAACACTAAGCAGTTTCACAGAAAGCTTCTTTCCAGATTTCATCTGAGGATATTTCCTTTTTCACCATAGCCCTCTATGGGCTTCCAAATATCACTTTGCCAATTCCACAAGAACTGTCTTAGCGAAAGGCTTCTTGAAGGGAAAGCTGTAACTCTGTGAGATGATTTCACAGAACACAAAGAAGTTTCTCAGAAAGCTTCTTTCTCTTTGTTATCGGAGGATATTTCCTTTGGCCCTATATTCTTCAATGGGATCCGAAATATCTGTTCTCAGATTCCAAAGAAATAAGGCTAGCAAAGAGATCCACGAAATACAGATGTAACTCTGTGGATGAATTAACAGAACACTAAGCTGTTTCTCAGAAAGCTTCTTTCCAGATTTCATCTGAGGATATTTCCTTTTTCACCATAGCCCTCTATGGGCTTCCAAATATCGCTTTGCCAATTCCACAAGAACTGTCTTAGCGAAAGGCTTCTTGAGGGGAAAGCTGTAACTCTGTGAGATGATTTCACAGAACACAAAGAAGTTTCTCAGAAAGCTTCTTTCTCTTTGTTATCGGAGGATATTTCCTTTGGCCCTATAGTCTTCAATGGGATCCGAAATATCTGTTCTCAGATTCCACAGAAATAAGGCTAGCAAAGAGATCCACGAAATACAGATGTAACTCTGTGAGATGAATTAACAGAACACTCAGCAGTTTCTCAGAAAGCTTCCTTCCAGATTTCATCTGAGGATATTTCCTTTTTCACCATAGCCCTCTATGGGCTTCCAAATATCACTTTGCCAATTCCACAAGAACTGTCTTAGCGACAGGCTTCTTGAGGGGAAAGCTGTAACTCTGTGAGATGATTTCACAGAACACAAAGAAGTTTCTCAGAAAGCTTCTTTCTCTTTGTTATCGGAGGATATTTCCTTTGGCCCTATAGTCTTCAATGGGATCCGAAATATCTGTTCTCAGATTCCACAGAAATAAGGCTAGCAAAGACATCCACGAAATACAGATGTAACTCTGTGAGATGAATTAACAAAACACTAAGCAGTTTCTCTGAAAGCTTCTTTCCAGATTTCATCTGAGGATATTTCCTTTTTCACCGTAGCCCTCTATGGGCTTCCAAATATCACTTTGCCAATTCCACGAGAACTGTCTTAGCGAAAGGCTTCTTAAGGCGAAAGCTGTAACTCTGTGAGATGATTTCACAGAACACAAAGAAGTTTCTCAGAAAGCTTCTTTCTCTTTGTTATCGGAGGATATTTCCTTTGGCCCTATAGGCTTCAATGGGATCCGAAATATCTGTTCTCAGATTCCACAGAAATAAGGCTAGCAAAGAGATCCACGAAATACAGATGTAACTCTGTGAGATGAATTAACAGAACACTCAGCAGTTTCTCAGAAAGCTTCCTTCCAGATTTCAACTGAGGATATTTCCTTTTTCACCATAGCCCTCTAGGGGCTTCCAAATATCACTTTGCCAATTCCACAAGAACAGTCTTAGCGAAAGGCTTCTTGAGGAGAAAGCTGTAACTCTGTGAGATGATTTCACAGAACACAAAGAAGTTTCTCAGAAAGCTTCTTTCTCTTTGTTATCGGAGGATATTTCCTTTGGCCCTATAGTCTTCAATGGGATCCGAAATATCTGTTCTCAGATTCCAAAGAAATAAGGCTAGCAAATAGATCCACGAAATACAGATGTAACTCTGTGAGATGAATTAACAGAACACTAAGCAGTTTCACAGAAAGCTTCTTTCCAGATTTCATCTGAGGATATTTCCTTTTTCACCATAGCCCTCTATGGGCTTCCAAATATCACTTTGCCAATTCCACAAGAACTGTCTTAGCGAAAGGCTTCTTGAGGGGAAAGCTGTAACTCTGTGAGATGATTTCACAGAACACAAAGAAGTTTCTCAGAAAGCTTCTTTCTCTTTTTTATCGGAGGATATTTCCTTTGGCCCTATAGTCTTCAATGGGATCCGAAATATCTGTTCTCAGATTCCAGAGAAATAAGGCTAGCAAAGAGATCCACGAAATACAGATGTAACTCTGTGATATGAATTAACAGAACACTCAGCAGTTTCTCAGAAAGCTTCCTTCCAGATTTCATCTGAGGATATTTCCTTTTTCACCATAGTCCTCTAGGGGCTTCCAAATATCACTTTGCCAATTCCACAAGAACTGTCTTAGCGAAAACCTCCTTGAGGGGAAAGCTGCAACTCTGTGAGATGATTTCACAGAACACAAAGAAGTTTCTCAGAAAGCTTCTTTCTCTTTGTTATCGGAGGATATTTCCTTTGGCCCTATATTCTTCAATGGGATCCGAAATATCTGTTCTCAGATTCCAAAGAAATAAGGCTAGCAAAGAGATCCACGAAATACAGATGTAACTCTGTGGATGAATTAACAGAACACTAAGCTGTTTCTCAGAAAGCTTCTTTCCAGATTTCATCTGAGGATATTTCCTTTTTCACCATAGCCCTCTAGGGGTTCCAAATATCGCTTTGCCAATTCCACAAGAACTGTCTTAGCGAAAGGCTTCTTGAGGGGAAAGCTGTAACTCTGTGAGATGATTTCACAGAACACAAAGAAGTTTCTCAGAAAGCTTCTTTCTCTTTGTTATCGGAGGATATTTCCTTTGGCCCTATAGTCTTCAAAGGGATCCGAAATATCTGTTCTCAGATTCCACAGAAATAAGGCTAGCAAAGAGATCCACGAAATACAGATGTAACTCTGTGAGATGAATTAACAGAACACTCAGCAGTTTCTCAGAAAGCTTCCTTCCAGATTTCATCTGAGGATATTTCCTTTTTCACCATAGCCCTCTATGGGCTTCCAAATATCACTTTGCCAACTCCACAAGAACTGTCTTAGCGACAGGCTTCTTGAGGGGAAAGCTGTAACTCTGTGAGATGATTTCACAGAACACAAAGAAGTTTCTCAGAAAGCTTCTTTCTCTTTGTTATCGGAGGATATTTCCTTTGACCCTATAGTCTTCAATGGGATCCGAAATATCTGTTCTCAGATTCCACAGAAATAAGGCTAGCAAAGACATCCACGAAATACAGATGTAACACTGTGAGATGAATTAACAAAACACTAAGCAGTTTCTCTGAAAGCTTCTTTCCGGATTTCATCTGAGGATATTTCCTTTTTCACCATAGCACTCTATGGGCTTCCAAATATCACTTTGCCGATTCCACGAGAACTGTCTTAGCGAAAGGCTTCTTGAGGGGAAAGCTGTAACTCTGTGAGAAGATTTCACAGAACACAAAGAAGTTTCTCAGAAAGCTTCTTTCTCTTTGTTATCGGAGGATATTTCCTTTGGCCCTATAGTCTTCAATGGGATGCGAAATATCTGTTCTCAGATTGCACAGAAATAAGGCTAGCAAAGAGATCCACGAAATACAGATGTAACTCTGTGAGATGAATTAACAGAACACTCAGCAGTTTCTCAGAAAGCTTCCTTCCAGATTTCAACTGAGGATATTTCCTTTTTCACCATAGCCCTCTAGGGGCTTCCAAATATCACTTTGCCAATTCCACAAGAACAGTCTTAGCGAAAGGCTTCTTGAGGGGAAAGCTGTAACTCTGTGAGATGATTTCACAGAACACAAAGAAGTTTCTCAGAAAGCTTCTTTCTCTTTGTTATCGGAGGATATTTACTTTGGCCCTATAGTCTTCAATGGGATCCGAAATATCTGTTCTCAGATTCCACAGAAATAAGGCTAGCAAAGACATCCACGAAATACAGATGTAACTCTGTGAGATGAATTAACAAAACACTAAGCAGTTTCTCTGAAAGCTTCTTTCCAGATTTCATCTGAGGATATTTCCTTTTTCACCGTAGCCCTCTATGGGCTTCCAAATATCACTTTCCCAATTCCACGAGAACTGTCTTAGCGAAAGGCTTCTTAAGGCGAAAGCTGTAACTCTGTGAGATGATTTCACAGAACACAAAGAAGTTTCTCAGAAAGCTTCTTTCTCTTTGTTATCGGAGGATATTTCCTTTGGCACTATAGGCTTCAATGGGATCCGAAATATCTGTTCTCAGATTCCACAGAAATAAGGCTAGCATAGAGATCCACGAAATACAGATGTAACTCTGTGAGATGAATTTACAGAACACTCAGCAGTTTCTCAGAAAGCTTCCTTCCAGATTTCAACTGAGGATATTTCCTTTTTCACCATAGCCCTCTAGGGGCTTCCAAATATCACTTTGCCAATTCCACAAGAACAGTCTTAGCGAAAGGCTTCTTGAGGGGAAAGCTGTAACTCTGTGAGATGATTTCACAGAACACAAAGAAGTTTCTCAGAAAGCTTCTTTCTCTTTGTTATCGGAGGATATTTCCTTTGGCCCTATAGTCTTCAATGGGATCCGAAATATCTGTTCTCAGATTCCAAAGAAATAAGGCTAGCAAATAGATCCACGAAATACAGATGTAACTCTGTGAGATGAATTAACAGAACACTAAGCAGTTTCACAGAAAGCTTCTTTCCAGATTTCATCTGAGGATATTTCCTTTTTCACCATAGCCCTCTATGGGCTTCCAAATATCACTTTGCCAATTCCACAAGAACTGTCTTAGCGAAAGGCTTCTTGAGGAGAAAGCTGTAACTCTGTGAGATGATTTCACAGAACACAAAGAAGTTTCTCAGAAAGCTTCTTTCTCTTTGTTATCGGAGGATATTTCCTTTGGCCCTATAGTCTTCAATGGGATCCGAAATATCTGTTCTCAGATTCCAGAGAAATAAGGCTAGCAAAGAGATCCACGAAATACAGATGTAACTCTGTGAGATGAATTAACAGAACACTCAGCAGTTTCTCAGAAAGCTTCCTTCCAGATTTCATCTGAGGATATTTCCTTTTTCACCATAGCCCTCTAGGGGCTTCCAAATATCACTTTGCCAATTCCACAAGAACTGTCTTAGCGAAAACCTCCTTGAGGGGAAAGCTGTAACTCTGTGAGATGATTTCACAGAACACAAAGAAGTTTCTCAGAAAGCTTCTTTCTCTTTGTTATCGGAGGATATTTCCTTTGGCCCTATAGTCTTCAATGGGATCCGAAATATCTGTTCTCAGATTCCACAGAAATAAGGCTAGCAAAGACATCCACGAAATACAGATGAAACTCTGTGAGATGAATTAACAAAACACTAAGCAGTTTCTCTGAAAGCTTCTTTCCAGATTTCATCTGAGGATATTTCCTTTTTCACCGTAGCCCTCTATGGGCTTCCAAATATCACTTTGCCAATTCCACGAGAACTGTCTTAGCGAAAGGCTTCTTGAGGGGAAAGCTGTAACTCTGTGAGATGATTTCACAGAACACAAAGAAGTTTCTCAGAAAGCTTCTTTCTCTTTGTTATCGGAGGATATTTCCTTTGGCCCTATAGGCTTCAATGGATCCGAAATATCTGTTCTCAGATTCCACAGAAATAAGGCTAGCAAAGATATTCACGAAATACAGATGTAACTCTGTGAGATGAATTAACAGAACACTCAGCAGTTTCTCAGAAAGCTTCCTTCCAGATTTCAACTGAGGATATTTCCTTTTTCACCATAGCCCTCTAGGGGCTTCCAAATATCACTTTGCCAATTCCACAAGAACAGTCTTAGCGAAAGGCTTCTTGGGGGGAAAGCTGTAACTCTGTGAGATGATTTCACAGAACACAAAGAAGTTTCTCAGAAAGCTTCTTTCTCTTTGTTATCGGAGGATATTTCCTTTGGCCCTATAGTCTTCAATGGGATCCGAAATATCTGTCCTCAGATTCCAAAGAAATAAGGCTAGCAAATAGATCCACGAAATACAGATTTAACACTGTGAGATGAATTAACAGAACACTAAGCAGTTTCACAGAAAGCTTCTTTCCAGATTTCATCTGAGGATATTTCCTTTTTCACCATAGCCCTCTATGGGCTTCCAAATATCACTTTGCCAATTCCACAAGAACTGTCTTAGCGAAAGGCTTCTTGAAGGGAAAGCTGTAACTCTGTGAGATGATTTCACAGAACACAAAGAAGTTTCTCAGAAAGCTTCTTTCTCTTTGTTATCGGAGGATATTTCCTTTGGCCCTATATTCTTCAATGGGATCCGAAATATCTGTTCTCAGATTCCAAAGAAATAAGGCTAGCAAAGAGATCCACGAAATACAGATGTAACTCTGTGGATGAATTAACAGAACACTAAGCTGTTTCTCAGAAAGCTTCTTTCCAGATTTCATCTGAGGATATTTCCTTTTTCACCATAGCCCTCTATGGGCTTCCAAATATCGCTTTGCCAATTCCACAAGAACTGTCTTAGCGAAAGGCTTCTTGAGGGGAAAGCTGTAACTCTGTGAGATGATTTCACAGAACACAAAGAAGTTTCTCAGAAAGCTTCTTTCTCTTTGTTATCGGAGGATATTTCCTTTGGCCCTATAGTCTTCAAAGGGATCCGAAATATCTGTTCTCAGATTCCACAGAAATAAGGCTAGCAAAGACATCCACGAAATACAGATGTAACTCTGTGAGATGAATTAACAAAACACTAAGCAGTTTCTCTGAAAGCTTCTTTCCAGATTTCATCTGAGGATATTTCCTTTTTCACCGTAGCCCTCTATGGGCTTCCAAATATCACTTTGCCAATTCCACGAGAACTGTCTTAGCGAAAGGCTTCTTAAGGGGAAAGTTGTAACTCTGTGAGATGATTTCACAGAACACAAAGAAGTTTCTCAGAAAGCTTCTTTCTCTTTGTTATCGGAGGATATTTCCTTTGGCCCTATAGGCTTCAATGGGATCCGAAATATCTTTTCTCAGATTCCAGAGAAATAAGGCTAGCAAAGAGATCCACGAAATACAGATGTAACTCTGTGAGATGAATTAACAGAACACTCAGCAGTTTCTCAGAAAGCTTCCTTCCAGATTTCAACTGAGGATATTTCCTTTTTCACCGCAGCCCTCTAGGGGCTTCCAAATATCACTTTGCCAGTTCCACAAGAACAGTCTTAGCGAAAGGCTTCTTGAGGGGAAAGCTGTAACTCTGTGATATGATTTCACAGAACACAAAGAAGTTTCTCAGAAAGCTTCTTTCTCTTTGTTATCGGAGGATATTTCCTTTGGCCCTATAGTCTTCAATGGGATCCGAAATATCTGTTCTCAGATTCCAAAGAAATAAGGCTAGCAAATAGATCCACGAAATACAGATGTAACTCTCTGAGATGAATTAACAGAACACTAAGCAGTTTCACAGAAAGCTTCTTTCCAGATTTCATCTGAGGATATTTCCTTTTTCACCATAGCCCTCTATGGGCTTCCAAATATCACTTTGCCAATTCCACAAGAACTGTCTTAGCGACAGGCTTCTTGAGGGGAAAGCTGTAACTCTGTGAGATGATTTCACAGAACACAAAGAAGTTTCTCAGAAAGCTTCTTTCTCTTTGTTATCGGAGGATATTTCCTTTGGCCCTATAGTCTTCAATGGGATCCGAAATATCTGTTCTCAGATTCCACAGAAATAAGGCTAGCAAAGACATCCACGAAATACAGATGTAACTCTGTGAGATGAATTAACAAAACACTAAGCAGTTTCTCTGAAAGCTTCTTTCCGGATTTCATCTGAGGATATTTCCTTTTTCACCGTAGCACTCTATGGGCTTCCAAATATCACTTTGCCAATTCCACGAGAACTGTCTTAGCGAAAGGCTTCTTGAGGGGAAAGCTGTAACTCTGTGAGAAGATTTCACAGAACACAAAGAAGTTTCTCAGAAAGCTTCTTTCTCTTTGTTATCGGAGGATATTTCCTTTGGCCCTATAGGCTTCAATGGGATCCGAAATATCTGTTCTCAGATTCCACAGAAATAAGGCTAGCAAAGAGATCCACGAAATACAGATGTAACTCTGTGAGATGAATTAACAGAACACTCAGCAGTTTCTCAGAAAGCTTCCTTCCAGATTTCAACTGAGGATATTTCCTTTTTCACCATAGCCCTCTAGGGGCTTCCAAATATCACTTTGCCAATTCCACAAGAACAGTCTTAGCGAAAGGCTTCTTGAGGGGAAAGCTGTAACTCTGTGAGATGATTTCACAGAACACAAAGAAGTTTCTCAGAAAGCTTCTTTCTCTTTGTTATCGGAGGATATTTCCTTTGGCCCTATAGTCTTCAATGGGATCCGAAATATCTGTTCTCAGATTCCAAAGAAATAAGGCTAGCAAATAGATCCACGAAATACAGATGTAACTCTGTGAGATGAATTAACAGAACACTAAGCAGTTTCACAGAAAGCTTCTTTCCAGATTTCATCTGAGGATATTTCCTTTTTCACCATAGCCCTCTATGGGCTTCCAAATATCACTTTGCCAATTCCACAAGAACTGTCTTAGCGAAAGGCTTCTTGAGGGGAAAGCTGTAACTCTGTGAGATGATTTCACAGAACACAAAGAAGTTTCTCAGAAAGCTTCTTTCTCTTTGTTATCGGAGGATATTTCCTTTGGCCCTATAGTCTTCAATGGGATCCGAAATATCTGTTCTCAGATTCCAGAGAAATAAGGCTAGCAAAGAGATCCACGAAATACAGATGTAACTCTGTGATATGAATTAACAGAACACTCAGCAGTTTCTCAGAAAGCTTCCTTCCAGATTTCATCTGAGGATATTTCCTTTTTCACCATAGTCCTCCAGGGGCTTCCAAATATCATTTTGCCAATTCCACAAGAACTGTCTTAGCGAAAACCTCCTTGAGGGGAAAGCTGTAACTCTGTGAGATGATTTCACAGAACACAAAGAAGTTTCTCAGAAAGCTTCTTTCTCTTTGTTATCGGAGGATATTTCCTTTGGCCCTATAGTCTTCAATGGGATCCGAAATATCTGTTCTCAGATTCCACAGAAATAAGGCTAGCAAAGACATCCACGAAATACAGATGTAACTCTGTGAGATGAATTAACAAAACACTAAGCAGTTTCTCTGAAATCTTCTTTCCAGATTTCATCTGAGGATATTTCCTTTTTCACCGTAGCCCTCTATGGGCTTCCAAATATCACTTTGCCAATTCCACAAGAACTGTCTTAGCGAAAGGCTTCTTGAGGGGAAAGCTGTAACTCTGTGAGATGATTTCACAGAACACAAAGAAGTTTCTCAGAAAGCTTCTTTCTCTTTGTTATCGGAGGATATTTCCTTTGGCCCTATAGGCTTCAATGGATCCGAAATATCTGTTCTCAGATTCCACAGAAATAAGGCTAGCAAAGATATTCACGAAATACAGATGTAACTCTGTGAGATGAATTAACAGAACACTCAGCAGTTTCTCAGAAAGCTTCCTTCCAGATTTCAACTGAGGATATTTCCTTTTTCACCATAGCCCTCTAGGGGCTTCCAAATATCACTTTGCCAATTCCACAAGAACAGTCTTAGCGAAAGGCTTCTTGGGGGGAAAGCTGTAACTCTGTGAGATGATTTCACAGAACACAAAGAAGTTTCTCAGAAAGCTTCTTTCTCTTTGTTATCGGAGGATATTTCCTTTGGCCCTATAGTCTTCAATGGGATCCGAAATATCTGTTCTCAGATTCCAAAGAAATAAGGCTAGCAAATAGATCCACGAAATACAGATTTAACACTGTGAGATGAATTAACAGAACACTAAGCAGTTTCACAGAAAGCTTCTTTCCAGATTTCATCTGAGGATATTTCCTTTTTCACCATAGCCCTCTATGGGCTTCCAAATATCACTTTGCCAATTCCACAAGAACTGTCTTAGCGAAAGGCTTCTTGAAGGGAAAGCTGTAACTCTGTGAGATGATTTCACAGAACACAAAGAAGTTTCTCAGAAAGCTTCTTTCTCTTTGTTATCGGAGGATATTTCCTTTGGCCCTATATTCTTCAATGGGATCCGAAATATCTGTTCTCAGATTCCAAAGAAATAAGGCTAGCAAAGAGATCCACGAAATACAGATGTAACTCTGTGGATGAATTAACAGAACACTAAGCTGTTTCTCAGAAAGCTTCTTTCCAGATTTCATCTGAGGATATTTCCTTTTTCACCATAGCCCTCTATGGGCTTCCAAATATCGCTTTGCCAATTCCACAAGAACTGTCTTAGCGAAAGGCTTCTTGAGGGGAAAGCTGTAACTCTGTGAGATGATTTCACAGAACACAAAGAAGTTTCTCAGAAAGCTTCTTTCTCTTTGTTATCGGAGGATATTTCCTTTGGCCCTATAGTCTTCAATGGGATCCGAAATATCTGTTCTCAGATTCCACAGAAATAAGGCTAGCAAAGTGATCCACGAAATACAGATGTAACTCTGTGAGATGAATTAACAGAACACTCAGCAGTTTCTCAGAAAGCTTCCTTTCAGATTTCATCTGAGGATATTTCCTTTTTCACCATAGCCCTCTATGGGCTTCCAAATATCACTTTGCCAATTCCACAAGAACTGTCTTAGCGACAGGCTTCTTGAGGGGAAAGCTGTAACTCTGTGAGATAATTTCACAGAACACAAAGAAGTTTCTCAGAAAGCTTCTTTCTCTTTGTTATCGGAGGATATTTCCTTTGGCCCTATAGTCTTCAATGGGATCCGAAATATCTGTTCTCAGATTCCACAGAAATAAGGCTAGCAAAGACATCCACGAAATACAGATGTAACTCTGTGAGATGAATTAACAAAACTCTAAGCAGTTTCTCTGAAAGCTTCTTTCCAGATTTCATCTGAGGATATTTCCTTTTTCACCGTAGCCCTCTATGGGCTTCCAAATATCACTTTGCCAATTCCACGAGAACTGTCTTAGCGAAAGGCTTCTTAAGGCGAAAGCTGTAACTCTGAGAGATGATTTCACAGAACACAAAGAAGTTTCTCAGAAAGCTTCTTTCTCTTTGTTATCGGAGGATATTTCCTTTGGCCCTATAAGCTTCAATGGGATCCGAAATATCTGTTCTCAGATTCCACAGAAATAAGGCTAGCAAAGAGATCCACGAAATACAGATGTAACTCTGTGAGATGAATTAACAGAACACTCAGCAGTTTCTCAGAAAGCTTCCTTCCAGATTTCAACTGAGGATATTTCCTTTTTCACCATAGCCCTCTAGGGGCTTCCAAATATCACTTTGCCAATTCCACAAGAACAGTCTTAGCGAAAGGCTTCTTGAGGAGAAAGCTGTAACTCTGTGAGATGATTTCACAGAACACAAAGAAGTTTCTCAGAAAGCTTCTTTCTCTTTGTTATCGGAGGATATTTCCTTTGGCCCTATAGTCTTCAATGGGATCCGAAATATCTGTTCTCAGATTCCAAAGAAATAAGGCTAGCAAATAGATCCACGAAATACAGATGTAACTCTGTGAGATGAATTAACAGAACACTAAGCAGTTTCACAGAAAGCTTCTTTCCAGATTTCATCTGAGGATATTTCCTTTTTCACCATAGCCCTCTATGGGCTTCCAAATATCACTTTGCCAATTCCACAAGAACTGTCTTAGCGAAAGGCTTCTTGAGGGGAAAGCTGTAACTCTGTGAGATGATTTCACAGAACACAAAGAAGTTTCTCAGAAAGCTTCTTTCTCTTTGTTATCGGAGGATATTTCCTTTGGCCCTATAGTCTTCAATGGGATCCGAAATATCTGTTCTCAGATTCCAGAGAAATAAGGCTAGCAAAGAGATCCACGAAATACAGATGTAACTCTGTGATATGAATTAACAGAACACTCAGCAGTTTCTCAGAAAGCTTCCTTCCAGATTTCATCTGAGGATATTTCCTTTTTCACCATAGTCCTCTAGGGGCTTCCAAATATCACTTTGCCAATTCCACAAGAACTGTCTTAGCGAAAACCTCCTTGAGGGGAAAGCTGTAACTCTGTGAGATGATTTAACAGAACACAAAGAAGTTTCTCAGAAAGCTTCTTTCTCTTTGTTATCGGAGGATATTTCCTTTGGTCCTATAGTCTTCAATGGGATCCGAAATATCTGTTCTCAGATTCCACAGAAATAAGGCTAGCAAAGACATCAACGAAATACAGATGTAACTCTGTGAGATGAATTAACAAAACACTAAGCAGTTTCTCTGAAAGCTTCTTTCCAGATTTCATCTGAGGATATTTCCTTTTTCACCGTAGCCCTCTATGGGCTTCCAAATAGCACTTTGCAAATTCCAAGAGAACTGTCTTAGCGAAAGGCTTCTTGAGGGGAAAGCTGTAACTCTGTGAGATGATTTCACAGAACACAAAGAAGTTTCTCAGAAAGCTTCTTTCTCTTTGTTATCGGAGGATATTTCCTTTGGCCCTATAGGCTTCAATGGATCCGAAATATCTGTTCTCAGATTCCACAGAAATAAGGCTAGCAAAGATATTCACGAAATACAGATGTAACTCTGTGAGATGAATTAACAGAACACTCAGCAGTTTCTCAGAAAGCTTCCTTCCAGATTTCAACTGAGGATATTTCCTTTTTCACCATAGCCCTCTATGGGCTTCCAAATATCACTTTGCCAATTCCACAAGAACAGTCTTAGCGAAAGGCTTCTTGAGGGGAAAGCTGTAACTCTGTGAGATGATTTCACAGAACACAAAGAAGTTTCTCAGAAAGCTTCTTTCTCTTTGTTATCGGAGGATATTTCCTTTGGCCCTATAGTCTTCAATGGGATCCGAAATATCTGTTCTCAGATTCCAAAGAAATAAGGCTAGCAAATAGATCCACGAAATACAGATTTAACACTGTGAGATGAATTAACAGAACACTAAGCAGTTTCACAGAAAGCTTCTTTCCAGATTTCATCTGAGGATATTTCCTTTTTCACCATAGCCCTCTATGGGCTTCCAAATATCACTTTGCCAATTCCACAAGAACTGTCTTAGCGAAAGGCTTCTTGAAGGGAAAGCTGTAACTCTGTGAGATGATTTCACAGAACACAAAGAAGTTTCTCAGAAAGCTTCTTTCTCTTTGTTATCGGAGGATATTTCCTTTGGCCCTATATTCTTCAATGGGATCCGAAATATCTGTTCTCAGATTCCAAAGAAATAAGGCTAGCAAAGAGATCCACGAAATACAGATGTAACTCTGTGGATGAATTAACAGAACACTAAGCTGTTTCTCAGAAAGCTTCTTTCCAGATTTCATCTGAGGATATTTCCTTTTTCACCATAGCCCTCTATGGGCTTCCAAATATCGCTTTGCCAATTCCACAAGATCTGTCTTAGCGAAAGGCTTCTTGAGGGGAAAGCTGTAACTCTGTGAGATGATTTCACAGAACACAAAGAAGTTTCTCAGAAAGCTTCTTTCTCTTTGTTATCGGAGGATATTTCCTTTGGCCCTATAGTCTTCAATGGGATCCGAAATATCTGTTCTCAGATTCCACAGAAATAAGGCTAGCAAAGTGATCCACGAAATACAGATGTAACTCTGTGAGATGAATTCACAGAACACTCCGCAGTTTCTCAGAAAGCTTCCTTCCAGATTTCATCTGAGGATATTTCCTTTTTCACCATAGCCCTCTATGGGCTTCCAAATATCACTTTGCCAATTCCACAAGAACTGTCTTAGCGACAGGCTTCTTGAGGGGAAAGCTGTAACTCTGTGAGATGATTTCACAGAACACAAAGAAGTTTCTCAGAAAGCTTCTTTCTCTTTGTTATCGGAGGATATTTCCTTTGGCCCTATAGTCTTCAATGGGATCCGAAATATCTGTTCTCAGATTCCACAGAAATAAGGCTAGCAAAGACATCCACGAAATACAGATGTAACTCTGTGAGATGAATTAACAAAACACTAAGCAGTTTCTCTGAAAGCTTCTTTCCAGATTTCATCTGAGGATATTTCCTTTTTCACCGTAGCCCTCTATGGGCTTCCAAATATCACTTTGCCAATTCCACGAGAACTGTCTTAGCGAAAGGCTTCTTAAGGCGAAAGCTGTAACTCTGTGAGATGATTTCACAGAACACAAAGAAGTTTCTCAGAAAGCTTCTTTCTCTTTGTTATCGGAGGATATTTCCTTTGGCCCTATAGGCTTCAATGGGATCCGAAATATCTGTTCTCAGATTCCACAGAAATAAGGCTAGCAAAGAGATCCACGAAATACAGATGTAACTCTGTGAGATGAATTAACAGAACACTCAGCAGTTTCTCAGAAAGCTTCCTTCCAGATTTCAACTGAGGATATTTCCTTTTTCACCATAGCCCTCTAGGGGCTTCCAAATATCACTTTGCCAATTCCACAAGAACAGTCTTAGCGAAAGGCTTCTTGAGGAGAAAGCTGTAACTCTGTGAGATGATTTCACAGAACACAAAGAAGTTTCTCAGAAAGCTTCTTTCTCTTTGTTATCGGAGGATATTTCCTTTGGCCCTATAGTCTTCAATGGGATCCGAAATATCTGTTCTCAGATTCCAAAGAAATAAGGCTAGCAAATAGATCCACGAAATACAGATGTAACTCTGTGAGATGAATTAACAGAACACTAAGCAGTTTCACAGAAAGCTTCTTTCCAGATTTCATCTGAGGATATTTCCTTTTTCACCATAGCCCTCTATGGGCTTCCAAATATCACTTTGCCAATTCCACAAGAACTGTCTTAGCGAAAGGCTTCTTGAGGGGAAAGCTGTAACTCTGTGAGATGATTTCACAGAACACAAAGAAGTTTCTCAGAAAGCTTCTTTCTCTTTGTTATCGGAGGATATTTCCTTTGGCCCTATAGTCTTCAATGGGATCCGAAATATCTGTTCTCAGATTCCAGAGAAATAAGGCTAGCAAAGAGATCCACGAAATACAGATGTAACTCTGTGATATGAATTAACAGAACACTCAGCAGTTTCTCAGAAAGCTTCCTTCCAGATTTCATCTGAGGATATTTCCTTTTTCACCATAGTCCTCTAGGGGCTTCCAAATATCACTTTGCCAATTCCACAAGAACTGTCTTAGCGAAAACCTCCTTGAGGGGAAAGCTGTAACTCTGTGAGATGATTTAACAGAACACAAAGAAGTTTCTCAGAAAGCTTCTTTCTCTTTGTTATCGGAGGATATTTCCTTTGGCCCTATAGTCTTCAATGGGATCCGAAATATCTGTTCTCAGATTCCACAGAAATAAGGCTAGCAAAGACATCAACGAAATACAGATGTAACTCTGTGAGATGAATTAACAGAACACTAAGCAGTTTCACAGAAAGCTTCTTTCCAGATTTCATCTGAGGATATTTCCTTTTTCACCATAGCCCTCTATGGGCTTCCAAATATCACTTTGCCAATTCCACAAGAACTGTCTTAGCGAAAGGCTTCTTGAGGGGAAAGCTGTAACTCTGTGAGATGATTTCACAGAACACAAAGAAGTTTCTCAGAAAGCTTCTTTCTCTTTGTTATCGGAGGATATTTCCTTTGGCCCTATAGTCTTCAATGGGATCCGAAATATCTGTTCTCAGATTCCACAGAAATAAGGCTAGCAAAGAGATCCACGAAATACAGATGTAACTCTGTGAGATGAATTAACAGAACACTCAGCAGTTTCTCAGAAAGCTTCCTTCCAGATTTCATCTGAGGATATTTCCTTTTTCACCATAGCCCTCTATGGGCTTCCAAATATCACTTTGCCAATTCCACAAGAACTGTCTTAGCGACAGGCTTCTTGAGGGGAAAGCTGTAACTCTGTGAGATGATTTCACAGAACACAAAGAAGTTTCTCAGAAAGCTTCTTTCTCTTTGTTATCGGAGGATATTTCCTTTGGCCCTATAGTCTTCAATGGGATCCGAAATATCTGTTCTCAGATTCCACAGAAATAAGGCTAGCAAAGACATCCACGAAATACAGATGTAACTCTGTGAGATGAATTAACAAAACACTAAGCAGTTTCTCTGAAAGCTTCTTTCCAGATTTCATCTGAGGATATTTCCTTTTTCACCGTAGCCCTCTATGGGCTTCCAAATATCACTTTGCCAATTCCACGAGAACTGTCTTAGCGAAAGGCTTCTTGAGGGGAAAGCTGTAACTCTGTGAGATGATTTCACAGAACACAAAGAAGTTTCTCAGAAAGCTTCTTTCTCTTTGTTATCGGAGGATATTTCCTTTGGCACTATAGGCTTCAATGGGATCCGAAATATCTGTTCTCAGATTGCACAGAAATAAGGCTAGCAAAGAGATCCACGAAATACAGATGTAACTCTGTGAGATGAATTAACAGAACACTCAGCAGTTTCTCAGAAAGCTTCCTTCCAGATTTCAACTGAGGATATTTCCTTTTTCACCATAGCCCTCTAGGGGCTTCCAAATATCACTTTGCCAATTCCACAAGAACAGTCTTAGCGAAAGGCTTCTTGAGGGGAAAGCTGTAACTCTGTGAGATGATTTCACAGAACACAAAGAAGTTTCTCAGAAAGCTTCTTTCTCTTTGTTATCGGAGGATATTTCCTTTGGCCCTATAGTCTTCAAAGGGATCCGAAATATCTGTTCTCAGATTCCACAGAAATAAGGCTAGCAAAGACATCCACGAAATACAGATGTAACTCTGTGAGATGAATTAACAAAACACTAAGCAGTTTCTCTGAAAGCTTCTTTCCAGATTTCATCTGAGGATATTTCCTTTTTCACCGTAGCCCTCTATGGGCTTCCAAATATCACTTTGCCAATTCCACGAGAACTGTATAGCGAAAGGCTTCTTAAGGGGAAAGTTGTAACTCTGTGAGATGATTTCACAGAACACAAAGAAGTTTCTCAGAAAGCTTCTTTCTCTTTGTTATCGGAGGATATTTCCTTTGGCCCTATAGGCTTCAATGGGATCCGAAATATCTTTTCTCAGATTCCAGAGAAATAAGGCTAGCAAAGAGATCCACGAAATACAGATGTAACTCTGTGAGATGAATTAACAGAACACTCAGCAGTTTCTCAGAAAGCTTCCTTCCAGATTTCAACTGAGGATATTTCCTTTTTCACCACAGCCCTCTAGGGGCTTCCAAATATCACTTTGCCAATTCCACAAGAACAGTCTTAGCGAAAGGCTTCTTGAGGGGAAAGCTGTAACTCTGTGAGATGATTTCACAGAACACAAAGAAGTTTCTCAGAAAGCTTCTTTCTCTTTGTTATCGGAGGATATTTCCTTTGGCCCTATAGTCTTCAATGGGATCCGAAATATCTGTTCTCAGATTCCAAAGAAATAAGGCTAGCAAATAGATCCACGAAATACAGATGTAACTCTCTGAGATGAATTAACAGAACACTAAGCAGTTTCACAGAAAGCTTCTTTCCAGATTTCATCTGAGGATATTTCCTTTTTCACCATAGCCCTCTATGCGCTTCCAAATATCACTTTGCCAATTCCACAAGAACTGTCTTAGCGACAGGCTTCTTGAGGGGAAAGCTGTAACTCTGTGAGATGATTTCACAGAACACAAAGAAGTTTCTCAGAAAGCTTCTTTCTCTTTGTTATCGGAGGATATTTCCTTTGGCCCTATAGTCTTCAATGGGATGCGAAATATCTGTTCTCAGATTGCACAGAAATAAGGCTAGCAAAGAGATCCACGAAATACAGATGTAACTCTGTGAGATGAATTAACAGAACACTCAGCAGTTTCTCAGAAAGCTTCCCTCCAGATTTCAACTGAGGATATTTCCTTTTTCACCATAGCCCTCTAGGGGCTTCCAAATGTCACTTTGCCAATTCCACAAGAACAGTCTTAGCGAAAGGCTTCTTGAGGGGAAAGCTGTAACTCTGTGAGATGATTTCACAGAACACAAAGAAGTTTCTCAGAAAGCTTCTTTCTCTTTGTTATCGGAGGATATTTACTTTGGCCCTATAGTATTCAATGGGATCCGAAATATCTGTTCTCAGATTCCACAGAAATAAGGCTAGCAAAGACATCCACGAAATACAGATGTAACTCTTTGAGATGAATTAACAAAACACTAAGCAGTTTCTCTGAAAGCTTCTTTCCAGATTTCATCTGAGGATATTTCCTTTTTCACCGTAGCCCTCTATGGGCTTCCAAATATCACTTTGCCAATTCCACGAGAACTGTCTTAGCGAAAGGCTTCTTTAGGCGAAAGCTGTAACTCTGTGAGATGATTTCACAGAACACAAAGAAGTTTCTCAGAAAGCTTCTTTCTCTTTGTTATCGGAGGATATTTCCTTTGGCACTATAGGCTTCAATGGGATCCGAAATATCTGTTCTCAGATTCCACAGAAATAAGGCTAGCAAAGAGATCCACGAAATACAGATGTAACTCTGTGAGATGAATTTACAGAACACTCAGCAGTTTCTCAGAAAGCTTCCTTCCAGATTTCAACTGAGGATATTTCCTTTTTCACCATAGCCCTCTAGGGGCTTCCAAATATCACTTTGCCAATTCCACAAGAACAGTCTTAGCGAAAGGCTTCTTGAGGGGAAAGCTGTAACTCTGTGAGATGATTTCACAGAACACAAAGAAGTTTCTCAGAAAGCTTCTTTCTCTTTGTTATCGGAGGATATTTCCTTTGGCCCTATAGTCTTCAATGGGATCCGAAATATCTGTTCTCAGATTCCAAAGAAATAAGGCTAGCAAATAGATCCACGAAATACAGATGTAACTCTGTGAGATGAATTAACAGAACACTAAGCAGTTTCACAGAAAGCTTCTTTCCAGATTTCATCTGAGGATATTTCCTTTTTCACCATAGCCCTCTATGGGCTTCCAAATATCACTTTGCCAATTCCACAAGAACTGTCTTAGCGAAAGGCTTCTTGAGGGGAAAGCTGTAACTCTGTGAGATGATTTCACAGAACACAAAGAAGTTTCTCAGAAAGCTTCTTTCTCTTTGTTATCGGAGGATATTTCCTTTGGCCCTATAGTCTTCAATGGGATCCGAAATATCTGTTCTCAGATTCCAGAGAAATAAGGCTAGCAAAGAGATCCACGAAATACAGATGTAACTCTGTGATATGAATTAACAGAACACTCAGCAGTTTCTCAGAAAGCTTCCTTCCAGATTTCATCTGAGGATATTTCCTTTTTCACCATAGCCCTCTAGGGGCTTCCAAATATCACTTTGCCAATTCCACAAGAACTGTCTTAGCGACGGGCTTCTTGAGGGGAAAGCTGTAACTCTGTGAGATGATTTCACAGAACACAAAGAAGTTTCTCAGAAAGCTTCTTTCTCTTTGTTATCGGAGGATATTTCCTTTGGCCCTATAGTCTTCAATGGGATCCGAAATATCTGTTCTCAGATTCCACAGAAATAAGGCTAGCAAAGACATCCACGAAATACAGATGTAACTCTGTGAGATGAATTAACAAAACACTAAGCAGTTTCTCTGAAAGCTTCTTTCCAGATTTCATCTGAGGATATTTCCTTTTTCACTGTAGCCCTCTATGGGCTTCCAAATATCACTTTGCCAATTCCACGAGAACTGTCTTAGCGAAAGGCTTCTTGAGGGGAAAGCTGTAACTCTGTGAGATGATTTCACAGAACACAAAGAAGTTTCTCAGAAAGCTTCTTTCTCTTTGTTATCGGAGGATATTTCCTTTGGCCCTATAGGCTTCAATGGATCCGAAATATCTGTTCTCAGATTCCACAGAAATAAGGCTAGCAAAGATATTCACGAAATACAGATGTAACTCTGTGAGATGAATTAACAGAACACTCAGCAGTTTCTCAGAAAGCTTCCTTCCAGATTTCAACTGAGGATATTTCCTTTTTCACCATAGCCCTCTAGGGGCTTCCAAATATCACTTTGCCAATTCCACAAGAACAGTCTTAGCGAAAGGCTTCTTGGGGGGAAAGCTGTAACTCTGTGAGATGATTTCACAGAACACAAAGAAGTTTCTCAGAAAGCTTCTTTCTCTTTGTTATCGGAGGATATTTCCTTTGGCCCTATAGTCTTCAATGGGATCCGAAATATCTGTTCTCAGATTCCAAAGAAATAAGGCTAGCAAATAGATCCACGAAATACAGATTTAACACTGTGAGATGAATTAACAGAACACTAAGCAGTTTCACAGAAAGCTTCTTTCCAGATTTCATCTGAGGATATTTCCTTTTTCACCATAGCCCTCTATGGGCTTCCAAATATCACTTTGCCAATTCCACAAGAACTGTCTTAGCGAAAGGCTTCTTGAAGGGAAAGCTGTAACTCTGTGAGATGATTTCACAGAACACAAAGAAGTTTCTCAGAAAGCTTCTTTCTCTTTGTTATCGGAGGATATTTACTTTGGCCCTATAGTCTTCAATGGGATCCGAAATATCTGTTCTCAGATTCCAAAGAAATAAGGCTAGCAAAGAGATCCACGAAATACAGATGTAACTCTGTGGATGAATTAACAGAACACTAAGCTGTTTCTCAGAAAGCTTCTTTCCAGATTTCATCTGAGGATATTTCCTTTTTCACCATAGCCCTCTATGGGCTTCCAAATATCGCTTTGCCAATTCCACAAGAACTGTCTTAGCGAAAGGCTTCTTGAGGGGAAAGCTGTAACTCTGTGAGATGATTTCACAGAACACAAAGAAGTTTCTCAGAAAGCTTCTTTCTCTTTGTTATCGGAGGATATTTCCTTTGGCCCTATAGTCTTCAATGGGATCCGAAATATCTGTTCTCAGATTCCACAGAAATAAGGCTAGCAAAGTGATCCACGAAATACAGATGTAACTCTGTGAGATGAATTAACAGAACACTCAGCAGTTTCTCAGAAAGCTTCCTTTCAGATTTCATCTGAGGATATTTCCTTTTTCACCATAGCCCTCTATGGGCTTCCAAATATCACTTTGCCAATTCCACAAGAACTGTCTTAGCGACAGGCTTCTTGAGGGGAAAGCTGTAACTCTGTGAGATGATTTCACAGAACACAAAGAAGTTTCTCAGAAAGCTTCTTTCTCTTTGTTATCGGAGGATATTTCCTTTGGCCCTATAGTCTTCAATGGGATCCGAAATATCTGTTCTCAGATTCCACAGAAATAAGGCTAGCAAAGACATCCACGAAATACAGATGTAACTCTGTGAGATGAATTAACAAAACACTAAGCAGTTTCTCTGAAAGCTTCTTTCCAGATTTCATCTGAGGATATTTCCTTTTTCACCGTAGCCCTCTATGGGCTTCCAAATATCACTTTGCCAATTCCACGAGAACTGTCTTAGCGAAAGGCTTCTTAAGGCGAAAGCTGTAACTCTGTGAGATGATTTCACAGAACACAAAGAAGTTTCTCAGAAAGCTTCTTTCTCTTTGTTATCGGAGGATATTTCCTTTGGCCCTATAAGCTTCAATGGGATCCGAAATATCTGTTCTCAGATTCCACAGAAATAAGGCTAGCAAAGAGATCCACGAAATACAGATGTAACTCTGTGAGATGAATTAACAGAACACTCAGCAGTTTCTCAGAAAGCTTCCTTCCAGATTTCAACTGAGGATATTTCCTTTTTCACCATAGCCCTCTAGGGGCTTCCAAATATCACTTTGCCAATTCCACAAGAACAGTCTTAGCGAAAGGCTTCTTGAGGAGAAAGCTGTAACTCTGTGAGATGATTTCACAGAACACAAAGAAGTTTCTCAGAAAGCTTCTTTCTCTTTGTTATCGGAGGATATTTCCTTTGGCCCTATAGTCTTCAATGGGATCCGAAATATCTGTTCTCAGATTCCAAAGAAATAAGGCTAGCAAATAGATCCACGAAATACAGATGTAACTCTGTGAGATGAATTAACAGAACACTAAGCAGTTTCACAGAAAGCTTCTTTCCAGATTTCATCTGAGGACATTTCCTTTTTCACCATAGCCCTCTATGGGCTTCCAAATATCACTTTGCCAATTCCACAAGAACTGTCTTAGCGAAAGGCTTCTTGAGGGGAAAGCTGTAACTCTGTGAGATGATTTCACAGAACACAAAGAAGTTTCTCAGAAAGCTTCTTTCTCTTTGTTATCGGAGGATATTTCCTTTGGCCCTATAGTCTTCAATGGGATCCGAAATATCTGTTCTCAGATTCCAGAGAAATAAGGCTAGCAAAGAGATCCACGAAATACAGATGTAACTCTGTGATATGAATTAACAGAACACTCAGCAGTTTCTCAGAAAGCTTCCTTCCAGATTTCATCTGAGGATATTTCCTTTTTCACCATAGTCCTCTAGGGGCTTCCAAATATCACTTTGCCAATTCCACAAGAACTGTCTTAGCGAAAACCTCCTTGAGGGGAAAGCTGTAACTCTGTGAGATGATTTCACAGAACACAAAGAAGTTTCTCAGAAAGCTTCTTTCTCTTTGTTATCGGAGGATATTTCCTTTGGCCCTATAGTCTTCAATGGGATCCGAAATATCTGTTCTCAGATTCCACAGAAATAAGGCTAGCAAAGACATCAACGAAATACAGATGTAAGTCTGTGAGATGAATTAACAAAACACTAAGCAGTTTCTCTGAAAGCTTCTTTCCAGATTTCATCTGAGGATATTTCCTTTTTCACCGTAGCCCTCTATGGGCTTCCAAATAGCACTTTGCAAATTCCAAGAGAACTGTCTTAGCGAAAGGCTTCTTGAGGGGAAAGCTGTAACTCTGTGAGATGATTTCACAGAACACAAAGAAGTTTCTCAGAAAGCTTCTTTCTCTTTGTTATCGGAGGATATTTCCTTTGGCCCTATAGGCTTCAATGGATCCGAAATATCTGTTCTCAGATTCCACAGAAATAAGGCTAGCAAAGATATTCACGAAATACAGATGTAACTCTGTGAGATGAATTAACAGAACACTCAGCAGTTTCTCAGAAAGCTTCCTTCCAGATTTCAACTGAGGATATTTCCTTTTTCACCATAGCCCTCTAGGGGCTTCCAAATATCACTTTGCCAATTCCACAAGAACAGTCTTAGCGAAAGGCTTCTTGAGGGGAAAGCTGTAACTCTGTGAGATGATTTCACAGAACACAAAGAAGTTTCTCAGAAAGCTTCTTTCTCTTTGTTATCGGAGGATATTTCCTTTGGCCCTATAGTCTTCAATGGGATCCGAAATATCTGTTCTCAGATTCCAAAGAAATAAGGCTAGCAAATAGATCCACGAAATACAGATGTAACTCTGTGAGATGAATTAACAGAACACTAAGCAGTTTCACAGAAAGCTTCTTTCCAGATTTCATCTGAGGATATTTCCTTTTTCACCATAGCCCTCTATGGGCTTCCAAATATCACTTTGCCAATTCCACAAGAACTGTCTTAGCGAAAGGCTTCTTGAGGGGAAAGCTGTAACTCTGTGAGATGATTTCACAGAACACAAAGAAGTTTCTCAGAAAGCTTCTTTCTCTTTGTTATCGGAGGATATTTCCTTTGGCCCTATAGTCTTCAATGGGATCCGAAATATCTGTTCTCAGATTCCAGAGAAATAAGGCTAGCAAAGAGATCCACGAAATACAGATGTAACTCTGTGATATGAATTAACAGAACACTCAGCAGTTTTTCAGAAAGCTTCCTTCCAGATTTCATCTGAGGATATTTCCTTTTTCACCATAGTCCTCTAGGGGCTTCCAAATATCACTTTGCCAATTCCACAAGAACTGTCTTAGCGAAAACCTCCTTGAGGGGAAAGCTGTAACTCTGTGAGATGATTTCACAGAACACAAAGAAGTTTCTCAGAAAGCTTCTTTCTCTTTGTTATCGGAGGATATTTCCTTTGGCCCTATAGTCTTCAATGGGATCCGAAATATCTGTTCTCAGATTCCACAGAAATAAGGCTAGCAAAGACATCAACGAAATACAGATGTAAGTCTGTGAGATGAATTAACAAAACACTAAGCAGTTTCTCTGAAAGCTTCTTTCCAGATTTCATCTGAGGATATTTCCTTTTTCACCGTAGCCCTCTATGGGCTTCCAAATAGCACTTTGCAAATTCCAAGAGAACTGTCTTAGCGAAAGGCTTCTTGAGGGGAAAGCTGTAACTCTGTGAGATGATTTCACAGAACACAAAGAAGTTTCTCAGAAAGCTTCTTTCTCTTTGTTATCGGAGGATATTTCCTTTGGCCCTATAGGCTTCAATGGATCCGAAATATCTGTTCTCAGATTCCACAGAAATAAGGCTAGCAAAGATATTCACGAAATACAGATGTAACTCTGTGAGATGAATTAACAGAACACTCAGCAGTTTCTCAGAAAGCTTCCTTCCAGATTTCAACTGAGGATATTTCCTTTTTCACCATAGCCCTCTAGGGGCTTCCAAATATCACTTTGCCAATTCCACAAGAACAGTCTTAGCGAAAGGCTTCTTGAGGGGAAAGCTGTAACTCTGTGAGATGATTTCACAGAACACAAAGAAGTTTCTCAGAAAGCTTCTTTCTCTTTGTTATCGGAGGATATTTCCTTTGGCCCTATAGTCTTCAATGGGATCCGAAATATCTGTTCTCAGATTCCAAAGAAATAAGGCTAGCAAATAGATCCACGAAATACAGATTTAACACTGTGAGATGAATTAACAGAACACTAAGCAGTTTCACAGAAAGCTTCTTTCCAGATTTCATCTGAGGATATTTCCTTTTTCACCATAGCCCTCTATGGGCTTCCAAATATCACTTTGCCAATTCCACAAGAACTGTCTTAGCGAAAGGCTTCTTGAAGGGAAAGCTGTAACTCTGTGAGATGATTTCACAGAACACAAAGAAGTTTCTCAGAAAGCTTCTTTCTCTTTGTTATCGGAGGATATTTCCTTTGGCCCTATATTCTTCAATGGGATCCGAAATATCTGTTCTCAGATTCCAAAGAAATAAGGGTAGCAAAGAGATCCACGAAATACAGATGTAACTCTGTGGATGAATTAACAGAACACTAAGCTGTTTCTCAGAAAGCTTCTTTCCAGATTTCATCTGAGGATATTTCCTTTTTCACCATAGCCCTCTATGGGCTTCCAAATATCGCTTTGCCAATTCCACAAGAACTGTCTTAGCGAAAGGCTTCTTGAGGGGAAAGCTGTAACTCTGTGAGATGATTTCACAGAACACAAAGAAGTTTCTCAGAAAGCTTCTTTCTCTTTGTTATCGGAGGATATTTCCTTTGGCCCTATAGTCTTCATTGGGATCCGAAATATCTGTTCTCAGATTCCACAGAAATAAGGCTAGCAAAGTGATCCACGAAATACAGATGTAACTCTGTGAGATGAATTAACAGAACACTCAGCAGTTTATCAGAAAGCTTCCTTCCAGATTTCATCTGAGGATATTTCCTTTTTCACCGTAGCCCTCTATGGGCTTCCAAATATCACTTTGCCAATTCCACAAGAACTGTCTTAGCGACAGGCTTCTTGAGGGGAAAGCTGTAACTCTGTGAGATGATTTCACAGAACACAAAGAAGTTTCTCAGAAAGCTTCTTTCTCTTTGTTATCGGAGGATATTTCCTTTGGCCCTATAGTCTTCAATGGGATCCGAAATATCTGTTCTCAGATTCCACAGAAATAAGGCTAGCAAAGACATCCACGAAATACAGATGTAACTCTGTGAGATGAATTAACAAAACACTAAGCTGTTTCTCTGAAAGCTTCTTTCCAGATTTCATCTGAGGATATTTCCATTTTCACCGTAGCCCTCTATGGGCTTCCAAATATCACTTTGCCAATTCCACGAGAACTGTCTTAGCGAAAGGCTTCTTAAGGCGAAAGCTGTAACTCTGTGAGATGATTTCACAGAACACAAAGAAGTTTCTCAGAAAGCTTCTTTCTCTTTGTTATCGGAGGATATTTCCTTTGGCCCTATAGGCTTCAATGGGATCCGAAATATCTGTTCTCAGATTCCACAGAAATAAGGCTAGCAAAGAGATCCACGAAATACAGATGTAACTCTGTGAGATGAATTAACAGAACACTCAGCAGTTTCTCAGAAAGCTTCCTTCCAGATTTCAACTGAAGATATTTCCTTTTTCACCATAGCCCTCTAGGGGCTTCCAAATATCACTTTGCCAATTCCACGAGAACAGTCTTAGCGAAAGGCTTCTTGAGGAGAAAGCTGTAACTCTGTGAGATGATTTCACAGAACACAAAGAAGTTTCTCAGAAAGCTTCTTTCTCTTTGTTATCGGAGGATATTTCCTTTGGCCCTATAGTCTTCAATGGGATCCGAAATATCTGTTCTCAGATTCCAGAGAAATAAGGCTAGCAAAGAGATCCACGAAATACAGATGTAACTCTGTGATATGAATTAACAGAACACTCAGCAGTTTCTCAGAAAGCTTCCTTCCAGATTTCATCTGAGGATATTTCCTTTTTCACCATAGTCCTCTAGGGGCTTCCAAATATCACTTTGCCAATTCCACAAGAACTGTCTTAGCGAAAACCTCCTTGAGGGGAAAGCTGTAACTCTGTGAGATGATTTCACAGAACACAAAGAAGTTTCTCAGAAAGCTTCTTTCTCTTTGTTATCGGAGGATATTTCCTTTGGCCCTATAGTCTTCAATGGGATCCGAAATATCTGTTCTCAGATTCCACAGAAATAAGGCTAGCAAAGACATCAACGAAATACAGATGTAACTCTGTGAGATGAATTAACAAAACACTAAGCAGTTTCTCTGAAAGCTTCTTTCCAGATTTCATCTGAGGATATTTCCTTTTTCACCGTAGCCCTCTATGGGCTTCCAAATAGCACTTTGCCAATTCCAAGAGAACTGTCTTAGCGAAAGGCTTCTTGAGAAGAAAGCTATAACTCTGTGAGATGATTTCACAGAACACAAAGAAGTTTCTCAGAAAGCTTCTTTCTCTTTGTTATCGGAGGATATTTCCTTTGGCCCTATAGGCTTCAATGGATCCGAAATATCTGTTCTCAGATTCCACAGAAATAAGGCTAGCAAAGATATTCA